>NW_004444038.1:7544344-7568802 GCF_000243295.1 Trichechus manatus latirostris
TTCCTGTCAGCACCATCTTCCTGAAGTGGGTGTGTTATAAGCGGTCCCTCATCTGGGGTATGTTGGATCCTGTGGACAGTGTTCCTGTCAGCACCGTCTTCCTGAAGTGGGTATGTTATAAGCGGGTCTTCATCTGGGCTATGTTGTATCCTGTGGACAGTCTTCCTCTCAGCAGCACACATTTGTCTGCTGCTCCATCCTGGTGAGGGAAGGCAGATTAAGGGGGATAAGAAGGGGGCAGATCACGGGGAAGGCTCCACACTCTGAAGGAAAACTATACCAGGGCAGAAGGAAACAGGGAGGTAGCTATTATGGGTGATGTTTGGGAGAGAGGCAGAAGTTTGTCCCTAGGGAGGATGGGAGCCTGCTCAACCTGAGGGAGGCAGACGTAAGCTTCGAGAAGAAATCTGAGGGGCGGCCAGGAACCAGCCTGTCAGGAATTGAATTGTGCCCCCAAAAAATATGTGCGTCAACTTGGCTAGGCCAAGATTCCCAGTATTGTGTGATTGTCCACCATTTTGTCATCTGATGTGATTTTCCTACATGTTGTAAATCTTACCTCTATGATGTTAATGAGGTGGGATTAGCAGCAATTAGGTTAATGAGGCAGGACTCAATATACAAGATTAGGTTGTGTTTTAAACCAATCTCTTTTGAGAAATAAAAGAGAGGCAAGCAAAGAGACATGGGGACCTCATACCACAAAGAAAGCAATGCCAGCAGCAGAGTGTGTCCTTTGGACTTGAGGTTCCTGCACTGAGAAGCTCCGAGACCAGGGAAGATTGATGACAAGGACCTTTCCCCAGAACCAAGAGAGAGAGAAAGCCTTCCCCTGGAGCTGGCCCCCTGAATTTGGGCTTCTAGCCCACTGGACTGTGAGAGAGTAAATCTCTCTTTGTTAAAGCCATCCACTTGTGGTATTTCTATTATAGCAGCACTAGATAACTAACACACAGCCCAAAGACAGAGAAGCAATGATACAAGAGGAGCTGAGAAGCACAGGGAGATTCGGGGGGAGAGAGGTGCAAAGACCCATTTCACAAAACGCCTTCTGGGGTTGTATTACACTACAACCTGCAGAGTCTCTTCTTGACGTTTGCCTTCCTTTATTTTTAAACTTCCTTGACTGGAATTAAAGGTTCACAGAACTGAAAAGGCCCTTAGGGATCAACTGTTTTCAGGTGAGGAAACTGAGGCTCAGAGCAATCGTCTGATTCGCCCAGGGTCTCAGAGCTTGGCAAATCAGGACTCAGACATCGATCTCCCAGCTCATGAGACCCATGAGTTGATTCACAATGCTGTACTGTCTCCTCACTCATAAAGGAAAAACTGGGCAGGGCTGTATTCATTTCCTATTGCTGTGTGCAAAGTGCCACAAACCTAGCCACTTAAAACAACACATTTATTGTCTCAGTTTCTGTGCGAGCTGGTGCACAGCACAGCTGGGTGCGCTGTTAGGATCTCACAGCCTGCAGTCAAAGAGGTGGCTGGTCTGTGTTCTCATCTGGAAGTTTGACTGGGGAAGAATCCACTTCTGGGCTCACTCAGGTTGTTGGCAGTGTTCATTTTATTGCAGCTGTGTGACTGAGGGTACCGGCTTCCTCCTGACTGTTGGCTGGAGGTCACCCTCCACTCGTAGAGGCTACCACCAGACCCTGAAGGCCACCTACAGCTCCAGGCTACATGGGCTTTCCCCAAGTGGCCTCTTGCTTCGCCACGCCAGCTAAGAGAGCCACTGGAGCAAGTGTGCTCTTTGTTGCTGTTGTCGGTTGTTGTCAAGTTGGCTCTGACTCACTGACCTTATGTATAACAGAACGAAACATTGCCCAGCCGTGTGCCACCTTCTCGATCGTTGGTATGTCTGACTCCATTGTTGTGGCAAGTGTGCTCTACGTGGAGTCTTATACAATGTAACAGAGCCACGGGAGAGAAGCAGCATCACCTCTGCCACATTTTATTGGCTGGAAGCAAGTCACAGTCCCACTCACACTCGGGGAGAGGATTACAAGAAGGTGTGAACACGAGGAGGTAGGGATCATGGGGGCCGCCTAGTTTGAACGCACATACAGCTATAACCACTAAAGTCAAACAATCACAGCACAATCATCTGATCAAAAGTATTTTTATTTTCTTTCACTGAACATGTGATATGTGCTAGGTATTGAAAATATTCACACCAGTTGCGTTGAGCTGTCTCTGACTCACGGTGACCCCATGTATGTCAGAGTAGAACTGTGCTCAATGGAGTTTTTTAACAGCTGATTTTTTGGAAGTAGATTGCCAGGCCTTTCTTCCAAGGCACCTCTAGATGGACTACCACCCTTTGGGTTAGCAGCCAAAAGAATTAATTGTTGCACCACCCAGGGACTTCACTGGAAATACAGTGGTGAACAAAGAGAAAAAAATCCTTGTCCTCAGAAGCTTGCATTGCATTGGGAGCACACAAAACGATAGCAATCATGTTAACGCACCCCTTCCTCGTAGCTTCAATAGCACATGTATCAATGGAGTATATTCATTAGGTTCCATGACAGACGTATGCAAGAGAAGCTTCTATTTCCCCATGTCTAGTCATCTTTCCAGATATTCAGTGTGTTGCTGTGCTCAAAATCCTTAATTCACTTTTCTCCGAATCCTTCTACTTGAGGACAAGGTGATGTTTACAGAAGCAAATCCGCAGAGAACGTAATCTTGAGAAGGACTGTGGGTCCGAGGAGAGGTTTCTGTGAAATTCACCCTGCTGCCGGTCACACCTCAAATTTTCTTTCCTGTCAGATGCTCCTATTTCCCAGGCCATCCTGACCTCTGTGTGTTCTTAATGTCTCTCTCTTCTTTTTCCCAGCCTCAAACCTCTCATCACCTTGGTCTTTTCTTCGTTAATTACAGTGGGAGGTTGCTATGATAACGCTGTTTGGCTCCTCAGGGGATCCCAATTCACTCCTGCTCCAGGGCCGGTGGATTAAATCTCGTAAGGGAAAGCCTCTGAATGGTAATGAAGGTGATTCTTTCACAGGTAGATGTGTTTTTAGGACATTACTCAATGTTGCACTTCCTGCAAGGGACTTCCAATCGATCCTTGTTGGGACACATGATAGTTAAGTGGCTTTTTCAGAAGTATTTGTAAAGGAAGAAGGACCAGTAAATCTCATTGTTTGGTGACCTTTGCGTCCTTGTCGGTAAAAAGAGAGGAAGGAGCTTTATTTCTGAGTATCATGTCCTTTCCCCTGTGCCCACAGAAGTGTCACTGTTGGTTTTGATTTGCTTAAGGAAAAATATCGCTCTGGGAAATGACGAACTATCATTCCAGAAAACAGCCATCATGGATCCTTTGAGCGAGCCAGACGTCTTTCAATTCATTTAAGCCAGCGCTTGAAATTCAGTTCTCAAGGCAGGCGAAGGAAATGATACAGAAACAAGAAAATGGATCTACAGTTGGAGCGTTTCCATAATCAGGTTACACCAAAAATATGTACTAGGCTCGCTCTCCAGGTTACCAGCATTTGACTTCTGGGCAGCACAGATATACAAATGGCGGGGACCCCTCGTCTCCCCGTCTACTCTGAAATAGTCTTTGAAACCAGATGGTCTGGCTTGCCACTTACAGCTCTATGACCTAAGCCATTTACCTAACTCCTCTGCCCCCTCAGTTATCTCATCTGCAAAATGGGAGTAATAACCCGTTGGAAAGACAGACAGCGAAGCCAGTTGTCACCTAAGACAAACCACATAGTGCCCATCGGGTGACATGACCTTGACGGGGCACCAACTTTCAGGATCCAGCCTCAGTCGTGCAGGCTCAGAAATTCTATCGTTAAGTACAAAATAGTTGACTAGGCACCAAAGAACTGATTGTTAAATGAACTCACAAAAATGAGAGGTAAACGTATTAATTTACAGCAAGAACTCTAACCAAGTGGATGAGATATGCGTTTCAGGATTGTAGATTCCCTCCTTACAGACAAATCCCAGAGTAAAGCCCAGGGACAATCAGAGAGTTGTCCGAAGCATGCGGAATCTGAGCCTGGTGGAGTGGGGATGAGGTTGGCCGATTTTAAGAGCTGTGGTCCAGTTATAAGAAGCGTTGCTTCGCTGCAGTCATAAGGAGGTGCTGCTACACACACTTTCTGGCTTCCACGTGAGTCCCTGCCTGCTAGCCTGCAGGTCCTCCCGTGGGATGTCTCTAGCTCATTCCTGCTAACTTCCACACACTTGTATGCCCTCAAAGACTACAAGCATCGCTAAGGTTTATGAACGCAAATCAAGACCTTAAGTTTGGAAAAAGACATAAATAATAACCAGCAACGTCAAACACTTGGAGATCTGGTGGCACAGTGGTTAAGAGTTCGGCAGCTAACCAAAAGGTTGGCAGTTCAAATCCACCAGTCACTCCTTGGAAACCGTATGGGACGGTTCTACTCCGTCCTATAGGGTCGCTATGAGTAGGAATCGACCCGTCGGCAACAGATAACATCAAATTCAAAACCCCTTGCTGATACCGACTAATCTCCTTAAAAATGTCTACACCAATCTGTATCTGCCTCTTCACCCTCTTCTTGTAAATCAGATGTTTTTCCTCCAAGGATCAATATTAAAGAAAAACAGTAAGTATCCTTTACTGAATTTTATCTTTTATGTTGTGAAATACACATACAAAGCAGTATGTTAAATATACATATGCAGTTAATTAAAGAAAAATAATAGAAATGATCACCTGTATATCCACTACCCTGATGGTGTGCCCCTACCTGGTAACACCCCCTCCTGCCATTTCCCAGAGGAAAGTGTTGTCCTACATTGTGTGATTCCTTTGCTTTTCTTTATAGCTTTACCTCCCGTGTATGTCTCAAATATACCAGTGATTATGAAGCCAGCACAGGATCAGGCAACGTTTCGTTCTGTTATACACGAGGCTGCCATGAGTCGGAGCCAGCCTGACAGCCACCAGCGACAACATGCATCACCACAGGTCTCTGGGTGGTGCAAATGGTTAATGCGCTGGGCTGCTAACCACAAGGTTGGAGGTTCGTGTCCACCCAGAGGTGTCTCGGAAGAAAGGCCTGACAATCTACCTCTGAAAAATCAGCCATTGAAAACTCTACAGGGCACAGATCTACTACGACACACGTGGGGTTGCCATGAGTCAGAATTAACTCCACAGCAACTGGTTAAATGTATCGCTAAACAATGTATTCTTTGGTTTTGTTGTTTGGAAACCTTCTATAAATGGAATCGTATATTACATATTCTTCTACAACTTGTTTCTTTTGCTCAAGATACCTCACGCTGATTTATATAGCTTCGTTTCATTCTTTTTCACTGCTGTATAGTATTCCATTATATAATATACCACAATTTTTTTTTTAAATTGTACTTCAGGTGAAGGCTTACAGAACAAATAGTTTCTCATGAAACAGTAGTACACATATTGTTTTATGATATTGATTAACAACCCCACAACATGTCAACCCTCTCCCTTCTCAACCTTTTTTTTTTTTGGTGAAAATTTACATAGCCAAAGACACACCATTTCAAAAATTTCTACATGCACAGTTCAGTGACATCGACTATGCTCTTCCAATTGTGCCGCTGTTCTCACTTTAGATGAAGGCTTACAGAACAAAATAGTTTCTCATTTAACAGTACACATGTTGCCCTATGACAATGGTTAACAACCTCACAACACATAAACACTATCCTTACTCAACCTTGGGTTCCCTATCACCAGCTTTCCTGTCCCCTTCTGCCTTCTGGCCCTTGTCCCTGGACTGCTGTGCCTCATTAGTCCCATTTGGTTTTATGGGGCTGTCCACTCCCCGGCTGAACGGTGAACCTTGGAAATGACTTCACCACTGAGCTAAAAGGGTGTCTGGGGGCCATACTCTCGGGTTTTCTCCAGTCTCCTTTAGGCCAGTAAATCTGGTCTTTTTTTTTTTGATTTAGAATTTTGTTCTACATCCTTCTCCAGCTCTGTCCAGAACCCTCTGTTGTGATCCTGGTCAGAGCAGTCAGTGGTGGTAGCCGGGCACCATCTAGCTGTACTGGACTCAGTCTGGTGGAGGCCTTGAAATATACCACAATTTTTATCTGTTTTAGTACTGATGGATGTTTGTGTCACTTCCAATTTTTGCTAATAAAATCAATGCTGATATGAACATTCTTATAAAAGTTCTTGAGACACAAGAGTCAGAGTCTCTCTAGGTGTACAACATGGAGTGCACATATTCACTTGTAGTAGACAACGCCCAATTCCTTTCCAAAGGTGGTGTATCAATTTCCACTCTCACCAGAGCTGGACAAGAGTTCCTCCACCCACATCTGCCAACATTTGGTATTGTCAGACTTTTAGATATAAAATGGTAACTTATTTAGTTTTAAATTTCCCCAGTTGCTAATGAAGTTGAAATCTTCACATATGTTTATGGGTCATTTGTGGTTCCTTTTCTGTGAACTATTTAATGATGTGTTTGTACATTTTTTCTGTTGGGTTATTTGTCTTTTTTTTGTTGACATATATAAATTCTCTACATATTCTGAATATTAATCTTCTGTCAGTTATATGTATTGCCAGCATCTTTCCCTATGCCCTGGCATGCCCTATTTAATCTCTTGATGGCTTCTTCTGATTAATACCAAAAACCAAACCAAACCCATTGCCGTCAAGTCAATTCCGACTCATAGTGACCCTATAGGGCAGAGTAGAACTGCCCCATAGGGTTTCCAAGGAGTGCCTGGTGGATTTGAACCACCGCCATTTTGGTTGGCAGCCTGAGCTCTTAACCACTGTGCCACCAGGGCTTCTGATTAATAGACATTCTTAATTTTAATCTATTTCAGTTTATCATTTTTTCCTGGTGGGTATGAGTGTGTCTTAAGATCCATCCCTACTCTGAGGTTTTAGAGAGAATCTTCGATATCATTTTCTAAGAGCTTTCTGGGATTTTTTTTCATTCATATGTAAGTCTTTAATCCATGTGGAACTGATTTTTTTGGGGGGTATATGGTATGAAATAGGGATCTAATATCACTTTATCAATGTTTCATATATTGTCTCAGTGCTAGTTATTAAGCAGAGCTCTCCTTCTCTATTATAAATTGGGTTTTCAAGTGTGATTGGGCTTGGTTCTGGGCTTTTTTTTAATTGCACTGTCTCTATATCTATGTGTCTATATATCCTCAGAGGAGTTCCGGTAGTGAAGTGGTTAAGCGCTTGGCTGCTAACCAAAAGGTCGGCAGTTAAACCCACCAGCTGTTCCACGGGAGACACTTGTGGCAGTCTGCTCCCATGAAGATTAAACCCAAGAAACCAAACCCATTGCCATCGAGTCGGTTTCGACTTGTAGTGACCCTATAAGACAGAGTAGAACTGCCCCACAGGGTTTCCAAGGCTGTGAATCTTCATGGAAGCAGATTGTCACATCTTTCTCCCGCGGAGTGGCTGGTGGGTTTAACCACTATACTACCAGGGCTCCTTTGTAAAGATTACAGCCTTGGAAACCCTATGGGGCAGTTCTCTGCCCTATATGGTCGCTATGAGTTGGAATCAACTCAGCAGCAGGGGGTTTAATGCTGGGCAAGGAGAACATTTATCCTCCATTCCTGTGTGTTTTTACAGAAGTTCTCTTCAAGCTCCCTCTCTCCCCAAGGGCAGAGGTGAAACGGTGGAGAGAACATTTTGATTATTTTTCTCTACTCCATTACATACTCCTCCCCAGAAAGACAGCTAACTGGGCTGGTCAGAGGCTGACATTCAGTGAGCTCTGACTTAGCAGTGGAGGTTTCCTCTGCCTCTGATGCAGAATGCAGGCTGGGTGCTTCCTCTGCTCTTTTCTCCTGCCCAGCTCAATGGGCTCTCCTCCCTTCCTGCCCCCACAGAGGAAGCATTTGGGCATGGCCTTCCAGAGGTGCTCTGCAGTTCCCACCATGAGCTTTGGAAAAGGGACTCAGAGTCTGCTCCCCCAACCTGGCCTCTCTCGGACTCTTCTCTCTCTCTCAGCAAGCTCAGCCGAGACCTGGATGGGACTGGGTGGGTACAGGCAGTACCACCCAGCCTCCAGCCCAAGCTGAGAAGATTTACTAAAGACTTGCTTCTTGGTGATTACAAAAAGCCAGTTGCCGTGGAGTCTATTCCAACTCATGGCAACGCCCTGTGCGTCAGCGTGGAGCCATGCGCCACAGGGTTTTCAATGGTTGATTTTTTTTCCAAAGTAGATTGCCAGACCTTTCTTCCGAGGCTTCTCTGGGTGGACTCGAACCTCAAACGTTTCTGTTAGCAGCTGTCTTAGTTATCTAGTGCTGCTATAACAGAAATACCACAAGTGGATGGCATCAACAAACAGAAGTTTCTTCTCTCACAGTCTAGTAGGCTAGAAGTCCAAATTCAGGGCGTCAGCTGCAGGGGAAGGTGTTCTCTCTCTGTCGGCTCTGGAGGAAGGTCCTTGTCATCAATCTTCCCCTGGACTAGGAGCTTCTCAGCTCAGGAACCCCAGGCCCAAAGGACGAACTCTGCTCTAGGCACTTCTTTCTTGGTAGTATGAGGTCCCCTGTCTCTCTGCTCGCTTCTCTCTTTTATATCTCACAAGAGATTGGCTTAAGACACAAACTAATCTTGTCCATTGAGTCCTGCCTCATTAACATAACTGCCTCTAATCCTGCTTCATTAACATCATAGAGATAGAATTTACAAGGCATTGGGAAATCACATCAGATGACAAAATGGTGGACAATCACACAGTAGTGGGAATCATGGCCTAGCCAATTTGACACATATTTTTGGGGGACACAATTCAATCCATGACAGCAGCCAAGTGCTTAGCTGTTTGAGCTACCCAGTGACGTCTTCTTGAGGACTAATATTAGCAAAGTAAGCACTTGTTTCTCTTCCACCTGGTCAGAACCCAGAAGGGAGGAGCAGTCCTATGGATGGCCGTGGCGGCTGTGGAGTTGACTGACCTCTAAGCTGCTGCTGCCTCGTCTCACCAAGGATGCGGGAGGGCTCAGTGCTGCCCAGACTTGGTCATCCTCTGCCACCAGCCCAGCAGCTCAGGTGTAGCAAGGGGAACCCAAACCCAAACCCGCTGCCATCAAGTCGATTCCAACTCATAGCGACCCCAAAGGGTTTCCAAGGCTGTAAATCTGTACAAAAGCAGACTGCCACATCTTTCTCTCGTGGAGCCGCTGGTGGTTTTGAACCACTGACCTTGTGGTTAGGAGCCCATTGCTTTGACCACTGCGTCATCAGGACTCCTTAGCAAAGAACAACCCTATAAATTCATTCACATTAATACGTGAAAATGATAACTACTCCTCCTCTCTTTCATGGTTATGTTTGCTTTCGTAAAAGCTTTGGGGACTCAAAGGAAATTAAGATCTACTTGTAGAATTTCAGAAATTGTGACAAGTGAGTAGGGCCAGCATCTACCCTGGCTCCAGGCCTACTAAACACATGGAATATTAGCTGTCACAGCTGTCTGTCAGCAGATATTTGTTGAATGAATGAAATGTACTTATGTACTGGCACATTTAATTAGAGAGTGGACCTCTTTTTCTAGACCCAAAGAGAGTCCAAGGGGGATTGGATGTGATTTAATATGTCCTCTATCTTGGGCACTTCCAAAACCCCAATATGTAGATGGTATCATATGAACATTCCCATGGTATTATGCATTGAATTGTGTCCCCCAAAAATATGTGCTGTAATTCCTAACCTCTATGCTTGTGGTTATAATCCCACTTGGGAATGGACTGTCTTTGTTATATTAATGAGACAAGATTCGGGTAGGATGTATCTTGAGTTGTTCTCTTCTGAGATATAAAAGAGATCAAATGAAAGCTCACAAGCTGAGATGGGGGAAGAGAGATGCCAAGCCACATGAAGATCGCCCAGGAGCAGGTCAGAAGAGACAAAGACCTTCCTCCAGAGCCGACAGAGAGAGAAAGCCTTCCGCTAGAGCCAGTGCTCTGAATTTGGACTTCTACCCTCCTAAACTGTGGGAAAATAAACTTCTGTTTGTTAAAGCCACCCTCTTGTGGTATGTCTGTTATAGCAGCACTAAGAAAGTAAGACACTCCTCAAATCCCTACAGTCTCTAGGGTCTGTTTTCTCCTTTAATCCCCACACCCTCCAGACCACTGGTTTTTTCTTAAGGAGGGGAGTCTGGTTGGAAGTTAGTGGGATCACTAGGGACTTTCTGGGGACTGTGTTTGAATTGTCCTTTAAGTAAACAATCTTTTTGCTTGTTGATGCTTTACTGCATCAGTTATACATGGACGTGTATGGAAGGGCTAGTGGAGACGGGGAGACCTGATGGCACAGTGGTTAAGAGCTCGCCTGCTCAGTAAAAGTTCAGATCCACTAGCCTCTCCTTGGAAATTCTATGGGGCAGTTCTACTCTGTCCTGTAGGGTCGCTATGAGTCAGAATTGACTCGATGGCAACAGGTTTTCTTCGGTGAGTGGCAATGGAGGTGTTACAACATCCCATTCCCAAGCCTTTCCGTTGTCACTACCACTGTGTTGACCTGTGTTTTGGATGGCTTAAGACGACTTCCAACAACAGGCTAGTGTGGATGGAGACGAATATTTGCTAAAAAATTTAACCCATCAGAAACACATGGCAGGTAAGTTTGATTTTCTAATAATAATAATAATAATCAAGAGACTAGGAAGCTGAGACCCTGTAACACTGAGGCACTTATCCCGTGCTCACAGCAGGTGAGTGATCAAGTCCCATCTAACTACAAAGCCGAGACTCTTTTGCAACAATGCTTGGGTGAGAGGACGCGCAGGAACCCTCATCTCTCAGCGCTTTGCCTGCAGCCAGGTCTACCCGAGGGCGAGGGCGGTAGCTCCTCACCCTTTGGCTTGTTCTCTGCTGAGTGTGCTCAGCCTGAATTAGTCACGCTCAGAATTATAACCGACCCCAGAACGGAACCAACATTCCTGTTTTCCAAGCAATTGGTTTTCCTAAATGAGTTTGGTAACAGCTGGAATTGTCTTCAGTCCCTCATTCTGTTGCTTGTCAAACTCCAGCCAAAGGCAAGTTCAGTCTTTTGGGTCAAAGGCTGGCAGGCAGGTAACTGAAAACTTTTATCTGGAGAAATAATGCCTTTTATAATCGGGTATTTGTGAGAGCAATCAGATATTTCCATAAATTAACTAATTTTCCTCCTCAGATTGTATCTCCCAGTAGAAAATGAGGGTTCAATTTGCTGATGGTGAGTCTGACAATGTGGGGTGTATTGATTAATCCATTTTAAGGGAGGTGACCCCCAAATCCTGAGGCTGGTTGAGCACATAGGGAGGGGAGAAATGAACGTAAAAAAGGCTAGTCTTAAACTGTACCCTGTCTTCCAAGAGAGGTCCAATTAAAATACACAAAATCCAAACCCAACCCGTTGCCATCCAGTTGATTCCGACTTATAGCGACCCTATAGCAGAGGGTAGAACTGCCCCATAGGGTTTCCAAGGGGCACCTGGTGGAGTTGAACTGCTGAACTTTTTGATTAGCAGCCTGAGCTCTTAACCACTACGCCACCAGGGCCCCACACAAAATCCATGCCCCAAAATATAAAAAAAAATGAATTTTATTTACATAAACGCTTTCTTTTCCTTCCTTCCTTTTTTTCTTCTTTCCTCTTTCTTTTATCCAATAATATTTGTTGTTGTTGTTTGCTGTCAAGTCCATACCAACTCACAGCGACCCTACAGGACAGAGCAGAACTGCCCCACAGGGTTTCCAAGGCTGTAATCTTTACGGAAGCGACTGCCGCACCTTTTTCCTGTGGAGCAGCTGGTAGGTTCCAACTGCTGACCTTTTGTTAGCAGCCGAGTGCTTTAACCACCAGGGCTCTTTTTCCAAATAATATTTCGTGTAGGGAATTAACAAATGAACATCTGAGGAAGATGGTTGATTATTCCTGATGACCAGGGCATGCTGGAATGTGGGGTGGGGATGGGGTAGAGAAAAAGCTGCGATTCCAAGACATATTTCCAATTGGTTCCCACTCTTTTCTGCCTGGTGCATTAGTAACCCTGAGAAGTATCTAGAGAACTGTGTGCTCAAGGAGAAACAGGACCAGCTTTAGGGACAGAGTTAGCAGCTGCCTACACAAAATGACGCGAACATTCTGGGCAGACTTCTCACCTGATGGTATCTGATACGTCCAGGTGCCGTCTGAGATCGCTCTGGGTTGGACATTGCCCCACCCTCTTAGAAAATACAGACACCCCTGGGAAGGGTTACTTGGCGTAATCTCTGTGAGTTTATCAGCTCTTCTCTTCCAGAGAGACGGACCTAGGGAAGTTTGAGAGGGTAGGGTTCCTCGCCAATGTGAAACCATCTCAGCCAGTGGACACTTGAGGGAGCCAGGCCCCAGGTCTCTTCTCCAGCTTTCTGTTCCTCTTTTCCTACAACAGTCCCAGCCAGTAAGAGCAGTTTTAACAATAGCTACCAAAGCTATTTTGTCCCTGTAAGGACTAAGGTGCACCTGATCAAAGCCATGGTATTTTCAATCACCTCGTATGCATGTGAAAGTTGACAATGAATAAGGAAGACCGAAGAAGAACTGATGCCTTTGAATTATGGCGTTGGTGAAGAATATTGAATATACTATGGACTGCCAGCAGAACGAACAAATCTGTCTTGGAAAAAGTACAGCCAGAATGCTCCTTAGAAGCAAGAATGGTGAGACTTGGTCTCACATACTTTGGACATATCAGGAGAGACCGATCCCTGGAGATGGACATCATGCTTGGAAAAGCAGAAAAACCAAAAACCCATTGTCGTCGAATTGATTCCAACTCATAGTGACCCTTTAGGACAGAGCAGAACTGCTCCATAGGGTTTCCAAGGAGCGGCTGGTGGATTCAAACTGCTGACGTTTTAGTTTGCAGCTGTAGCTCTTAACCACTACACCACCAGGGCTCCTGGTAAAGTAGAGGGTCAGCGAAAAAGAGGAAGACCCTCAACAAGTTGGATTGACACAGTGGCTATAACAATGGACTCAAGCATAACAGGGATTGTGAGGACGGCACAGGACCAGGCAGTGTTTCGTTCTGTTGTGCAGAAGGTGGCTGTGAGTTGGAATCAATTTGACGGCACCTAGTAACTACATCAGAGCAACCCACGGCCTCTCTTTCCTCTAGGGAGACCACTAGGGAGGAAACTTGGGCCAACAGTCTTATCTCCTGCCCCTGGACTCTCACGTCAACACAACCACTCCTCTGCTTAAGGATTTCATCTCTCCCCATTCCTCCAAATGATTTCCAGCCTCAGTGAAAACAAAACAGCAACAACAAAAAAAACCCCTCACTTTCACGAAAATGATTGGAGACCCCTGGTTTGGAAGATATTCCCTGTATGCTGATGGGACATTTTTGCAGAGTCTTCCTAGACTATGAACCCCATAAGGGCAGGGACCATATCCATCTTGTGCATTTTGTTGTTTTCTAGTACTCCGAGCAGTGCTTGACACATAATAGGTGCTGAGTAAATATTTGACGATCAGTGCCAAATCAGTTCCAACAAGTGTAAGTAAAGATGAAGGCAGGTGCACACCTTGGCCTCCCACCTTGTCTGCCACAACATCAAAGTTTCCTGCAAAGCTCACCCTCAGGCCAGCATCACTAGGGCTCAAAGGAAGATGCCACAGAGGACTTTAGAGTTCCTAAAGCTTTAGATTTCCTTCTGGTAATTTCCTTGAGGGAATTTTTCACACACAGAGAGAGAAGGATCAAGCTTGATGGTTCATTACTGACGGCACAAATCCGTTTACATTTCAGATCAATTCACTGAGCAAGGACGAGTCTCCCTCAACACCTCATGAAATATTAAAACCGGTAGAAAACACAGCTCTGTCTGAGGATGGAGCCTTGAGACAGTCCCGGGTTACCACATTGTCATTGTATCACTGTTGTCATCACCCACACACATCAGCTGTTGGGTAATACAGTTGAGCCCTGAGCTGAACCCAAAATCAGCTTGTTTCGGGATGAGTGCATTATTCTGGAATGTTCTCAATGGGTGAGAGAGACGCAAGACAGAGACGTTTTCTCTTTATATTCTTATATTTTCCAAATTCTATAATATCACACACATAAATTTAAGTGCTGGAATGGCAGAGGGCCTGAAGGCACTTCCTGTCCAGGTTGGGATGAAGAAAGAGAGAAAACGAGAGCAAATGAAGAGGCTGAGTACATGGAAGCCCGACGTCCCCATTGTGGCTTTTCTTACCCATTCCAAGTAGGGTGGCTGCCACAGGCTGTTGCCTTTTACTGCACTGCTTGACCCTCAACTTCCCTTGATTTTATCTTCGATCCGCTTGGAGCAGCTTCACTCACACCTTCTCGTTTCTGCTCTTCAGGGGAGATGACGCTGTCCTCTCCCCTCAGTAGCATGGAATTCTGCACCTTCAGGGTTTGCTGCTGGTCTGCAGCCCAGAACGCAGCATTTTACTTCTGTCCTGCTCCTCAGGCTCCTATTTCGGCTGGGGCTGGTGGGGAAGGGAAGCAGCCACGCTTATGAACACTTCGCTCTCCTGCGTGATCGTGTAGCGGTACACCGTGGCAGCTTAGTCATTTGTCAAATCCTACAACGCTAGACAGTTTTCTTTCTTTCAAAGAAAGGTTAAGCAAATCAAGTTTTGACGGGCCACAGCTGATCTACTGACAGGCACAAATTGCTTAAGGTACATCTCTCTGTAGGCAAAATCAATCAATCTAGGGATAGATACTCAGCATCTGTTGCTAGGAGGAAGGGACTGAGGAAGCATAAAGGGTATAGATAAATATAAAACACTTCAAACCCTGACCAAGCTATCCCATATCTTGTTCCTCTTTGTATCCCATTCTCTCACTCCATGTACCTAGCATACTGTCTTACACTGAATAAAACCAAACCAAAACCAAACTCGTTGCTGTCAAGTCAATTCTGACTGATAGCGACCCCATAGGACAGAGTAGAACTGCCCCATAAGGTTTCCAAGGAGCGGCTGGTGGATTTGAACTGCCGACCTTTTGGTTAGCAGCCGAGCTCTTAACCACCGGGCTCCTCACTGAATAAAGCATCTAGTAATTATTTGTTAGTGGGGGCAGTTCTGGTTCAGTGGTAGGATTCTTGCCTTCTGTATGGGAGACCCGGATACCATTCTTGACCAATGCGTCTCAAGCGCAGCCACCACCCACTCGTCACTGGAGGCTTGCGTGTTGCTATGATGCTGAAGAGGTTTCAGTGGAGCTTTCAGGCGAAGATGAAGAAAGGCCTGGGGATCTTCTTCAGCCAATGAAAACCCTATGAATCACAATAGTCCGATCTGCAACCAATCATAGGGATGGCGCAGGACTGGGCAGCATTTTGTTCCATTGCGCACAGGGTCGCCATGATTTGGGGGCTGACTCGACGGCAGCTAATGACAACAATTATTTGTTAAGTTGAATTAAAAGTTTAGGCGACTCCTGAATTGTATATGGCACATGTATATTATGAATAGCACCTCTGCTTTCCTCATTCCTAGTGGGGGCTCTTTATCTGTCCCTATCCACTTTATGGAACCCTGGTGTCGAAGTGGTTAAGAGCTCTGGCTACTAACCAAAAGGCTGGCAGTTCGAATGCACAGCCACTCCCTGGAAACCCTATGGGGCAGTTCTGCTCTGTCCTGTAGGGTCACTATGAGTTGGAATCAACACGACGGCAACGTGTTTGGTTTGGTTTGGTTTTTATAGTCCCCATTATAGAGCCTACTCATCCCCCAGCCCAGCAGCACCTAGTCCATTAGGCATCCTAACTCTCATCCACTGTTGCTTGCGCCTCCAGCAACAAGCCAGCTCTCCAGCTCTCTCCTCTGCCTAGTAGAAGAATTCCCTCTGGGTCATCCTCATTTTCCCCATTACGTCAGGTCTAAGCCAGGCTCTACAAGTGCCTACCAGTTACTCTACCCTCTCTTGGCCATAGTGGTAGGGCCAGAGTGGCCACCTAAACCAAAGGCTAGCCAGGAACTGGGGAGAGAACCCGGTGTCAGGGCCCTGCTCAACAGGGAAGAATGGACAGAGACCAGCTGGCCCGTCAGGCCCTCTCGTGAGCAGTTTGGGCTCTAGATGAGGGAGCAGGCAGAGAGACAGCATAGCTGAGTCATCCTAAGGACAGAGCATGAGAAGAGGGGTCAGCCTTGACTGTTGCTGAGGGAGGGATTGGATTTCAGCCTCCCTGAGACCAAGCTGTGCTCTCACTGAGGATGTCTTCACTCTCTTTATTAAACTAATCAGCATATGTCTATGTTGCTTAAGTGACAGGGACAAAAAATAATGTCCGAGTTGTCACAGCCTCCTCCTTACTCCCTGCCAACTCAGGAAAATACGTTTTAGTTGTAGAACTCTTTTCTTTCTCGCCTCCTCACCAGCAATCCCACAGGTCAGGATGTTGAGGGTGGGAAGGCAGAGGGGACAGCTGAGACTAGAGAAGTTGAAAGATCAGTGAGATTCACATTAAGATGGCCAGGAGAGTCTCAGAGGAAAGAAGATAAAACAGGTTCAGGAGGAGAAAAGGTGAGGGTGATGCTGGCGAAGATGCTGGGTTTGGAGACAAGTTACGTGGAAGAGAGAGAGATTTTCCATCACAGGGAGTATGTTGGAATGCAGGGAAATAGGGAAAGGGGTTTCTAAAAGTTTGTTGTGACTAAGAAACGACTCTATTCTGCCCTTCTCTTGAGAGACTATCATAAAGATACTAATTACTTTTGGGTTGCTGGACTCCTGTTACTACGAAGACGATGCCAAGTGGAACTGGAGCATTAGTCACCTGCATTTTATGTGGGTTACATTTGCAACTTGAAAAGGCCTAGAGTTGGTGTGAGAGGTTGGATTGCAAGAAGAGCCCTTCAGAAGAAATATGAAGAATGTGGTACTCCAGCCGCGTTGAGGGCAGCGAGAATCCCCTCACCATCCCAGAATGGGAGGCGAGAAGACTGACTTGCCAGGGCTGGACAGCCATCGTTACTCTCTGGTATCCAAGATGGCATCCAAGATGGCACAACAAACTGTGAGGCTGTGGACAGGAAGTTAGGCACAAGTTCTCCCAAACCTGCCTGGAAGCTCTTTCTCTCCCTGATGGGACTCAAGCTGAGGCCCTCACAAGTGCCTCTCTGTTGCTTCTACTCTGTCTCCCTCCAGCTCAAAGTGTCTCAGCCTAGTTGTTGGTTGTGATTATGGAATAAGAAGCTAGGGATGAAGCTGGGGCTCTGCCTAAACATACACTCTTCCAATTACTCCTGTCTTGTACCCAAAATAAGTGTTCTTTTTTTTTTTTTTGGTCTTTTTTGAAACTTAAAAGCCAGGATTTTGTTACTTTTGACTCTGAATTTGCTGTTACCCACCCCTCCTTGTAACCATAGAGATTTCTTGGGTGGGGCACACTTAAATGTGTGAGAGGAAAGTCATGGAATAAAGGGATGTGGGAGAGGTAAATGCATCAATTAATACTTAATAATACGTCCTGCCAGATCCCACTTGGGCTTCACGGCGACGTGAAGTGAAATATGAATTGCCATCTTCATTTTACAGGAAAAGAAAGCAAGACTCAGAGCAATTAAATACTCTCCAGTGGCAGGCTGAAGCGTGGTGGCGCAGTGGTTAAGAGCTCGGCTGCCAACCAAAAGTTCGAGTCCACCAGCCATTTCTTGGAAACCCTACGGGGCAGTTCTACTCTGTCCTATAGCGTCGCTGTGAATTGGAATTGCATTTGGTTTTTGGGCAGTGGCAGGGTTGGGATTTGAACCCTGGCCTTGTGATCCCTCAGGCTGGTTGCTTTGATATGTCAGGTGGAGTCTGGGAACCCCTTCTCAGTCAGGTTCCTCCATATTCCACACGACACCTGTACCCCAGGGCTGAGAATAGTCTTGGAGAAGCTGCAGTTCCTATCTGCCAGCTTTCTGCTCTTCAGGCACAAGACATAACCCCTGTGAGCAGCTGACTACCTGTCCTGCTGAGAGTCTAACTAGAGATGTAACGTAGTGAGAAGCACCATCCTGGAATACCCAAGGTGACAAGGTGGGACTGAGGTTCAGCTTGACCCTAAACCGTGTGGTAGATCTGTTGATAGGAGGGATAGAGGGTCCTCTTGGGAAGGGATGCAGGCCAGCAGAAGAGAGCCTTGAGTTGCCAGCTGCGGCTCCAAGTCAGGAGGCCAGGGCTGGAAGGAAAGGGTGAGAGTGTTCAACATGGTGACTTTCCCTCAGGTGGGCATCTGGCCCAGTTTCCATGGACTCACACCAGAGGCATAGGGCAAGGGAACGATCGGCAAAGGTGGGGAAAGAAAGACGTGCTTTCTCTTTCTTCTGAATCCCTGTGGACCCCAAGAGCGCATGAATCGGTGGTGAGCCAGCTGGCTTGAGCAAGTTTGTGGTGTCTTTGGAGACAGCATGTTGGCAATGGCAGTGGCAGGGCTGGTGATGGTGAAAGTCCTCAGTGACAGACCTCGGAGAGACACTGACCATCTCAGCAGAGCTGTGGTGCCAGGGCCAGCAGCCGCGCTTGGGGTCAGCAGGAGCTCAGGTTTATCATCAGGGCTCAAGCAGGAGGACATGCAGGGATGAAAACCCAAAAACAGCAGTTGCCATCAAGTCATTGCCAACTCATGGCCACCCCATGTGTGTCAGAGTAGAACTGTGCTCCACAGCGTGTTCAATGGCTGTGATCTTTCAGAAGAAGACAGCCAGGCCTTTCTTTTGAGGTGCCTCTGGGTAGATCTGAACCGCTAACCCTTCAGTGAGCAACCAAGGGCGTTAACGACTTGCAACACCCTGGGACTATTTGGAAGAAACTTCAGAGAATGGATCTCCACTGAAGTGGAGGCAGATAAAAGCTCTTTTGTTTAGTTATTGTTAATCTTATGATCTAGTCTAAGAAAGAACACTTACAAGGGATCTCCTCTGAATGTCCCCACGCAAGAAAAAAACCACTTGCCACCTTCTTGGATGCACAGCTGAGCATGGAATAACTTTCTAAAAGAAGCATGTTGGGCTACATAACCCCACAGGACATTTTATTGGCACGGGCCACAAAAGTATCCCCCAAAATTCCACATGGTAACGTTACATACACTTAAAATAACCCTACGTGATGTTTGATGACTCAGTTTAGCACAAAATGGGTCATCTGGACAAAATGAGCTGTAATTGATGCAACGGTGTTGTTAATTTAACAAATGCACACTTTCACTTTACTTTTGGGTAAGGTTCTTGTGTTGTTTTTGACGAAAGATCAAAGAACATAAATGATATTAAAAAAAGGTAAGAATATTTATTTAAACATGAATTTTCATCTCGGGTCCAAGGACAGATAAAAGAGCTCCGACAACAGCACCTCAAGACTGCGTTCTATTTCCTGGTAACTTTTAAACATTTTGCCAGAAACATCTGTAACCTACAAGGGAGCCCTGACGGCCTCATTGTGTTGTTAGCCTTACAACGAAGGAACATGAAATAATGATTCAGAGAAAAGTGACAGATACGTTTACTTATTCCAAATTACAGATCATCCGTGGTGGATCAGAAGCTTATTAGGACATTTTCTTTTAAAGATGAGGTAGTTCAGGATAATGGTAGTGCCATTTCAATGAATCAGACTCATGATTGTGGCCTCGCTGAAGCCTCCAGTCTGGTGGAGAGAGGGTGTGGCACCAGGCAGTCAACAACTGCTCTTGTCGGGGGTGTGTGTGTGCGTGCATACGCGTGTGCACAATCTCAAACTAGGTTAGGTCATCCAGGTACAAAGTCTGCCTAGGTAGAAAGAGCCTTTAGAAAGGTCAGTTCAACCAAGAAGCTTTTCCACAAGCCGTGTCAAAGTTTTCTCTAAATACCTGCCATTCCTCCTTATGGAGATGTTGCTTAATTTACTCATTATTGGGCTAAAAGGCAGACACTTAAATTTTCAGTCATCATAAAAGAAGTGTCAGCTATGGCAAATGAGGCAGTAAATGTATCCTAATAGCAATACGGAGCCCTGGTGGTGCAGTGGTTAAGTGTTTGGCTGCTAACCAAAAGGCCAACGGTTTGAATCTACCAGTCACTCCTTGGAAACTCTCTGGGCAGCTCTAGTCTGTCCTATAGGGTTGTTATGAGTTGGAATTGACTCAACGGCAACAGATTTTCTTTTTGGTTGGCAGCAACATGCTGCCAAATGTGTCCATATGAGCCGAAACATGTTCCTTTGTTAGAATGGATGTTCTCCATCTCAAATCCCCAACAACAGCATCATTCTGATGGAAGGAAGAGGTTTTGGGGAGCAATGCAATTGAGTAAAAATTGTTGACACATTATCTCTTTTCACCAAGAGTCAACGTTTGGCAGAAAGTTACACATGATAAAATAATTCCAGAAACCAGTAGAACTGGAGTTCCATAACTCCTTTTCAAATGACACCTTGGGTTTCTACAGTCACCACCACCGCCACCGGTTGCCATGGAGACGATTCTGACTCATGGTGGCCCCATGTGTGTCAGAGTTGAAGTATGCTCTACAGGGCTTTCAGTGGCTGATTTTTGAGAAATAGATGGCCACGCCTTTTTTCCAAGGCACATCTGGGTGGACACGAACCTCCAACCTTTCAGCGAGCAGCCGAGTGTGCAAGCCATTTGCACCATCAGGGACTCTGGTTTCCAGAGCAGGGGTTTTTAACTTGGGTGCACATTAGAAACACCTCAGGAGCCTTTGAAAATCCTGATGTTCAGGCTGCACCCCATACTAATGAAATCAGAATCTCTGGGTATGGGAGTCAGGCAGAAGTTTTTATTTTTTATTTTATTGTGTTTTCGGTGAAAGCTTACACTGCAAATTAGTTTCTCATTCAAAAATTTATACACAGATTGTTTTGTGACATTGACTGTAATCCCGGCAATGTGTCAGCACTCTCCCCTTTTTCCCTTTCCACCCTGGGTTCCCCGTGTCCATTCGTCTGGTTTTCCTGTCCCTTCCCGCCTTCTCGTCTTTGTTTTTGGGCAGGTGTTGCCCGTTTGGTCTCCTGGACTTGATTGAACTAAGAAGTATATTCCTCACGTGTGTTACTGTTTGTTCTATAGGCCTGTCTAATCTCTGCTGAAAGGTGGACTTCAGGAGTGGCTTCAGTTCTGAGTTAGCACGGTGTTCGGGGGCCATAGTCTCGGGGGTTTCTCCAGTCTCTATCAGACCAGTAGGTCTGGTCTTTTTTTATAAATTTGAATTTTGTTCTACATTTTTCTCCAGCTCTGTCTGGGACCCTCTATTGTGGTCCCTGTCAGAGCAGTCAGTGGTGGTAGCCGGGCACCATCTGGTTCTTCTGGGCTCAGGCTGGTGGAGGCTGTGGTTCACGTGGTCCTTTAGTCCTTTGGGCTAAAATTTTCCTTGTGTCTTTGGTTTTCTTCAGTCTCCTTTGCTCCGACTGTGATGGGAGCAGTAGATGTATTTTAGATGGCCTCTTGCAAGCTTTTAAGATCCCAGATTCTACTCACCCAAATCAGATATAGAACATTTTCCTCATGAACTGTGTTATAGGCATAAGTATTTTTAAACTTCCAGGTGTTTCCAGGGAGCAGCCAGGTCTGAGAACCAGTTCTACCTTGCCACTTAAACTGTGGCTCTTGGATCAGCAGTATCCGCCTCACCTGGCAGCTTGCTAAATGCAACATCTCGTCCTGCCTTAGCCTCAACTGACTCAGAATCCGCCGCTTAACAAGATCCCCAGGTGATGGCCACGCACGTGAAAGTTCTAGAAGCCGCGTCTTAGAGTCTACTTTGCAGCTGCCTACCTGATACGACTCATCTACCTGGTACGACTCATCTACCTGATACGACTCATGGCTTGGTGATACCATGGATGCGGTGTCATCATCCAGTCGCTTCCGACTCGTAGCGACCCTGTAGGACACAGCAGAACCGCCCCATGGGGTTTCCAAGGAGCAGCTGGTGGATTCAAACTGCCGACCTTTTGGTTAGCAGCCGAGCTCTTAACCACTGCGCCACCGTACCATGTAGGGAGCTGCAAAGCAGACTCTGAGACACAACTTCTTGACCTCTCACGCGCACAGCTATGAGTCAGAATCGACTGGATGGCACACAAAAACCATGCGGTACTAAGAAGGCCAAATCCGTCGAAGGTAAATGAACGGTCAGCTTCATACAGTGTGGCTGAAAACCTTCTTAATCATCGGCACTCCAGATTAACAGAACTAAAGAAAACAACAGCTAACGGCAATGCATAATCCCGGGTTGGATCTTTGTTAAAATCGCTTTAGAGAACATTATTGGGACAATTGGAGAATCTGAATATGGACTGTATATTAGGCAATGGCTTTATATCAACGTTAATCTTCCTGACTTTGATGATGTACTGAGGTTGTCTAAAAGACAGTCCAAATGTAGAGGTAAAAGAGCGTAATATATGCGACTCACTCTCCGGTGGCTCGGAAAATATATAAATATAAAAAAAGCTCCGAGACACAAACAGGGACCATTAGAGAATTCACCACTAAAAGAGTGTCTTCCTCTTTTTCGCTGACCCTCCACTTTCCCAAGCATGGTGTCCTTCTCCAGGGACCGGTCCCTCCTGATAACATGTCCAAAGTATGTGAGACAAACTCTCGCCAGCCTCACTTCT
Organism: Trichechus manatus latirostris; assembly: GCF_000243295.1. Taxonomy (NCBI): domain Eukaryota; kingdom Metazoa; phylum Chordata; class Mammalia; order Sirenia; family Trichechidae; genus Trichechus; species Trichechus manatus. The sequence continues at coordinate 7,566,961 of NW_004444038.1, forward strand.
AAGGAGCATTCTGGCTGTACTTCTTCCAAGACAGTTTTGTTAGTTCCTCTGGCCGTCCATGGTATATTCAATATTCTTCGCCAACACCGTAAGTCAAAGGCATCAGTTCTTTGGTCTTCTTTATTCATTGTCCAGCTTTTGCGTGCATAGCAGGCCAATGAAAATACCAAGGCTTGGGTCAGGCGTGTCTTAGTCCTCAAGTAATTTTGTACACCCTTTCTAGCTCTGTATATCTTAAAGCAGATATTAAAAATATTATTCTAGATTTTCTACATGCCCTCAGAAGGAAATCTTGTCCAAATTACTGCCTCTGCTACTGGAAGTTGAAGTCTTGAATCACACTTTTGTGGTAGTAAAATTTAGAAACAGTAAACACTTCTTTTTCAAATTAGCATTTACTGACCTGCCTCTGATGTTAAACATTTAATGCGTGTGTTCTGGAAATTTCAACGGTAGAAATGTCATATGATGAACTGGTCTAAATAACATGACAGATGAATCTTCTAAAACTTGCAAATAAATATCATTTCCAGGCCATTCAAAGTTTCATTGCTGATGGAAGTCATTTCGGCATTTGGTTTATCAAAAATGTGATATAATTTCTTCTACATTTCTACAACACAAATTCAGCGATCACAAGTTTTTCAAAGATGATGCCACAAAAAACAAGAAACAAAGCTCAGATATTTTGTCCAAAAGGAGTTGCTGAAAATGTGAAAATTTTTAACGTAAGACTATTTTTATTAAAAATAAACTAATGCACATGAATCCTTATCAAAGCTTTACTCGTAATTTTGCCAAAAAACTGAAAGCAATCAAGCTGTCTTTCAGTAGGTGAGTGGGTAAACAAACTGGTTTATCTGTATAATTGAGTATTAATACAATCAGTGATAAAAAGAAATGAGCCATCAAGATAGGAAAAGTCATGGAGGAACCTTAAATGCATATTGCTAAATGAGAAAAGCCAGTCTAACAAAGCTGCGTACTGTATGATTCCAAATGTCTGGTATTCTGAAAAAGGCAAAACTACAGAGACAGTGAACAGATCAGTGGTTCCCAGGATGTGGAGTGGGGAGAATGAGGAGGTGGAGCACAGGTATTTTCAGTACAGTGAGACTATTCTGCATGGTTCTGCAATGGCGGACACATCACATTATGCATTTGTCACAACGCATAGGACTGCACAACACAGAGTGAAGCCTGATGTAAACTATGAACTTTAGTTAATAATAATGTATCACTACTGGTTCATCCATTGTAACAAATGATCCACCAAACCAAACCCGTTGCCATCGAGTCAATTCCGACTCAACAAAAACCCAACCAACCCATTGACGTTGAGTTGATTCCAACTCAGTGACCCTACAGACCAGAGTACAACGGCCCCATAGGGTTTCCAAGGAGCGCCTGCTGGATTCAAACTGCCAGCCTTTTGATTAGCAGCTGCAGCTCTTAACCACTGTACCACCAGGGCTCTGCAGGACTACACAATGTCAGTCAAAGGAAAATGGTGTGCAGACGAGGGAGGGGTATATTGTCACTTCGTACTTTCTGCACAACTTTTCTGTAAACCTGAAACTGCTCTAAAAAGCAAAGTCTATTTTTAAAAAAACTGTTTAGTAATCAAAGTAATTTTATTCTTAAATGTTAAAAATTTATTTACATGTACGTGCGTCTATGTATTTTTTACTTTGATCAAATTTCAAATTTGAAAAATTCATTTGAAAGTAAGCGGTGAAAAAAAGAGGGAAGACAGAATGGATAAGAAAACAGGATCCATCAATATGCTGTCTACAAGAGACACACCTTAGAAACAAAGATGTGAATTTATTAAAAATCAAA
>NW_004444038.1:7568902-7577131 GCF_000243295.1 Trichechus manatus latirostris
GATTAGAGAAACATTCTTAGTTTTTAAACCATGACTAATGGTTTTACACATATAACACACACACACACACACACTCACACACTCACAATCTGGCTGTGTTGACGCGGGCCTCATTCTGACAGCGTAGCTAATGAATCGTCTGTAGCACATGTGCACCCCCCAGTGGTCAGTTCCGGAAATGTTCTGTAAGGCTCTGTGCCGGGAGAGCTGACAGAGCTCTCTCTCCATAAAGGGTCTGTGGGGACGCAGCTTACATTGTTGAATCTTTAGCCCAAAACAGGCTGCTGGAAATCCTTCCTTCCCCTTCTCTGAGAGACCCAGAGTGACTGATAGTTATTTTGAAATACCCGCTGAAGTGATTTATTATAATCGACTTGACGGCAGGTATTTCAAAATAATTATCAGTTACTCTGGGTCTCTCAGAGAAGGGTAAGATAGGATTTTCAACAAGAATTTTCAGCTTAAGGAATGAAAGTACTAAACTGTGATGACATGTGTCGCATATCCTTAAAACTTGTCCCAAATGTTACCATTCTTACGGGCCTGTCTCATGGATCTACTATAATTTACTTACTAATCTCTACTTCGTTATGAGCATTTAAACTATTTTCAAATTTTGCTATTACAATCAGGGCTCTGGTTGAGCATTGTTTGTACTCATCTTTGGACACTCAATTATTTCCTTGTGTAGTCAAGCTTCTAGAAAGTCAATTTCCATTTTCTTCTAATCTTCTAACTCTACTGCAGTATTTGGCCCCCACCATCTCTATAAAAATTTCTCTCGCCATGAAAACCAATGACTTCCATATTACACAATCCAACAGACCTTATCTTACAGGGCTTCTTTGCTGCATTTGATTTCAATGACCATTCTTGCTTGGAACTCTACCCTTTTGATTTTTGTAGCTACATACTCTAGGGGAAACATGTGACAGAGATCCTCAGCCCTTTTCTTTCTGGAGCACAGCCACACAAACTTCCTTTCCCAGCCACATGTCTGAGATCTAGCCAGTGGAATGACAGCAGAAGTGATGTAAGCCACTTCCAGACATAGCCCGCTAAAACCTTCACATACACAATCTCTTCTCCTTCCCATTGGCTGAAATGCAGATGATCTCCAGGGTGATGCTGAGGGCCATGTCTTAAAGGTGACAGAGACACAAGACAGCAGAAGCCTGGGTTATTGAATCATTACTTCCAGGAGGGATGTCCAGGAGAGTCTCTTAGCCAGAAACACCAGTCCGGGAGCATCACATGGGCAAGAAATAAAGCAACAGTGTCAAGTCACTGGAACTTCAGGATTTTTATCTGTTTCAGCAGTTAGAATTGTTTTAGCTCATATATTGTATTTTCCCTAACCTCTCTGCCTACTAATGAGATCTGAGAAGAAATCTTTTGGGGGCTTCTAGAAAAGCTTTTCATCATTATACAAAGAAATGCACAGGAGGAAATACCTCTCTAGATCTGCTCGATGCCATCAGGCCTGTGTGTGACCCCTGGACGCTGCAGCCTTTGTGCACCGGGCGCTGAGCGGTGAATCCCTCCCGGACCCTTCCTCTAGAAGACACGAGGGAATCAGCCCTGATGGCTTAAGCTGACCAGGTGGGTCTTCAGATACAGAAAAGTCATCCAAACTGACACATCATCAAGACAAGTTCACATACCCATGTCTCAGTGGATCCAACTGAAATTCTTGTCTCAGCAAAAGTATAAAACAAAACTGTGGCATCAATTGTAAATAGGGATTATCGTCATGTTCACTCCAAGAAAATGAAAGGCTTACTGTACTGTATCTCGATATAATCTGTGTGTATCGGTTTCCTCCTTTAGACTGTGGTGTCAGATCCTTGACAGCAGGGATCTGCTAAGCTCTTACACAGTGCTAATTCAGAATATTGAATATTCCATGGGCTGCCAGAAGAATGAACAAATCTGTCTCGGAAGAAGTACCGCCAGAATGCTCCTTAGAAGCAAGGATGGCAAGACTTTGTCTCACATACTTTGGACATGTTATCAGGAGAGATCAGTCCCTGGAGAAGGACATCATGCTTGGTAAAGCAGAGGGTCAGCGAAAAAGAGGAAGACCCTCAATGAGATGGACTGACACAGCGGCTGCAACAATGCGCTCAAGCATAGCAATGATTGTGAGGATGGCGCAGGACTGGGCAGTGTTTCATTCTGTTGTACGTGGGGTCGCTGTGAGTCGGAACTGACTCAACAGCACCTAACAGCAACATGTGCCAAGCATCTTTTAGGGATGGTCTATGCATTAACACAGGATTCTCTGGGTGGCACAAAAAGTTAAGCACTAGGCTACTAACCGAAAGGTTGGCTGTTCAAATCCACCCAGCAGGCACCTTGGAAGAAAGGCCTGGCAATCTACTTCTGAAAGATCACAGCTATGGAGAAGAGGAAAGGAACAAGGTCAACCTATTCCCTCAGGTTTCATAGTAAGGGGGAATCTGGACGCAGTTCATTAAAGGATCTTAATTCACTTCCTATTACAGGCAGACTTATGTTTTAGAAAGAATTCTGTCCGTTGTGTGGAAGTTAGATAACCCTGTTGCTTTCGAATCGATTCCAACTCATAGAGACCCTATAGGATAGAGCAGAACTGCCCCACAGGGTTTCTAAGGAGCAGCTAGTGGATTCAAATTGCCAGCCTTTTTGGTTAGCTGCCGAGCTCATAACCACTGTGCCACCAGGGCTCTGGAAGCTAGATAGGAGTGTTGAAATAGATAGTGATGGTCTAAGAAGAGATAAGAAAAGCCTAAATTAAGGCAGGATTAGTGGGGCTATGGGAGGGGGGAGGGATTCCAGAAATATTCAAGAATTAGAATCAGCATGATTTGGTAATTGGTCCTTGGAGGTGAGAAAGAGGAGAATCAAGGATCACTTATGTTCTTCAGCTTTAGGAGTTGGGTGGATGGTGTTCCCATTAACCAGAATAGGGGATATAGGACAATGATTGGGTTGGGGATGAAAACGGGACACCAGGTAGAGTCTGCTAGAAGGCAGGTGAATATTCAAAGCTGAAGCTCAAGAAGGGCGTTTGGAACAGTTAGCAGATTTCAGAATCCCAAGAAGATAAGTAGTATTTCCAGCCATGGGAAAAGGGGAATTCTGGGAAGGTGTTGGCCTGAACTTGAATGTATTACTTCTCCTCGTACCCATGGCCACCCCATGTGTTACAGAGGAGGGCTGCTCCATAGGGTTTTCTTGACTGTGATCTTTACAGAAACCAATCACCAGAGCTTTCTTTCACGGCACCGCTAGGTGGGTTTGTACCACCAGACTTTAGGTTGGACGTCCAACAAGGTCACCATGAGTGGAAATCGACTAGATGGCCCAGCTTGTGGATGGGCGAGCAGCTACTGTGGGGTAGGAGAAGCTCTGTGCTGCTGGAGCTTGGAGGGGGCCCCGCTCACATCTGAGGCTTGGGTCTCCTGATACACGGTGACTTGGGGCCCCACTCTTTCCATCTAAGGAGGGAAAGTGGCTTACAGGCTCAGTGGCTTGAGGGGGGCCATCTAGGATGAAATATGTTGATTCCCAGCTGCTTAAGAGGAAAGAATTTAAAAAAAAAAAAAAAGAAAGAAAGACTATTTCTACCTGCAGGGTGGGTGACCCACCTCAAGGTACAGATCCCAGGATACTCCCTCCATGTCTAAGCTGGCTCCTCTGCCGTTAGGTTCATGCCCCACATGGGCTCCTAATTCAAGTCTCCCAGTCCCACAGCGCTGTCCCTCTCTGAGAAATGTTGTCCCTTCCACACAAGGCACTGGCGCCTTCTCAGAACCTCCCTTGGTCCAGCCATTTCAGGCAGCCCCTCAAGGCTTCTGTTGGAGGGACCCTGCTGTTCAGTGTTGCTCAGAGGGCATGGGAGGAAAGGAAGAGGCTTGGTGCCATGAGGAAGGTGAACACGGATTTTCCAGTTCTACTTCAGCCTTCACTCTAGTGAAGTCTGAGGGTCTGCTGGCTCCTTTTCCAGGCAACTAAGTAAATGTATTTCTCCAACACTGTTTATACTTTTATTGAACAAAGAATATTTCTCCTGGGGCAGCATTCTGTCCTCACCTTGAGGAAACAGCAGGGCCTATTACAACACTCAGAAGCCTTGTGCTCTTTGCTGCTCTGCCTGGGACCCGTCGACATCACAAGGAGCCCCACCAGCTTTGATTTGTTTTTCGCATTTTCACTGAATTATAACATATATACAGAAAAGTGCACAAATTGTTACTGTATGATTTAAAGAATGATCACCAAGTGAACATATCACCCTGGTCAAGAAATAGAGTACCCTGGAAGCATCCCTTATGCCCCCTCCCAATCACCAGCTTCCTCTCTCTTCCCCCCAAAGACAACAGCTCTCTGACTTCTAACGCTAGAGTTTAGTTTTGCCTCATTTTGAGATTCGTATAAATGGATTCGTTTTGTATTGGGCTTTTTTCACTTACTTTTTTGGTGTAATTCAGCCACCTGGTGGTATTTCATGCATTTTGTTGCTGTATCGTCTTCTACTGCGTGAATATAGCAGATAAGTCACCCATTCTATCACTGATGGACATTTGGATTGTTTTCAGGATTTTAATATTGCAATAATGCTGATAATGAACACATAACTGGCAAAGAACTCATATCCAGACTATATAAAGGAGTCTTATAAAACAATACATCAATAATAGAATCAATTCAAAAAGGACAGAAAAAATCGAAAAACAGGCACGAGAGCTGAGCAGGCATTCACAGTCGTGGATTCCCAAATGGCCAATAATGTACGAAAAGGTGCTCAATCTCATCAGTAATTGGGGAAATTAGTAATAACAAATATATTCTCAAAGTCATCGGAATGACTAAAATGAAATGAAAAAGACTGGCAAGGATGTGCAGCAACCCAGAGTCTCACACCCCGCCGATGACACGCGAACGGTAGTTTGGCAAACTGTTTGGCAGTAGCTTCTAAAGTACACTGGTGGATGCTCGGATGCAGCATTTCCACTCAGAGGATGACACCAATGGAAATGCACGCATATGCGCACAGGGCATATACAGAAGAAGGCTTACACCTGCTTTAAGGAGCTGCTCTATTCCTTGGAAAATGGTGTTGGTTCTGACCAAATCCTTTTTGATTCAGAGTTTCTTTTCACAAATAAAGAATATCGACTCGTAAGACGATAATCCTTAACCCTCCAAAGAACAATTAAATTGACCACTGTGGCTGGAGCTTGGGTTTCGGGTTTATTTCTTAAATTTTTTATTAGGTGAAAGTTTACAGAGTGAATTAGTTTCTCTTTTGATAGTTTGTACGTAAAGTGTTCCACACCATTGGTTTCATTCCCCACAATGGGCCAGCATTTCCCACATTTCTGTCCTAGATTCCCCATTTCCTTTTGCCTGGAATTGCTATCACTTCCTGCCTTCTCCTTTTTGCTCTTGGGCAAGGTTTGGTTTTTTCTTTTTTTTTTTTTTTTCCCCCTTAAAGCTCCCTCAGGTGATTTTAATGTTCCACTAGGGCTGAGAACAACTGATTTAAACTCAATTGCTTGAAGGAACAAATCCAAGGTGAATAATCAGAACAGGTGGTTCTTATTTAGGGAGTTCTACTAGCAGGAACTGGACAATAAAAAAAAAAAGACAGAGGAAGAACTGATGCATTTGAATTGTGGTGTTGGAGAAGAATATTGAATCTACTGCGGACTGCCGAAAGAAGGAACAGTCTTAGAAGAAATACAACCAGAATGCTCCTTAGAAGTGAGGATGGCGAGATTTCAACTCACTTTCTTTGGACACATCATCAGGAAAGACCAATCTCTAGAAAAGGACATCATGGTTGGTAAAGCAGACAGGCAGCAAAAACAAGGGAAATCCTCCATGAGATGGATTGACTCTGTGTATTCCTTCCGTCTTCACCGTACCAAAAAGAATTTGTTGACGTTCAATCATTTCAGGAGGTAGCATATGATCAAGAACCGATGGTACTGAAAGAAGAAGTCCAAGCTGCACTGAAGGCATTGGCAAAAAACAAGGCTTCAGGAATTGACAGAATACCAACTGAGATGTTTCAACAAAGAGATGCAGCCCTGGAGGTGCTCACTTGGCTATGCCAGGAAATTTGGAAGACAGCTACCTGGCCAACTGACTGGAAGAGATCCATCTTTGTGCCCATTCCAAAGAAAGGTGATCCACACACAAGTAAAATTTTGCTGAAGATCATTCAAAAGCGATTGCAGCAGTGCATTGATAGAGAACTTCCAGAAATTCAAGCTGGATTCAGAAGAGGATGTGCAATGAGGGATATCATTGCTGATGTCAGATGGATCTTGGCTGAAAGCATGTGTTAAAGTATTAAAAAGTGAAGATGTCACTTTAAGGACTAAGGTGCACCTGACCCAAACTATGGTGTTTTTAATCGCCTCATATGAATGTGACAGCTGGACAATGAATAAAGAAGACCCAAGAAGAATTGATGCCTTTGAATTATCGTGTTGGTGAAGAATATTGAATATACCATGGACTGCCAGAAGAACGCACAAATCTGTCTTGGAAAAAGTACAGCCAGAATGTTCCTTAGAAGCAAGGATAGCAAAACTTTGTCTCACATACTTTGGACATGTTATCAGGAGGGACGAGTCCCTGGAGAAGGACATCATGCTTCAACATGCTTAGTAAAGTAGAGGGTCAGCAAAAAAGAGGAAGACCCTCAACGAGATGGATTGACATTGGCTGCACCAATGGGCTCAAGCATAACAATGATTGTGAGGGTGGTGCAGGACTGGGCAGTGTTTCGTTCTGTCGTACACAGGGTCACTATGAGTCGGAACCGACTCTACAGCACCTATCAGTAACAACGACATGACCAAAAAGTACCTGATAGCATTCAACAGATTTCCTAATGGCAAACTTGATGAAAGAGATAGAAAGGAACTTAAAATATACTGAAGAGTGTTTTCTGGAAACCAACAGCAAATATTATCGTAAGTGATGAAGTAGTGAAGGCAATCCCGTTAATGGCAGAAACAATTTAGAAATGCTTCATTACTTAATATTGTTTTAAATACTTCCGTCAAGGAAAGAAGCAAAAAAAGTAAAGTAGGTACGTAAGTATTGTCAAAGAAAGGTACAACCATCATTAGTTGTAGACTTTATAATTGTATGACTAGAAAAGTCAAAAGACTTAACCAAAAATTGAGAAAAATAAGAAAATTGAGCAAGGTGAGACACAGTTAAGGGAAAAAGATTTCTTTCACATTGACATTATTGTTAGAAAATGAAATAGAAAAAAGATCTCATTCACAACAGCAACAAAAACTGAAAAACCTCCAAGAATAAGTATAGCAAAAATAGTACAAGTACTTTGTTAATGAATAAAGAGTAGCGTTATTGAAAGATAGAAAAAGATTTGAGCCAACAGAGAGGCATCCTAATGGGAAGACAGGAACACCGAAGATAAAAATTCTCCTTACGTTAATATATAGATGTAATGCAATCTGAATCAGAATTTCCAGCGGAAATTTCGGGTAACGAGATCACTTAATTCTAATGTTCAACAGAAAAAAATAAATGTATAAGAATGACAAGAATCAGGGCCACAATAGATGGAGCCTGATAGAACGGGAGAAAAATGTGGAACAGAACTCAAATTCTTTAAAAGTCCAGACTTACTGGACCAGTTGAGACTAGAGGACTCCCTGAGACTATCGCCCTGCGATACGCTTTAAACCTTAAACCAGAATTATCCCTGAGGTCACCTTTTAGGTAAATAACAGATTGGCACATAAAATAAAGAATATCACCCATGAATAATGAGCTCCTCTAAAAAATCATCTATATGAGACCAAAAGGTCAAAAACTACTCTAAAGCAAAGATGAGAAGGTAAGAGGGCAGGGAGACTAGAGTACTGGAAATGGTACAACCAGAACGGAATGAGTGAGAATGATGACACATTGTGAAAAATGTAACTGATTTGTCACTGAATAATTTGTGCAGAAATTGTTAAATGGAAACCTAAATTGGTGTGTAAGCTTTCACCTTAAACACAATAAAATATTATTTTAAAAAAATTGGATGAACCTATCAACAACACTGGTGGCATAGTGGTTAAGAGCTATGGCTGCTGACCAAAAGGTCACCAGTTCACCATGGTCTCGGGGAACATCTAGCTCAATTGGCATGACACAGCTTATAAAGACAATGCTCTACATTCTACCTTGGTGAGTAGTGTCTGGGGT
>NW_004444038.1:7577946-7579908 GCF_000243295.1 Trichechus manatus latirostris
AAAAAAGGTCGCCAGTTCAAATCCACCAGGTGCTCCTTGGAAACTCTATGGGGCAGTTCTACTCTGTCCTGTAGGGTCGCTATGAGTCGGAATTGACTCAACAGCAATGGGTTTGGTTTCTGGTTTTTTTAATCAACAAACTTTAGAAGTTTTTCCTAAGTGGGTTAACTTTATTTCCTGTCTTTCTCTGTAAGAATGTAACAATGAGTCAATAAGACGAGTATTTACTCTGCAACTATTATGTGGCAGGCACTGGGTTCTATACATACAAGGGATAAGGGAATAAATACAACACAGATGCAGATTGAAAAAAAAGAATAACAAGAACATGGCAGAAAAGAAACAGTGACATGAGCATACTCAAATGATCAGGCGAACAGAACAAAATCTAGAGGCTTTTTCCAAGTACATATAGGAATTTAATATCCAATAAAGGTGGCATTTCAAATCAGTGTGGAAAAGAAGCCGTTCAATAATGTTTGGGGGACACTGCCTATATATTTAAGTCTACAGATTAAGGGGGGAAGGTAACTTCTTACCTCACACCATATGCAAATATATATATATGGATTAAGGACTCATTACAAAAACAAGAGCATAAGAGAATTAAAAGAATATACAGCAGAATATTTTTGAAATCCTATGGTAGAGAAAGCAATTTTTTATAAGAAATTAAATCCAGAAACCATCAGAAAAGAGATGGACAGATTTGACTGCTTGAAGATAAAAATGTCAATAGGGGGTTAAAGACAGTAGAGCAAGTTACACACTAAGTGACAGAGATGAAAATACGTGTCACGCGAAGAAGGATTCACATTCGACACAAAGCGCGTATAAATCCATAAAAAAAGACAATCTCGTGGAAAATGGTAAAAGCATGCAGAACAGTCACAGAAGAATCATTCAGATGACTGACAAACATGCAGTGATTGTGACTGACTTTCCCTGAAACTGGCTCCAAATTACGTTGGAACTCTTATTTCCATTCCATTGAAAACGTTTGGTTCCACAAACATACGTAAATAAATCTAAGACATTGATTCTGAAAACTCTCTTTCTGAAGCAATTGATGCGTGGAAGTGCGTATAGCGGCCTGCTTGCCCAGTCCGTGTGGTTTCCTCTTTTATTTTAGATCACGTCTCACGGGCATAGATGACATTTCATGGTTTTCTTTAATTTGCATATCTTTATTTATTATGTAGATTGAAAATTGGGTTATCTTACCACTTCAAGGGGACTCTCCTGATTTTGACAGAAACACATTCTGTCACATTTTGTAAATAAAATACCTTCTAGAAAAAAAATTTCTATTCTTTAAGCACAGAAATTTTAAAAAGGATAAGAGGAGCATAGCTAATCGCTCACCATATGACAGCACGGGGAACGTCAGTACAGCAAACCTGATAGTTTAATGGAAACTGCATTTTAAATTCTCTTTTAGTGAATTTATAACTTCTGTTCAATGAGCTGACTCGTTCAAGGTGAAATGAATTGCTCCCTTTACAGTTTCAAACATAGCCACTAATACTTTAAATATCCCCATTCCAACTTTAAAATCCACGCACATTCGATGAGCCAGCTTAATGAAAGTTGCTCTCCAGGATTGCTACCTGGAGTAATTTGAATAAAGTGATGAAATTAAAGACAGACCTAACCGTGGACCTAACCGTGGAGGGCATTTTAGGTTAATCAGAGAAAGCACGGTTTCCCCCCGGCTTTCAGGGGCTCATCATTAATCATGAGAGCGAAACGCCGTCGAACAGGTCTTGTCCTTGACTCTGTTCTCCTGGAAGCAAAATCACTCTCAGCTCCCGTCTGGTCCCAGACCGCCTGTGTGATGCTCATTTTCCGTCTTCTTGTTCTCCCTCTCCCTGTACCAGTTGTCAGCGTCTTTTTTAGAGATCCCTTTTATGGCCTGGCTATATTTTTTTTTCATCAGACAGATGAGCCCTTATTGTGTCC
>NW_004444038.1:7594975-7596173 GCF_000243295.1 Trichechus manatus latirostris
CCCACAGGGTTTCCAAGGGGCGGCTGGTGGATTCAAACTGCAAACCTTTTGGTTAGCAGCCAAGCTCTTAACCACTGTGCCATCAGGACTCCTGAAAACCCTATGGAGCAGCTTTACTCTGCACATACGGGACGCCATGAGTTGGAATTGCCTTGACAGCAACTAACAACACAGTCTAAAATGAATCAGCAGGGCTGTGTTTCTTCTGGAATCTCTAATTCTGTTGCCATTTTCAGCTTCTAGAGGCTGCCTGCAATCCTTGGCATGTGACCCCGACCTCTCCCGACTCTGACCTCCATGCCTCCCTCTTATAAAGGCCTCTGTGATTATACTGGACCAAGCCTGATAATCCAGGATAATCTCCCCACATCAAAATCCTTAACTAATGAAATCTTCAAAGTCCCTTTTGCTATGTAAGGTAACATATTCACAGGTTTTGGGGATTAGGACATGGACTTCTTTGTTGTTGTTGTTAGGAGCGGTCAAGTCACTTCCGACTCATAGCGACCCTACAGGACAGAGTAGAAGTGGCCCATAGAGTTTCCAAGGAGCAGTTGGTGGAATCGAACTGCTGACCTTTTGGTTAGCAGCTGAGCTCTTAACCACTGTGCCAGCAGTGCTCCTGGACATCTTTGGAGGGGCATTATTCTGCCCACCACAAGGAAGAACTAGGGAAGCTCAAAAAAAAGAGCAAGAGGACAAGTGGAAGCTAGTCTCAATGAATTATGAAGGGGATGACAGTAAGTGGAAGGGTTTGTTTGTTTTTTAACATGCTTCTGACTTACATTATATATCTGTTCGTATTTGTTTTAATGATTTAAAAATAACCCCAGCTGTTTGCAAAAATCAAGTATAGAAAGACATTTAATAAAAATGGAAAGTCGCTCCTCATCCACCCGTTCAGGTAATAACTTCATGAAAACTAGTCAATATTTTCTATACATTTAAAAACAGTTTATACTTAAAAAATATTTTTATAAGTTTATTATTCAAATGAGATCAGGTTTGTAAAACATCTGCATGATAAATAAAATTTTCCATAAAATATTTTCATGCAATAACACTTTTTTCTTTTACAAGTCTTTTTTTTGAAAAATCTTTTTAATTTTGTTGTTGTGTTGTTGAGAATATACACAGCAAAACATACATCAATTCAACAGTTTCTACATGTACAATTCAGTGACGTTGATTATATTCT
>NW_004444038.1:7597714-7598626 GCF_000243295.1 Trichechus manatus latirostris
TGTCGAACAGAATAATCAGACGACGCACTGCAGGGAGCAAGACTGTGCTATTCTATTCTTTGTTGCATCCACTTCCTATTAAGAGCCGTTGAATCCTGATTCAGGGTCAAAAATTATTCCGACAGGAAAATAATGGATCAAAGCTGGTCACCTGTGATTTAATGGGGGGTAATTTTAAAGTCTTGCAGTTGGGTCCAACAAACCTATCTCCGTAGTGCAGGATGCTGTCGTTGTTGTTGTAAGCTGCTGTGGAGTCACTGTAACGATGGCCTTATGGGCAACAGCACAAAACGTTGCCCGGTTCTGCCATCCTCACAATCGCCAGCATGTTCATCTCCATCCTTGCGGCTATTGTGCCAATCCATCTCACCAAGGGTCTTCCACACCCGCCTTGACCCTCTACTTCACCAAACATGATGTCTCCCTCTAATGATTGATCCCTCCTGATGACATGTCCAAAGCAAGCAAGTTGGACAATGTTCTGTTGTGATCCAAAAGGTTTTCATTGGCTAACTTTCAGAAGTAATACAGGATATCAAACCAAAAACCCAAATCCGTTGCCGTCGAGTCAATTCCAACTTATAGTTGGAGCAGAACTGCCCCATAGGGTTTTCAAGGAGCGGCTGGTGGACTCAAACCACCAACCTTTTGGTTAGCAGCTGAGCTCTTAACCACTGCGCCACCAAGGCTCCAATACAGGATGGGGAGTCCTTTACGTTCACAACTGTTTGGGGTTGACAGGGAACATGAGAGGAGACAATAGAGGGATAAAACAGACCCAACAACAACCGTTAAAAGTTTCAGTATGTAGAACACAATGGATAGAGGGTCCCACTCTGTTACTCTTGATCAGACCAAATGTGTACTCGTTTTCCATCACTGCGTCACAAACGACACCCAAAACATAGTGGC
>NW_004444038.1:7600156-7601114 GCF_000243295.1 Trichechus manatus latirostris
CGTTACTGGTTTTGCTTCTCTAGAGAACCCAGCCTAAGACAGACCCCTACTCATGACAACCCCATGTACAAGGGAATAAAATGCTACCCGGTCCTGTGCCATCTACAACTGGTTGCAGATCAGACCCTTGTAATCCACAGGGTTTTCACTGGCTGATTTTCTGAAGTAGATGGCTAGGCCTTTCTTTCTAGTCTGTCTTGGTCTGGAATCTCTGCTGAAACCCCTTCAGCATCATAGCAACACACAAACTCCCATGACAGATGGGTGGTGGCTGTGCAAGAGGTACACTGGCAGGGAATCAGACCCAAGTCTCATGCATGGAAGGTGAGAATTCTACCACTGAACCATCATTGCCTCCCTCCCTCTTAGTGATTGCCATGAGGTTAAAAACATCATCCATGATTTATCAGAGTAATTATTTGGTATCTTGAGCCTTTTCCTGGACAATGCAAAGACCCTAGAATGCTTTTACTTTACTTACCTTCCTTCCAACTTAAATGGAATTGTCGTGTTTTTTTTTTTTTTTAATTCTATAAGGAGTCGTGGTGGTGCAGCAGTTAAGCGTTTGGCTGCTAACTGAAAGAAAAGCTGGTGGTTTGAACCCATGCAGTGGCTTCATGGGAGAAAGACCTGGCGATCTGCTCATGTAAAGACTACAGCATTTTGTCCAATAAAATTCAAGATATTTTGCAATTATTTCCTACTGATAAAATAACAATTCCCCAGACGCTACAATGCCAACAATATAAAAAATACGTAGGTCTGAACAACTGACCTTCCCCCTAACTAAATTTCCAGAGAAATATTAAAACTCAAAACAAAACAAAACCTTCTTTGCAAGTTAAAAGCCCCTATATTTTGGGAGTTTCTGCTGAGGGGGCATTGAGTTAAGTTAATGGTGGTGGAATAATTCGGAAAAGGATAGTGATAATGATTGCACAAATGAAGAACGAATAAT
>NW_004444038.1:7602946-7604904 GCF_000243295.1 Trichechus manatus latirostris
GAACCATGGTCTCATCTAGCTTGAGACCAGAAGAACTAGATGGTGCCCAGCTACAACTACTGACCATTCTGACCAGGGACACAACAGAAGGTGCCAGATAAAATGGGAGAAAAATGTAGAACAAAACTCAGATTCCTAAAGAAGTCCACACTTATTCGACCTATAGAGACTAGAGAATCCCCTGAGACTATTGGCCTAAGATACCCTTTGAACTTGGAACTGAAGCCACTCCCAGAGGTCACCTTTCAGTCAGCTAATAGATTGGCTTATAAAATAGACAATATCACCCGTGAGGACTGTGCTCCCTTACATAATCAACTATATGAAACCAAACAGTCAACACTAACCCAAAAGCAAAGATGAGAAGGTAAGGAGGGGTAGGGAAGCTAAATCAATGGAAACAGACCAGACAGAATGGAAATAATGAGAATGCTGACACATTGTGAAAAGTTTAACCAATGTCATGAAACAATTTGTATAAACATTGTTAAATGGGAACCCAGTTTGCTGTGTAAACTTTCACCTAAAACATAATAAAATATTACTTTTAAAAAAGAAAAGAAATGGTGCTGCCCTTGTATTCTTTGGTCCCCCTAGAGGAAAAAATATTCTCTACATTATCACAGATCAGGGTAGAGGAGTCAGGGACATAATATATGAATTTAGTCTTGAAGGATGGGCAGAGTTAGCAGATATGCTGTATATATTATTCAAATAAAAAACAAAACAAGTGGCTTAAACAAGGAAGCTTATTTCTCACTTATGTATAAAGAATTCCAGAGGTAGGTCAGCCAAGAATTTATTTAGCCAAGAACTATTTAGGACTAGTTTCCATCCTCAAAGTCATTTCTTAGTCCAAGATGGCTGCTCGAGTTCCTGCCATCACATCTGAGCTCCAAGACAGCAGAAAGGAGGCACATTTCTCAGCTATCTCAGTCCCCTTTCAGCAGCTGTATTAGTATGGGCAACAGAAATCATTCTATGTACTCTAAGCAGAGATGGATGTAACACAAGAATTAGGTACTTAGCAACTCAATGGAAGGGCTAGAGAAGCAGGAATTAAAGGGCTGCCGCTGAATATTTAGTTTCAAACTCACAACACCCCAGTCAGTATGCAGGCAATAGGAACCTGGTGCCCCACAACTGCCTCAAACCCACTAAACAAGGGACCAGATGCTGACTCCACTGCAGATATTCATTCTTCAGAGCCCACTTACCAAATGATGTAGCTGCAGGGAGACAGCCTCCACTTCACTTCTGCCTTCAAATCCCATGGAAGTGTGTCTAATTGAGATAACTCAATTCACATCCAGAACTCTAACTGCAAAGGAGCCCAAGAAATGGAGGGGGTTTTATTTGTTTTGTTTTGTCTTGTCTTTTAGTTTCAAACCTCTCCACATATAAGGAGGATAGGATGGATGCTAAGAAAGCCAACTCAAATAGCAGCCTTCCAAGAAGTCCAGACCGCACTTCTGCTTCATTGGCTTAAACTCAGTGACTTGCAAAACCTAGCTGCAAGGGAGGCTAGGAAATGCAGTCTTCTAGCTGGGTGTTAATTAATTCAGGAACATAGACCTAAGCCAACCAGAGCATGGCATTCTCCTGGACACAGAGGCTGGGGACCCACTTCTGCTGAGGAGATGCAAGGGGAGGTTTGCTGAGATCTGGAGGAAAGAAGCTTCCCTTCCCTTCTCACGAGAGTGAGCCACCAAGGAGAAGCTCTTTCTCCCTCTGGACATTGTGGTGTGCAAACCTGAAGCCTAGAACTGCATTAGCCTAGAGCACATTTTTTTCTGCAAAGTGCCAGATAGTAAGTATTTTTTGGCTTTGCAAGCCATAAGGTCATTGATGCAACTGCTCAACTCTGCCACTGGAGGGAGAAAGCAGCCATATACATAAATGAATGGATGTGGCTGTGTTCCAATAACACCTTATTTACAAAAACAGAAAATGGATTG
>NW_004444038.1:7606878-7613785 GCF_000243295.1 Trichechus manatus latirostris
TGGTATGAGGTCCCTTTGTCTCTCTGCTTGCTTCTCTCTTTTATATCTCAAAAGAGATTGGTCTAAAACACAATCCAATCTTATAGATTGAGTCCTGCCCCATCAACATAACTGCCTGTAATCCACCTCATTAATATCACATCAGATGACAAAATGGTAGACAATCACACAATACTGGGAATCATGGACTAGCCAAGTTGACACATATTTTGGGGGGACACAATTCAATCTATGACAGATATATAATAATTTATGAGCTATAAATAAATACCTTTCATTATACATCCAAACATTACCACCCCATCAACAGGGCACCCAGATGTACATGATAATAATTAAATGTGATCATCTTCCATATTTTGCCAACTTTTTTCATACGAAGCCCATAATTTTACACGTATTTTTAAAATTTTGTCATTATGTTGTTGATGTTGTTAGTTGCCGTTGAGTCGATTCCGACTCATGGCGACCTCACGCGTGCAGAGTAGAACTGCTCCATAGAGTTTTCAAGGCTGTGACTTTTTAGAAGTAAATGGCCAGGCCTGTCTTCGAAGCCACCTCTGGGTGGCTTTGAACTGCCAATCTTTTCGCTAGTAGTTGAGCACTTAACCATCTGTGCCGCCCAGGGACTCCCCAAATTTTGTCATTCTGAAGGTCTATCAGTCAAGGTATTTATTTAACAGTTTATTAGTTTGATTTATAACTTTTACATATTTAGACATATGGGATGTGGACCTCCATCTGTACCATTGCCTCCAACCCCGTGATTGTTAGGGACCAGGCTAGCTGTTATTGTCATTTAAAAGTTGCTAAATAGATAGGAGGATAATGTTTTTGAATGCTCATGTTTTTGAATAACATTTTTTCATGACTATGAAGATTAACTTCTTTCTATGTTTATTAGCCATCTGTGTTCTTATTTCATTCATTAATTTTTCCTAGACTCTGCTCTATTTCGTACTGTGGTATTCATCTTTTGCTAATTCATTTTTAAGCGTTCTTATATGCTTAAGAGCATTAACTCTTTGTCTAGCTTGTAGCATTTATCTTTTTACTCCATATGGGATACACTTTGAAGTATGATGGGAGGTGAAGATGTAAATGGCCTTCTTCAAAACCCATTTCCCCCTAATTCATGTGTTAATCTCTCCTCCACTGATTTCGAGTGATGATCATATACACTTGGAGCCCTGGTGGCTCCGTGGATAAGAGTTCAGCTGCTAATGAAAACATCGGCAGTTCAAATCCACCAGCTGCTCCTTGGAAACTCTATGGGGCACCCTGTAGGGTCGCCGTGAGTCGGAATCGATTCACTGACAACACGTTTATCATATATATTTACGTGTATTGGTAAAGTAGAGAGTCGGTGAAAAAGAGGAAGACCCTCAACGAGAAGGATTGACACAGTGGCTGCAACAATGGGCTCCAGCATAACAACGATGGCGCAGGACCAGGCAGTGTTTCGTTCTGCTGTACAAAGAGTTGCTCTGAGTCAGAACTGACCGGACAGCACCTAAGAACAACAACAACAACGTGAATTCCTCTATTTAATTAGAATCAGTTTCTGGTTATTTATTCTCATCTGGATGCTATGCTTTTTTCTTTTTGAAGCAATCTGAAACTTCTTTTTTTTAACTACAAGTACAGTAGAGAGAACATTTCTTCCTGAACCTTTTGAGAGTAAGTTACCAACATAATACCCCATCACCCTTGAAACTTTCAGCATGTAATTACTACAAACAAGGGCTTTCTCCTACATGATCACAATACAACCATCAACGTTGAGCAAATCACATTGATCCATTGTTGTGTTGTTGTTGTTAGGTGCTGTGGAGTCGGTTTTGACTCATAGCGACCCTGTGCACGACAGAAGGAAACACTGCCCAGTCCTGCGCCATCCTCATGATTGTTGTTATGCTTCAGCCCGTTGTTGCAGCCACTGTGTCAGTCCGTCTCATTGAGGGTCTTCCTCTTTTTCGCTGACCCTCTACTTCACCAACCATGATGTCTTTCTCTATGGACTGATCCCTCCTGATAACATGTCCAAAGACGTATGTGAGATGAAGTCTCGCCCTCCTCACTTCTAAGGAGAATTCTGGCTGCACTTCTTTCAAGACAAACCTGTTCGTTCTTCTGGCAGTCCATGGTATATTCATTTTTAAATACAGTGATAGAAAAATATAATACTTTTGACAAAATGAATGTTTTTCAGTTCATCTTTTAAAGAAACCATTTGGATGAAACAAAGTTTTGAGCAGTACTTGCTAAAACAGCGTTCCTGCTTTATTCACCAGGTGGTGATACAGAGTAGGGAGTTTCTAGCTTGTTCGATATGGTCTTATCAACAGTGTGTCTCAGTCCTGGTGGTGTTTCTACTGCAGTCTGTCTGTGGTGCTCAGTTAATGGTTCTCATCTCATGGGATATTTCTATGAGGTATAAAGCCAGGTAAAAACTTGGCAATTTTCTGAGTTATATTTCTGAGCAATTCCAGTTCCCTATTTATACATTAAAACAGAAACAAATAATATTTGAAAACCAAATCATCCACTTTGGGGAGTCTATGTTGATCGAATTAACTGGATAATTCCCACACCTCCACTTTATCTTGTACTGTTCCAGTCACATATTAGATGTGGCCATTGGGCTGCCCTTTGGGTTCCCACCCTCCACACACTTCTGTGCCCCTTGTTTTCTTTTTGGGGTGAAGGGATGGTGAATGGAATTGTCAAGCCTCTTTGCTACATTTTTGTGTATCCTTTTTTTTTTTTAATTTCAGGAGGAATATAGGAATATATTCTTACTGTAAAAATGCAAACACTTTAGAAGAAATAGTTTGCTAGGGCCAGGCAGTGTTCCAATTACAAGTATTAATTCATCTAATGCTCACCACAACCCTATGAGTATGAAGTAGGCATTACAGGCCCCACTTTAGAGATGTACAAATAGAGGCTCAGAGAGGTTTAAGTAATTTACCCAGAGTTGCACAGTGCTAAGTAGGTGCACCGGGATTTGAACCCAGGCAGTCTAGCCCCAGAGTGGAAGTCCTTCTCCACCCTCTCTCCATTCTACCCTCTCCCCACAGGTAACAACTCGCAGTGGCTTGGTGTCCATACATTAATGTACGAATGCACGTTCATATGAAGACTTCGTCTGAAGGTCCTGAGGCTTAACTGTCAAAGTGGGGTTCATTCTCTTTCTCAAGGGGTCTAGAGGATCTTGATTCAGATAAGAATTATGGTCACCAGAGTCACTCATGCAGGCCTCCAGCTTCCCCTGTCTTTCCTCAGGACCTGCTTTCAACACGGCGCACTTCAATGCAACGTGTGTGTGGGAGCTTGGGGGTGGCTGCTGAGGGGAGAAAGACAGATTGGAAGTTTAAATCATCCAACCAGAATCTTTCTTTTGTTAATACCGCTTCATCAAGAGTTAGAATATTAGAAAACATTACTTCTAAATCCTGTCTGTCATGGATTGAATTGTGTCCCCCCCAGAATATGTGTCAACTTAGCTAGGCCATAATTCCTAGTGTTGTGGGTTGTCCTCCATTTTGTGATGTGATGTAATTATCTTATGTGTTGTAAATCCTAACTTCTATGATGTTAATGAGTCAGGATCAGAAGCAGTTATGTTAATGAGGCAGGACACAATCTACCGAGATGTAAAAGACAGAAGTGAGCAGAGAGAAGAGGGACCTCATCACCACCAAGAAACAAGCGCCAGGAGTGGCACGCACCCTTTGGACCCAGGGTCCCTGTGCTGAGAAGTCCCTAGACCAAGGGAAGATTGATGACAAGGACCTTCCCCCAGAGCTGACAGAGAGAGAAAGCCTTCCCCTGGAGCTGGCATCCTGAATTTGGACTTCTAGCCTCCTAAATTGTGAGAATAAACTTCTGTTTGTTAAAGCCATCCACTTGTGCTATTTCTGTTATAGCAGCACTAGGTAACTAAGACACTGTCTTAGAAAACTTGAAAAAAAAAATCATATATTTACCTCATGATTTATGTATGAGTTGGTTAAATTCCTGAAAAGTGGCCAGTATTGTAAAACCATTCTATGAAAACACTTTTCTCCTGTAAAGTATTAAAAAAATCAGAAGATAAAGTCCAAAAGATTTTCTAAAAGAAATGCATTCCTTTTTGCACCTTGAATTAAATATTAAAGTTTATGTTAATGGGGGAGGAACAACTCAGAAAAAAGAGAATGGTTGCACAAGTAGAAGAATGTAATCAATATCAGTGAATTGTACACGTAGAAAGTTGAATTGGTGTATATTTTTGCTGTGTACATTCTAAATAACTGCAAGAGAAAACACTATTTAAAAAAATTAAATATTAAATAATTTGTGGAAAACAATACCTAAATAAAAGCGTCTATTATTTATGAAAAGTCATCACCCACTGTCCATTGGAGAGCAGATTTCATTAGCTGAAGGATTTCCTGTTTGTCTTCGGCTCCCTCGGAAGCATCTCAGTGTCATCGCACACTGCTTTTGTGTGTTGTTCTGCTTGGGCTGTGACAATACACGTAGGCCTCCGTCTCCCTTTCATTTGGCAGCTGCCCTGCTACATCAGCTTATTTTTCTAGTCACAGTTTCGCTTATTAGTAGCAAAAACAAGCAGACTAAGTCTGCCTCTGATTTAAGATGAGAAAATCAGAATACCAAGGGAACTCTTGATTATATGAGAAAAATCACACATGTATATGGGTCTGTGGAAGACTAGTGAGTGCAAGAAAGCCTGGAGGAATTTATTTCTGAGCTAGGATCCCTTTGGGGATGTGTAGTGAACTACAGTGCTTCCAGAAACAACCCTGGGGTGCTTGGTTACTATTAGGTGTGTTAGAATGGGCCGGGTGAGAGAGGACCTAGGACCCGTGGGGCCATGGGGGATGGACCGGAGTCTGGAAGCCTCCCAAATGCAATGATAATTGTCATAACAATCCTGCCCTATTCCTCCTCTTGTCACATAAACCACAAAACCTGAGTGAAAACTGAAAAGTCAGTTAACAAATATGGGGGGGAGGCCCTCAGATTTACACAGGTAAGTCTCATGTTAAAAATGTCTTCCCTGGATCAGAACAAAATAAAATTTCCCTGTGCTTGTCATCACCACTGGCTCTTTCTACCCCAGTCCATCTCCACATGATATTCCTCTACTTCCCTGTCATCTAAAATAAAAATAAAACACATTCTGTGAGTACAGAAGGAACCCTGGTGGCGCAGTGGTTAAGCACTCAGCTGCTAACAGAAAGGTCGGTGGTTTGAACCCACCAGCTGCTCCACGGGAGGAAGACGGGGCAGTCTACTTCCGTAAAGATTACAGCCTTAGAAACACCATGGGGCAGGTCTACTCTGTCCTGCAGGGTTGCTATGAGTTGGAATCGACTTGCCGGCAGTGGGTTGGTGAGTATAGAGCTATCAGCACTAATACTAATAATTCATCTTTCCTCTCACTTCAAAAGCAACTAAGTTTTGGTGCTGCTCAGATGGATCCTTCTGCTTTCTTCTTCCTTCTCATTCTCTTCATCTTGCCTGAAGCTTCATGGGGGATGATGGCTGCACACCTCCCTATCCCGGTGGGCCACCAAGAAGAAACACAAGGCATTACAGGAAGCCGGAGTGCAATCATGACTAGATTTATGAGACCCTGTTCACACAG
The DNA here is from genome assembly GCF_000243295.1 of Trichechus manatus latirostris. Classification (NCBI taxonomy): domain Eukaryota; kingdom Metazoa; phylum Chordata; class Mammalia; order Sirenia; family Trichechidae; genus Trichechus; species Trichechus manatus. The sequence continues at coordinate 7,612,538 of NW_004444038.1, forward strand.
ATCACCAAAGCCTGTTCTCCATCAGAGAAGCCACCATGAGCCCTCATCAAATGTGACAGCGTGTTTTTAACACAAACATTGTACTTGGAAGATATCATCGAAACAAATCTGTGTCTCGGTTCAAAGCTCCTGGATGAAAACTGAAATTCCATCTGGAAATTAAAAAATGGCTTGTTGTAGCTGGACAGGCTCTGATTCATCAGTGGCTGGAAGGCTCTGGGGGGATTCAATGTTTCTGGAAGGTCACTATTGAATGAACTTGAGAACTAATTTATTCATGGTGTCAGTCAGGGTCCTTCAGGGGCCACACCAATCATTATAATGAGAATTTAATATAAAGAATGGTTCATGAGGTGTGGAGCTGTTAAGCAGATTAACATACTGTGCACTAGTTATTGAAGGTTCTGGTTAGTCTTTCTTCTGATAGTGATCGATTTGGTGGGTTTTCTTCTTTGTATTGTTGACTGACCAATGTTTATTTGCCCGATAATCTAAGACTTGAAGTGCTGTTTGAGTGTGTCCACACAGTTTCTGCTCTATTTATTGACCCCCGAGCTAGTCAGTGGGGCACTGGTGAGGCAGTGGTTAAGAAGAGTTCGGCTGCTAACCAAAAGGTCAGCAGTTTGAATCCACCAGCCGCTCCTTGGAAACCATATGGGGCAGTTCTACTCTGTCCTATAGGGTTGCTGTATCCCCTTGTTCTGTTCAAACAACTGCCTCTTGATCCATGTACAGATTTCTCATGAGCATAATTAAGTGTTCCGGAATTCCCATTCTCTGCAATGTTATCTATAATTCGTTATGATCCACACAGTCTAATGCCTTAGCATAGTCAATAAAACACAGGTAAACATCTTTCTGGTAGTCTCTGCTTTCAGCCAGGATCCATCTGACATCAGCAATGATATCCCTGGTTCCATGTCTTCTTCTAAATCCAGCTTGAATTTCTGGCAGTTTCCTGTTGATATACCGCTGCAGCCACTTTTGAATTATCTTCAGCGAAATTTTGCTTGTATATGATATTAATGACACTGTTCAATAATATCCACATTTGGTCGGATCACCTTCTTGGGAATAGGCATAAATATGGATCTCTTCCAGTCGGTTAGCCAGGCAGCTGTCTTCCAAATTTATTGGCATAGATGAGTGAGCACTTCCAGCACTGCATCTGTTTGTTGAAACATCTCAATTGATATTCCGTCAGTTCCTGGAGCCTTGTTTTTCGCCAATGCCTTCAGTGCAGCTTGG
>NW_004444038.1:7615073-7639024 GCF_000243295.1 Trichechus manatus latirostris
GACTTATTTCACTCAGCATAATGTCCTCCAGTTTCATCCATGTTATGAGATGCTTCACAGATTCATCGTTGTTCTTTATCGTTGCATAGTACTCCATTGTGTGTATGTACCATAGTTTGTTTAGCCCCTTCCATCTTCTTTTGATGCTTCCTATGTCGTTTAATATTTTCCCCATAGAATCCTTCAATGTTGCAACGTGAGGCTTAAATCTTTTCTTCAGTTCTTTCAGCTTGAGAAACACTGAGTGTGTTCTTCCTTTTTGGTTATCTGTCTCCAGCTCTTTGTACTTGTCATCATCATAGTTTGTCTTCTTGAGCTGCCGTTTACGTTGTTGTTCTGCTCTTTTACTTCATCATTTTTTCCTTTTGCTTTAGCTACTCGATGTTCAAGAGCAAGTTTCAGAGTCTCTTCTGACATCCATTCAGGTCTTTTCTTTCTTTCCCGTCTTTTTAATGACCTCTTGCTTTCTTCATGTATGATGTTTTTGATGTCATCCCACAACTCATCTGGTCTTTGGTCATTAGTGTTCAATGTGTCAAATTTATTCTTGAGACGGTCTCTAAATTCAGGTGGGATATACTCAAGGTCGTACTTTGGCTCTCGTGGACTTGGTTTAATTTTCTTCAGTTTCAACTTGAACTTGCATATGAGTAATTGATGGCCTGATCTATAGTCGCCCCCTGGCCTTATTCTGACTGATGATATTGAGCTTTTCCATCATCCCTTTACACACATGTAGTCGATTTGATTCCTGTGTATTCCATCTCGAGAGGTCCATGTGTATAGTCACCATTAATGTTGGTGAAAAAACGTATCTGCAATGAAGAAGTCGTTAAAGTCTTGCAAAATTCAATCATGTGATCTCTGGCATCGTTTCTATCACCTAGGTCATATTTTCCAACTACCAATCCTCCTTTGTTTCCAACTTTCGCAGTCTAATCACCAGTAATTATCAATGCATCCTGATTGCATGCTCCATCAATTTCAGACTGCAGAAGCTGGTAAAAATTCTTCAATTTCTTCATCTTTGGCCTTAGTGGTTGGTGCATACATTTGGATAAGAGTTGTATTAACTGGTCTTCCTTGTAGGCGTATGGATATTGTCCTATCACTGACAGCATTGTACTTCAGGATAGATCTTGAAATGTTCTTTTTGACTATGAATGCAACACCATTCCTCTTCAAGTTGTCATTCCCGGTATAGTAGACCATATGATTGTCTGATTCAAAATGGTCAATCCCAGTCCACTTCAGCTCACTAATGCCTAGGATATCGATCTTTATGAGTTCCATTGCATTGTTGATGATTTCCAATTTTCCTAGATTCATACTTTGTACCTTCCAAGTTCTGATTATTAATGGATGTTTGCAGCTGTTTCTTCTCATTTTGAGTCGTGCCACATCAGCAAAGGAAGGTCCCGAAAGCTTGACTCCAACCACATCATTAAGGTTGACTCTAATTTGAGGAGGCAGCTCTTCCCCAATTGTATTTTGAGTGCCTTCCAATCTGAAGGTCTCATCTTTCGGCACTATCTCAGACAATGTTCTGCTGCTATTCTTAAGGTTTTCACTGGCTAATTCTTTTCTGAAGTAGACTGCCAGGTCCTTCTTCCTGGTCTTTCTTATTCTGGAAGCTCAGCTGAAACCCATCTACCATGGACCCTGTTGGTATTTGAATACTGGTGTCATAGCTTCCGGCATCACAGCAACACACAAGCCACCACAGTATGACAAACTGACAGACGCATGGAGGAAAGGAAAGGTATGCATAAGGGTTATATCTTTTCACCATACCTCTTCAATCTGTATGCTGAGCAAATAATCCAAGAAGCTGGACTATATGAAGAACAACGGGGCATCAGGATTGGAGGAAGACTCATTAACAACCTGCGAGATGCAGATGACACAACTTTCCTTGCTGAAAGTGAAGAGGACTTGAAGCACTTACTGATGAAGATCAAAAACTACAGTCTTCAGTATGGATTATACCTCAACATAAGGAAAACAAAAATCCTCACAACTGGACCAATAAGCAACATCATGATAAACAGAGACAAGATTGAGGTTGTTAAGGATTTCATTTCACTTGGATCCACAATCAACACGCATGGAAGCAGCAGTCAAGAAATCAAAAGACGCACTGCATTGGGCAAATCGGCTGCAAAAGACCTCTTTTAAGTGTTGAAAAGCAAAGATGTCAACTTGAGGACTAAGGTGTGCCTGACCAAGCCATGATGTTTTAAGTCGCCTCATATGCATGTGAAAGCTGGACAATGAATAAGGAAGACAGAAGAATTGGTGCCTTTGAATTACGGTGTTGGAGAAGAATATTGAATATACCATGGACTTCCAGAAGAATGAACAAATCTGTCTTGGAAGAAGTACAGCCAGAATGCTCCTTAGAAGCAAAGATGGCAAGACATCACCCCATGTAGTTTGGACATATTATTGGGAAGGATCAGTCTCTGGAGAAGGACATCGTGCTTGGTAAAGTAGAGGGTCAGTGAAAAAAGAGGAAGCCCCTCAACAAGATGGACTGACACAGTGGCTGCAACAATGGGCTCAAGCATAACAGCAATTGTGAGGCTGGTGCAGGACTGGGCAGTGTTTCATTCTGTTGTGCACGGGGCCGCTCTGAGTCAGAACTGACCCGATGGCACCTAACAACAATGGAGGGTTGCTATGAGTCAGAATCGACTTGACAGCAATGGGTTTGGTTTTTGGGTGAGAGCCAGTCATTATTCTCTGACCATTAAGGGGAATTTTTTCCTACACATGGAAAATGCTACATCAGTTTCTTTTGTCGTAAGGTCCTGTCCACCGTGATTGCCACGGCTGCCCACAGGAGGTAGACAATGCAACGAGGTGTTCATTCCTGGCACATATATTAGTTTTTGTTCTTTTTATGTAACCCGTTGAGTGTTCAGTACAGGCAGTCCCCGGGTTAGGAACATCGGACTTGTGTGCAAACCGTAGTTACCAACCAACCCCTGTAAAGCCTATTATATTAAAAATTCGAGGTACATACAATGGTTCGTAATAACAAACAGGCGCTACTTTGCAATACACATCAAAACATTATTATTATTACTGTATTGTCATGCTAAAGATGTTTCAGTGTATCTGGAAGTGTTTCTTTAATGCTTTTTATGCATAGAAAGGTAGGCTATATACTATATACTAAGACAAACATTTGACTAACTGACCTTAGATACAAGCTGTACCTAACTGTTCCAACTTACGTACAAATTCAACTTAAAGACAGACTTAGGAACCAAACTCATTCATAATCTGGGGACTGTCTGTAGATATCATTTGAAGCTTGTGTTTTTCCCCTGCCCTAGAGCAGAGGGTTCCATGCTGTGTGGAATGAAAGTTGCCTTGTTCTGTTGGTTACCTTTTCACATTTTTCCCCCTTTCTATTCTGGAAAGAATTTCAAAACTACTGAATAAAGGAAATAGTGTCATTGTGATGTGGCAGAGATTTAATGTGGTATTTGAGGTAGTGGTTCATGTTATTTGCTTGCAAAATTGGCTTAAATTATCTAGAATTATATGAGCTGTCAGAAAAGCCATACAAGCAGATGATGGTAATGAAAAGATATCTTTTAATGGAAAGGGAATATGGGACTGACTCACTGAGGCATCTGACTTGCCATTTTTGTAGCTGTTCCTAAAAACATTTTAATTAAGTTCACTGGCGATAGTGCGTGGCAGTTCACTGGACTGGAATCTTGATGTTCTAGGGAGGTGGCTGGGGAGGGTAGTTGTATCAAGCTAGGAGGAGGTCAAGATAAACCAAGCAGAGCTGTACTAATTCAATCTTTCTTATTTAATTAAAAAAAAATTTTTTTTTACGTATTTGCTTCAGACCTTCCTGTTAAAAAAAAAGGCAGTGAAACGAAATAACTGGTCTCGTTTGTCCTCTTCCCCATCCCCTTCACCGCCTCCCTCCAGAGGTGAAGGCGGTGGACATCATTCCTACCCACGTGTTTTTATGCTTTTCCTCCATCTGTGTATACATCCCTAAACGAAATATCAGGTCGTGACATATATATATATATTAATTCTCAAGCATGGATTTGTGCTGTACGCATCATTCTGCAACTTGTCTCTTTCATTCAACATCATGTTTAGACATGTATCCATGATCATAGGCAGACACCTAGCTCATGTATACTGTTGTTGTTAACTGCTGTCGAGCTGGTTCCGACTCACAGTGACGCCGTGTACAACACAACGCAACACTGCCCTGTCCTGGGCCATCCTCACAATTCTTGCAATGCTTGAGCCCATTGTTGCTGCCACTGTGTCAATCCATCTTGTTGAGGGTCTTCCTCTTTTTTGCTGACCCTCTACTTTACCAAGCTTGATGTCCTTCTCCAGGGACTAGTCCCTCCTGACAACATGTCCAAAGTATATGAGATGAAGTCTCAGTATCCTTGCTTCTAAGGAGCACTCTGGCTGTACTTCTTCCAAGACAGATTTATTCGTTCTTCTGGACGTCCGTGGTATATTCATTATTCTTCGCCAACACCATAATTCAAAGGCATCAATTCTTCTTCGATTTTCCTTATTCATCGTCCATGCTTATCAATTACTGTATAGTATTACATTGCATGACTACACAATAATTTATGAATCCACCCCCCGTTTGTTGGACATTTGTTGTTGCTTCTAGTTCTTTGCTGATACAGTGGACATTCTTATACTGTCTGTGGTAGGAAGTCTCTGAGATGGCCTCAATGATCCAACTCCTTACATTTAAGCCCTTATGTAATCCTTTCCACTGTCCAAAAAACCAAACCCACTGCCATCAAGTCAATTCTGACTCATAGCAACCCTATAAGACAGAGTAGAACTGCCCTATAGGGTTTCCAAGGAGCGGCTGGTTGATTCGAACTGCCGACCTTTTGGTTAGCAGCCAAACTCTTAACCACTGTGCCTTCCACGGTAGTGGGCACAAAATAAATTATTCGAGAAACAGTGTAAAGAAAAGCTTCTCTTCTTTCTGGCACATAGGCTTAAATGATGCTGTGCCAGTTTGTAACTCATGGCTTCCCAAGTCCAAATTCACACATGTGTATCTGCTCTGTGATAATGGACTGGACTGTAAACATTTCTCCTCTGCAATGAACATGTTAGTCTTTGTCTGTGGAAGGTACTGGGGGACACTGCAGGAGGAAGGGGGTTTCTCCTTCTAGTTTGTATCCTCTTACTTATGTGGCATAGTCCATCCGTGGTTTGTGTGGGGGTGGGAGGCGGCAGCCAGAGGTGCTCTGACCAGTCCCATGGTCCCTCAGTAACACTGCAGCAGCAGCCAGGGCCTGGGCCAGCTCACTGTGATCCTCCTGACACAGATGCTGTGCCTCCGGGTCTCATGCTGGCAGCAGCGTCCTGCATCCCTCTACGTGCCCACCCACCAGCCTCAGTTTGCCTTCATCCCACAGGGGTATTTCCTGCTTGTCCAGTGTGATCGTTAAGGTCGTGTGTTAACTTGACTGGGCCATGAGTCTCAGTGGTTTGGTGGTTATGATGTAGTTCAGCAGTCATATGAGGTAGGAAACCTTGGTGGTGGAGTGGTTATGTACTACAGCTGCTAACCAAAAAGGTTGGAGGTTTGAATCCACCAGGCGCTCTTTGGAAACTCTATGGGGCAGTTCTACTCTGTCCTATAGGGTAGCTATGAGTCTGAATCAACTCGACAGTAACAGGTTTTTTTTAATGATGCTGTAATCACCTCCGTGATGAGATCTGATATAATGTGATCACGTCCATGATGGGATCTGCTGTGAGTAGCCAATTAGTTGAAAGGGAGTTTCCTTGGGGGTGTGGCCTGCATCCAACATAGGTGGACTTTCTGGCAAGGCTCTCAGGCTTTTGCTTGCTCTGGATCCTGCAGCTGGCTGCTGTTCGTCTAACCTCAGGTTCCTGAGACTTGAGCTAGCAGCTTACCTGCCCATCTTGGGATTCATCAGTCTTCACAGGCTGTGACCCAGAGTCCTGCTGTCTGACTTGCCAGTTTTTGGGTTCACCAGCCCCTGTGTGAATCAGGAGAAGCCACTATCCTGACCCATGGACTTGCGACGTTCCAGTCTCTACAACCGCGTGAGCCATTTCCTTTATATAAATCTCTATGTATACATTTATACACTTCATTGGTTTTGCTTCTCTAGAGAGCCCAGCCTAAGACACCCAGCAACTATGGGCCAGCTGTAATCCAGGTAACCCAGTGTACTTCCTCATCCAATGAGTGCAACCACACTTTCTCCAACGTGGTCTCAACTCCAGCCTCAGAGAAGGGACACCCCACTTCCAAGTCTGTCCTTCCTTGTGTAGTCTCCCTCAGCCCCGGTGTACCTTCCAGAACTCTCTTTGCATCTTTATAGTTATTCTCCTATCTTAGTTTAATGTTTTACACTAAACTTTCCCCTTTATATTGCTGTGTGGTTTCTGTCTGTTGATTGGACCCAGACAGACACAGACGCCCAAAGGATGCCATCTCTGCCTTCCCTTGTTCAATCTTAGCTCCTCCAAACCACTTGCTAAGCCTCTTAACACTTTTCCAGCTTCAAGAGTGTCTATATTTGTTAATCTCATTCTCACCTCTAAAATCATAATCTAAATCTTGAATTCGTAAGTTCAGAGTTATCCAACAAAGCAGTTACTTAAAAAGTCTGTTTCAGGATGGTTTTTAAGATGTCATCAAATCTTTGTTGCCTACCCTTCAAAACATTTAAACAACACCAAAGAGAGGCTTGTACAAAGATGTTGTTTGTAATAGAGAAAAAATAAGACACCATAAATTTCCCACTTAACTTGGGACAAGTTCATTTGTTTGATTGTTCTTAATTACTGGTAATTTGCGTGCATCATTAATAGGAAGTATGACACAACTATTGGTCTTTCTTCATCTGGAACAAAAGCAAATGAAGGAAACCCAAGAATCAGAGAAGGAACTGGACTACAGGACTATCTACGTGAACTACTACCTTCTCCACCTTGAGATCAGAAGAACTAGATGGTGCCTGGCTATCACTACTGAACATTCTGATCAAGGACACAATAGGTAAATCCTGATAAAAAGGGAGAAAAATGTGCAACAGAACATCAAATTCTTAAGGAAGCCAGACATACTGGACCTGTTGAGGCTGAAGGAGTCCCCAAGACTACAGCCCTGATTTGCTCTTCTAACCTTGAACTGACACTACTGCCTGAAGTCACCTTTAAACTAATAGTTTAGCCCAAAGAGTAAAGATTGTCACCCGAGTATTGTTTCTTAAACAAAAATAAATAAATAATCTATATAACACCAAAAGGTCAACAGCTATTTTAAAAGCATAGATGAGAAGGTGGGGCGGGGTGGGGAGGGGGCAACGAGATTAAGTAAATGGAAGTGAAACAACTAGAAGAGATACAGACCCACTTCCCACTTATCGACATGGTTAGGTTCCAAAACCAGGTCGTTATGCAAAAAACAGTATTAGGCAAAAATGGAGGATGACCACATCAGATCACAAAATGGAAGATAACTATATTACATAACTGCCAAATCACTGAGAATCATGGCCCACATAACTTTGACCATCACAGCCAGCATTATCCTCATCTCGCTTCTTGGCGTTCATCACTGCCAGACGTACGTCATTAATGTGCAAAACAGTCAGATAGATTTTTTACTATTGTTGTAAATGCGAAATGTCACATAACAAGATAGTCGATAAGCGAGGGGTAGGTGTAACAAGAATGTTGACACAACGTGAAGAATGTAACCAATGTCACAGATCATTTTGTCTAGAGACTGGTATGGGAGTGGGTTTTGCTGTGTGTATTTTCAGCAAAAATACAAATAAAAGAAAAAAAGAGGAAGTATGGCAAACTCTTACGCATCTTTAAGCACTGAAAATTTTTCCAGTTCTTCCCAGCAACCCCCCACCCCTCCTGCCCCAAGACCCCAATTCCCGTTCACCTCTGCGTATCCCCTTTTCTGACTTCATTTTCCACCGTTCTCCATTTCCTGATACTCTTCCACTGTGCCACTGGAAACCTCCACCATCCATGAGCAAAATCCCCTCTATGCTAAACTGCTTCTCCATATGCTACCTGAAGCCTGGCTCTCCCTCAGAGCAGGGCCTCCTCCAAATAAAACCAAAAAACCAAACCCACTGCCGTCAAGTTGATTCCGACTCATAACCATCCTACAGGACAGAGTACAACTGCCCCGCAGGGTTTCCAAGGCTGTAATCTTTACGCAAGTAGACTGCCACATCTTTCTCCTGTGGAGCAGCTGGTGGGTTCCGCCAACCTTTCGGTAAGAAGCCGAGTGCTTAACCACTGTGCCACCAGGACTCCTATTCCTCCAAACAGTGTCTGTTTTCTCTCATACTGGGATTACAGGAAGTAAAGATTTCTTCCTTTTGCCTCTTTACTGCTTCCAGACCATTCGCCTCCCTCATCCCTCCAAAGTCTCAGCTTTGAATCTGACTACACAACACACTCCTCCTCCTTGTTGCAATTATATCCCCACCCTGAGCCCCTTGCCCTCAGTCCTTGAGGATTTGGGTGCCTGGCTCATTACCACTCTCTTCAACACTACCTGGTGCCATTGATTTCGATTCATGGTGACCCCGTGTATTACAGAACAGAACTGCACATAGGGCTGTGATCTTAAGGAAGTAGACTGCCAGGACTTTCTTCCATGGCACTGCTGGGTGGATTTGAACCACGAACCTTGCAGTTAGTAGCCCAGTGCAAACCATTTACACCACCCAGGGACCTTCTTCAACATTACTCCTGTCGTAATTTTGGGTAATTTCAGTATCTATGAAAATGATTCTTTCAATATTCTGACCTCTCAGATCCTTGACCCACCCCACCCCATGATTTTATTCTCTCAGCTCCCTTGGTCTCACTACACACGTTGACATCACCACTAGTGACAAGCCCCTCCTAATCCCAACTGCAAACGTCCCACTTCAACCACCACATCCTGCTTTTCCAGCTCACTCTCTAGTGTCCCAACTGGAACGATCTCAACCTTTCGCTCTCCCTCAAATCCCTGTCTTCACTCCCCTCCACAGCCAGCTTAAATTCCACGCTCTATCATTATATTCAAGGGGCCCTGGTGGCGCAGTGGGTTAAGTGCTCAGCTGCTAACCAAAAGGTCAGCAGTTCGAACCCACCACCTTCTCTGTGGAAGAAAAGACCTGGTGATTTTCTCCTGTTAACAATTCCTAACCAAAAGAACCAAACCCGTTGCCATCAAGTCGATTCCAACTCAAAGATTTACAGCCTAGGAAACCCTACGGGGCAGTTCTACTCTGTCATATAGGGTCACTATGAGTTGGAATTGACTTGATGGCACACAAGAAAAACAACATCATTATAGTCATTATATAATCCCTCTTTGCTTTGTTGTACTTGCCTAACTACACCATAACCCGGATTAAATCAAACCTAATATTACAGTTAACAACCTTAGCAGGTCACTAGTGCCTCCCAGAAACCATCCTATTTCTTTAGTCCATTTAGTCTCACTGTCCTAGATGACTGTACCTTCCATCTGTCCTCAAATCCAGCTGATGACTTACAATTCCACTGAGAAAACAGAAGCGAACAGAAGAGAACATCCACAAGCTCCCAGGCCTCACCTATCCATCCCCAAGGGCTCTGCCTTCTCTCCTCTTACTCGGAATGAACCACTTGTGCCCTAGACCGCGCCCCCTCTCAGCTCTCGTGAAGCCCAGCAATTCTCCGTCTCTTACCTGCATCACCAGCTTCCCCTTTTGTGTCTTTCCACCAATTTTCAAACATGCTATTTTCCGCCATCTTGGAAAAACTTCCTTGATGTCACATCCCCCCTCTAGCTTTTCAGCCAACTTTTCAAAATGTTATCTGTATTTTCTGTCTCTGCAATTACTCTTCCCCCATTCTGTTGTCTTCATTTTCAAAAATTCAACCTATAGAAAGAGTAACTCAATGAAGCCTCACTAGAGTTTATCAGTATTTACTTCTTAGGTCTCATCACTCAAAACACTCATGGTTTTGAGTACTTCTCAGATTGTGATCTACAGATCTTGGGGGTCCCTGAGACCATTTTAGGGGACTCACAAGATCAAAATTCTACTAAAATGTAACTTGCTTTCTTTACTGGTGACATTTGCACTGATGGTTTAAGGGAAATGGCGGGTAAAACTGCAGCTGCCTTAGCAAGAATCAACACCCCAGCACTAAATGTTCTGGTTGTCATTATATTATCCACTGCTACACAGTTAAAAAAAAAAAAAAAAAGCCAATTTAAGAATGTCCTTGAAGCAGTAAAAATAATTTATTAAATCTCAACCCCTAAGTATATATTCTACGTGTTGCAACTGTGGGCAGTGTGCCTAAAGCCTTTCGGTTGCATACTTGGTTCAATGGCTGTCTCCAGGAAGAGCACTTGTGTGATGGCGTTGCAGCTTAACCAGCTGCTTTTTTCATGAAACATCATTTTGATCTGAATGACTGACAAACTATGGTTCTTCAGACTTAGGTGTTTGGCTTTCTTTTTTAATTTTTAATTGTATTGTGCTTCAAGTGGAAGTTTACGGCGCAAATTAGCGTTTCATTCAAAGGTTTACACACAGATTGTTCTGTGATATTGGTTACAATCCCTGCCACGTGTCAGCACTGCCCCTTTCCACCCCAGGTTCCCCGGGTCCATTCATTCAGTTTTCCTGTCCTTTTCTGCCTTCTCGCCTTTGCTTTTGGGCAGGTATTGTCCACTTAGTCTCATATACTCGATTGAACTAAGAAGTATATTCCTCACGTGTGTTACTGTTTGTTTTATAGGCCTGTCTAACGTTTGCTGAAAGGTGGACTTCAGGAGTGGCTTCAGTTCTGGGTTAGCAGGGTGTCTGGGGGCCACAGTCTCAGGGGTTCCTCCAGCCGCTTGTCAGACCAGTAAGTCTCATCTTTTTTTGTGAATTTGAATATTGTTCTAAATTTTTCTCCCGCTCTGTCTGGGACCCTCTACTGTGATCCCTGTCAGAGCGGTCAGCGGTGGTAGCCGGGCACCATCTAGCTCTTCTGGGCTCAGGCTGGTAGAGGCTGTGGTTCACATGGCCCATCAGTCCAGGCAAGCAACTCACAGTATTTGTGACAAATGATAAAATTTGAGCTTTCAAACAAAAATCAGAATGTTACAAAACTTGTATCCACTACCATGAGCTTGATATCTTCTGACTTTTATGAGATCTTAGTTGTATTAATGTGAGTAGAAAATATGAAATAATGAAACGTATCAACATTTGGAAGATCTGCAGACTTCAGTTAAATAATATTTTCCAAATAGCTAACAGATGGTGTTATAAAATCATGCATGGATAAAAGATCTACTTGAAGTGGAAAGGCTGTACCCTGTCAAAGGCAGAAAACTTGAGAGACCTGGAAAAACAAGGCAGTCCGGTCGAGTTCCGGCTCTCACAGGTTTCACTGTATTAACAAATCAAAGCATCAGAAATTTTACAGAGAGAGAATTTTAAAAAAGGAAAATCTTACAAGCAAAATGCAATACAAAAATTCCATCTCCCTTCCCATCTCATCCATTGCAACCACCACCCTTCCCCCAAAAGGAACTACACCCCAGGAGCTAACTGAATGTAAGAGTCTTTTATTCAACTTGTAAAGGACAGTTTTAAAACAAAATGTTAGTAACACTCTTCGAACATTTGGTTTATCCCTTTGACATTTTATCTATCTTTACCAGTTTTTATTACAAAAATCAGAAAAGTAAAAATCTATTACAATATTTGCACAGTGTAACCACTAAGTTGTCTAAACAAAATTAACATCTATAAAACCATAAACTTAATGCAGTTTTATTGAGCGAGATTAAAAATTCTCTCACTTAACTGGATATACATAGCAGTATATATTTTAAAGCAGAAAACCCCCAAAAAGTAAAACTAAGGAAGAAAGAAAATAGAAGTCAAAATAGTTAAATATTTTCACCTGACAGTTCCTGCAAATAGTGATTTCTACTACATGTCAAGGAAACTGTTATCTGTGGTAAAAACTCCAGAGACCAAGTAGGAAATGCAGAATAAAAATACAATAAATCAAAAGTTCCAGGCTGGCCTGTTTTCAGTGAAACACAAGGCAGTGATCTACTTCACATCATTTGGGGAGACCATTTATACCCCAATCCACGGTGTGTGTTTACAACTAAAATCTTCACCACATGGCAAGTTACAAAGGTAGCATCTAATGACATTGAGAAAGACAACTTCTTCTCTTCATACAAATCACTGCAAGAAATCCGCTGTAAGGCTGTAGCCTGCGTAGGGAAACAGCTGCGCTCTGTCAAGAACCCAACAGGAAATAGTAAAGGCAAGCTCTGCGAACCGATGTACATGTGAATAAATTTACCAGGCACCTCATTTACTGCCTCCTAGTTTACCTTGAACAGGTATAATTTAATCCGACAAAAGGAAATATAACAATTTCTGGTGACGGTATTAAAAGGAAATATTGAGTTTGGTGACAGAAAAACTAAATTCCAAGAGTGCATCTTATAAAAGGGCTGATGTCCCACTGTGTATGCACCTCTGTACTAGGTAAGCCCTACTGATGTCCCACTGTATATACACCTCCATACTCGGTAAGCCCTACTCCTGCACTAACTAGGACTAAGTAGGAAACTGTTCAATAAAAGGTTCCTTTGTCAGTAAAGTACATTAAAAGAAAAAGTACAAGTTGTGGCATTCCTTCACGTTAATGCTACATTAACATTTTGAGTTGGTTGACAGGCAGGATTAATGCATTTCAGATCAAAGACGGGCCAGAAATTTCTAAGAGCCATGATAAAGGTGCATTGTACCCAAGATGGCGCTGTCATATCTCTCCTCCACTCTAACAGAATTGGAATGCTCTATGACACTGTTAAGCTCAGGGATGCTTTCCGCAGTGTCCCCAAATCCGTGGTAATGTCCGTAATGCAGATTCTCCTCAATATCGTCCGCCCAGGAGGGCCGACTAGCTATGCAGCTGCTTGGACTACCGTTGAGATGCAGAGAACCGCAGAGATCAGAGTTACCGCTCACAGTCCTCTCTGGCTCCTCGGGGCTATTAACGCCCCCACACGGCGGTCCAGGAACCAGTCCATCGCTAATGCCATTAGATCCTGTTAAGCACTGGTCATTTCTGTCTTCCATCCCACTGAGCTGTGTCGTGGAGGGGAAGTCCAAATGTCCATTGATGATACATCCATTTGTCAACGTATTCGATACGGAGCTACTGTTTTTCATATCTGCATTAAGAAATACACCTGTCACCAAAATTCAGAACCAATGGGAGAGAAGAAACTATAAAATGCTTCACTGCTGCTACAATTCTAAAGGATTTCTTTTCTTCTTTTTTTTTTTTTTAAAAACAAACCAGTTCCTTTTCCAAAGTAAAAACAGTGCATATATAGGTAGCTTTCAAAATAAAACAAAACAGTAGTATTGGCCTGGTGAGATACGAAAATTTTATGAATTTCGGTAGCATTGGATAACCAAATTTTAACGTAAGTTGACAAATATAATGCATGGATGAACAATACCAACAGTACTGGAAAGGCATCAAAAACCTGTTCTCATTTTAAGACTACTTTCTGAGAGCAATTTTTAAAGTCACACCTGAAAAAGTCCATCAGAACTGAATGCAAGGGTTTTTTCTTCCTCACAAAGGGTTAAAATAAAATATAAAACCTCTCCAGCTCTTAGGGGAAAAAAAAAGGTAAATAACGCAGGTGAATTAAGGAAGTTCTTCAAGCTAATGTAAGGCAGCTCCATATAACGCTTTTTAAAAGCTTTCCTCACAAATTAGAAAGGCATGAATAGGAATATTAAAAGGAACCATTTTTTTTCTTGCTAACACTCAGATCTACATAGTACTTGTGCGAAATGTCACATAACAGCGTTGGCAGAGTACAGGGGAAACCAGCAACTGCAGAGAGGCACTCGGAATGCCAGTCGGTCTCATGCACACCATCTTGTCCCAACAGCACGGTTGTGAATAGTTTCTTATGAATTCAGCTATTAAAATGACTATGATATCCAAGATTTCACTTTATTAGGTTACTCTGAAAAACCACTTATGTTGGGAAAAATGTTGACAGTGTAATATGCATATATAGACATCCAGTAGGATCAAGATGTCTTAAGGAAAAAAGTCAATTACAAAATGCACAAGCATGCTGGGATTGGCAATTACAAGTTATTCTTCTGTATACTGGAACTCAAGAATTAATAACATCCATGTTCACAGGAGTTTGTGGAACAGTGTAGAGAACGGTCAAAAGATCACCCCAATGCTCTGCTCTATTAATGCGAGGCATGACACTAGATACAAAAGAGCTCAATTCTAGTAACCTGGAAGAAAGCCACATTCTATACACATCCGGCTACCCTAGTACGTCACACACATCTAATTTTCAGTTTCACCTCCTGCAATTCCTCTGATTTGCACGCGGATAATAGATTTCTGTGTCCTGTCCGTCTGCTTTCTGGCAACAAAACAATCATGGCTGTTCAAGAACAAAACATCTTTTAAATATTTCACTATTTTGGCAATATAAGCAATAATTACATTTTAATAACTGCTATAAATTCTTCAGAGGATAATGGATTCTTTTTTCAAATAAAATGATAGCTTTCATATTTAGTTAAAACTAAGGACTAGAGAAGAGGTGCTTCAAAGATTAAATATGAAATAAAAACAAAGGAAATAAATTATTTTGGGGAATATTTATATAGTAATCTTTAGCGATGTGATAAATTTTGTTTACTCAGTCAGACAGTATTTTAAGTCAAAATGATGAAAAAGAAAGGCATTGCTTATTTGGCACGTGTTATATGGGATGAATGTGGCATGAAATACAACGTGACTTTTTCAATATTTATGTTCAACCAGGGTCTTTAATTGAACCTGAAATCCCTGGGAATTAATATTTAGAGACTAAAGGATGATTGCCTCTCACTTTTCAAAGCATGTAACAATGCTTTTTTTTTTTTTTAAAGCTGGCTTTATGAGTTTTGTTGTTTGTTTTTGTTGTTTTGTGCCGTTGAGTTGATTTTCAACTCATAGCGACCTCAGTGTGACAGAGGACTGCCCCATAGGGTTACCTGCCTGTAATCTTTATGGAAGCAGACCACCAGATCTTTCTCCCATGAAGCAGCTACGTGGATTCAAACCGCCAACCTTTAGGTTAGCAGGCGAGTGCTTAATCATTGCACCACTGGGTTCTTTTATTTATCTTTAGATAAGGTCATATAGACCCTGACTACGGAAAATCTATTGTTTTAAATGTACTAGCCAAACAGAATTCCCCTTGGAAAATCTACCCATTTCATTTAATTATTTACGGCAAGGTAACTGTACACATAACGACCCTATAGTTTCTAAAAAGATGTACACTTTCATTTTAGTGAACAGAAATGATATTTGCATATACATTTGGGAAGCAACATGCATAATCTTTTATCCCCAGTGAAGAACTTAGCATAAAAAAATATAATAATGCAACTTAATAACAAATGATCTATTTCTTAATACAGCATCATATATAATCTTAATCTATATATTTTCAAAATATATTAACACATGAAGAGAATTGGCTAAAATGTTTTCTTGGTCATCTAAATAAAACAGATAGTAGAAAAAAGTATTAACCAAATGGATACTTTTTAGATACTCTAAAAGCTAGAAGGAACTGAGCCTTTTGCCTTTTAAAAATTGAAAATGACTGTCAACTGTTTTCATATACTAAAAATTTTACATACTAAAATGTGTGCTTTGTGAAACACGGCGTAGAGCATTTTAACAGACTTATTCTGAGCACCACAGAAACCACAGCACCCAAGACTTTTCGGTAAAGACTCTACCGGCGTATTTGGGTTACAAATCAAAACCACTTTTCCGAGTTCTTAACGTTTGCAGCTGCTTGGCCTTGCTATCTGTTGTTCTGAAAATGCAAGTAACAGCATGTTTGGTACATTCACCCGAAGGTCATACATCAGAAAATTAAAAAAATGTAGAAACCTCATAAGAAATAAGCAAGGCACATTAAGCAAAAGCCTCAAACCAAAATAGGAAGATTGCACTTAGATTTTTCTTATTCATAGAATGCACCCAAACCACTTATCCTTGAATCTACAAACTCGTCCAAGATAGGCAAATGATAGTATAACAATCTTTAAAGACACTGGACAACAAAGTGCAAAGAAAAGCTTTCGAGAAACTTATGTTAGAAATAATAGGCATACTGGTTCTTGCAACGACAAGGGGTTTGCATTGCCGAAACAGTATATATTTCTATTTCTTTTGGTCCAAGAGAACAACTCTCCCGTTGTTTGTCTTCGACCATCTGATTGTTGTTGCAGTTACCAGGAAATTGTCCACTCCCACCTGTTACAGCAGCGAACTCTCTATCAACGTGCATTTTGTCCGCATCGTCTTCGGCCTCGCCGTTCACTAGAGGCATGCAGAGACCCGAGCTATGAGCTGCGCAGAAACAAAGGCTGTTTTAGATTCCCTTGTACGTACAAAAAGACTTTAAGACAAACGCTTTTCTTCTCCTGCTGTCAAATCACTGAGTACTTTAAAACAGTCAAATAATCTAAAAATCTACAGATACCAATGAACTTGGTACACTACTGAGAAACTTCTCGACAATAAAAATATTTCTTGAAGTTTGCAAAGTTTCGACGAAGTCATGGAATTTCAGATACCTATTCTGATTTACTTGATTAAAAAAATCTCTTTTTAAGACTGTTATTTCAGGAATACAAAGCACTATTACATAGCCGACAGACATATCCTACAGCCTAAGCACTTTTCTCAAATGTAGCATACTTTACACTGTGTCCAGAAACGTTCCTTCAGATGCTTCACAGAAGTACACCAAGACAACTCTTCACATTAGAGACAATCTTCATATTTTGAAAAAATTAACAAATTTTATCCACAAAAAAATACAGTAAAGGCCAAGATTCAAGACAGGTTTGTCAATATTATCTGACAGTGGCATTTGACTTATGTGAACACCAAAATACAATAAAACTGAAAATATTAAAAAGTCTTAGTTCAAGAAACTTGAAGCTGAAGCTGGATATACACATTTCTGACCATCGTTCTTCGTATTCTGGAAGGAAGCGAATGTGTGTATCTAAGCACTTTTCCTCCAAGTAATAATACTCCACGCAAAAACAAAAACCACTTTTGCCCCAAACCACCAGACATCATCACTCAAGGGTAAACCACTCTCATCTGATGTCTGCTCTTCTAGTCTTAATAAGCATATATTTAAACAAACATTGATCACAAAATTATTGTACCTTCTTTTATTAACATGGCATGAATGCATTCCCACATCAATTAATTTCAGAAACATCTTTACAGTTGAATAATAATCTACTTATAGCTGTAATTTACTGAACCCCCCCTTGCTGTCTGGGTCACTTCTTTTCGTATCATGAACTCTGTAACTAACACTTATAAATGCACCTTTGTGTGCATTTCTGATTCTTTACTCACATAAATACCCAGAATTATTTCTGGGTCAAAGACATGCACAAGGAAAAAAGTGACCAGCTTCAGTGCCAAATATTCCCTTCAAATAAACATTTTCAAACTCGGGAGAACTGACCTTTGCAGCTTTAATTAGTTCTAATCTTAGTGGCGCATGAATGACTTTCATTACAGAAATGAGAATAATAGCAGTTCCAGATTATTCCCCAAACTGTGCAGACACCAAGGTGCTAATAATGCAGTGTTGTTATTGAACGAGAAACCCCATTTCTGAGCGATCAGGAGAAGTAGAAACAGGAGTGTGACTTGTGACGTTGGGGAAAAAACAGAAGTCTGCACAGGTGTGAGGTCGAGCGTTCTCCAAATATAAAAAACCTGTTGCCATCCAGTCGATTCCGGCTCAGACATTATAGGACAGAGTAGAACTGCCCCATAGGGTTTACCAAGGGGCACCTGGCGGATTTGAACTGCCCCATAGGGTTTCCAAGGGGCACCTGGCGATTTGAACTGCCAACCTCTTGGTTAGCAGATATAGCTCTTAACGACTGCGCCAACAGGGTTTCCTCTCCAAATACAGTTCCTTTAAAACCGGAGGCATGAAAACGTGGATCTGAGTCTTTCATGCTCATTAACTTTTCTTAATGCTCCACAGCCCTGGAGAACAAAACAGTCCACGGGCCCAAAACCAGTGATGGAAAAGCTCTACAGATCTTCACTAGGAAACAGGATCGGCATTGAAGAAATCAGTGATAAACAAGGCATCTTAAAAAAAGGTGGGGTGGGGGGAGGTGGAGTAGGGCTGGCGGAAGGCCAGGCTGATTCCCTTCAGTGTTTCAGGGACGATGACTAAATTCCCCCAACCTTTAGGGTTTGTAGGGAAAACAGGCAGATCGAGTAATTTGCAGCCAGTAATGGGGTCAGGTTTTAAACCCTCAGACTCTGAAACTACATTCTACAAAGCCTGCTGAGCCAAACAAGGCAATGATTTTTCCTTGCACTGAGAATTGTTGCAGACTGTTACACCAAATCCACAAATGTAATTGGTAAAAAAAAAAACAAAAAACTTCGCTGGAAATACAATCTCCATAGCTTTACGTTATCTGTATACGAGGTATGTCTGATTTTGTCTTGAAATTCAGATGGCAATTTTCCTTGGGAAATCTGGCAACTACAGGTATATTTGGAGCCCTGGTGGCACAGTGGTTAAGAGGTCGGCTGCTAATCAAAAGGCTGGCAGTTCGAATCCACCAGTTGCTCCTTGGAAAAACCCTATGGGGCAGTTCTACTCTGTCCTATAGGGTCGCTAAGAGTTGGAATATACTCAACAGCAATGGGTCTTGGTCTGGTATGGATTTATTTGACAACTTCTGAAAAGCAGGCAGAAAAACGGACAGGTAAGATGTGAAGGAAATTAAAAACAAAAACTTCCCCAAAGCTAGGCTGTTTATCTTTCCATCATTCTCAAAGCCCAGCGCCCCCTAAGTACCTGTTATGAAGGAAGTGCACTCACCAGCGGGGTGGGGTGGGGTGGGGCGGGGGACGGGACCCACAGCAAACAAAAATCATTAAAAATAAAGCATCCAACAATAAAATCAGAAGAATCACAATCCTGTAATCTCGGTAAGACTGGCTACAAAATGGAGTGTAAAATGGGGGCATATCTGCCACTAGGGGGGCAAAAAGAGCCGGGGCAAAAAGGGACCTTTGGGCCAAGTAAAGCAAACATTAATCTAACCGTAACTAGTACTACTCAGTGCACTAGGATTCTGTGACTTCCCTGAAACCGCTCGTTAGTAGATGCGCCTTTGTTAAGTCTGGTAACAAAACTTCTCATTAACAATGCAGGATAAAATTGAAACAGACCAAAAGTTTCACATTCTAGCAGTCAAAAAACTCTTTAATGTGGGAAGTACGTTGATGTAAACATAGAACTTCGTTACCTGTCTCCATAGATACACCAATCTTTGTAACCCACTATCCCCATAAACCGCAGATATTCTAGCGTCCCAGAATCGTGAGTCATACTATTTTATACCAATGACTCCTCCAGGGTAGGATCTTAATTTTCTTTTATTGCTGGCACCCATAAGTTGGAAGTGTGCAATTAGATGGTAGCACTAAGGTTGCAATCATTTACTTTTGAAAATTGTATTTTATGAACCAAATTAAAACTGCCTCTCAATGTGAAGAACACTTAGGATGAACCGTGCCCCCTCCCACAACAAAAATCACATTACCTTGCGGCAGTCTCCTCTATCCGTGTCCACACACACCTATCTATTGCCACTGCCGAAGGAGTTCTTTAAAGCCACCACGTCGCTCCTAAGGTGTTGCACATAGCCATTTCAGAAAAGCAGTGTCTTTTAAGTTACCAAATTTGATTCTATTTACATTTTAGAAAAGAATGTTCTTGTCTTCTATGGACTTCCATAGTTAAATGGAAACATTAAACATTTCCAGGTTACTTAATATGTCAATTTCATAGTGTTCTTGCCTTTCAGTTTCATTGCTAAAACAGGCATTGATTGATTAGATTTTAATACACATTATATACTGTTTATTATGAAGAACTACCTAGTTAGCTTAAAATAAAACCTCCAGAGATGGAGTCACAGCCAGGCGCGACCACTGCCTACCATCAGCCATGAGAAAAGCAAGAGGCCCCGCCTCTGGCCAGGAAACCCATCCCATTCTTGACCTCAGGGAGGAGGCTCTGGGGGGTGGGCTGGGGCCAGCAGGTCTGCCCTCTTCGGAGCTGGGACAGCCGAGCAGGGCTGCGTCTGTAATCTCAAAGACCCCTGAAATCTTTCAACAAGATTCTTAAACTACATGAAAAAACTATTTGTGACCAAGCAGTCCGAAACTGTGGAAAAGGTTTTACCTAAGTTTTTAAAAGCCAGAGACTGGATCACTGCAGAAGGGAATTAAATGGGCCCTAAAGCCACACACATGAGAGAAACTTACCGGAAGGGCTGCCTATCCCCTGGGGTTATGAGAGTTTAAAAGGCAGAGGAATCTGTTCACAAGGAGGCAAAACAAGTCATCAATACTGTCACGTTTTAAGATCTAAGTGCTCTAGTAAGACAAGGGAGTCTTTCTACAAGACATGCCCCATACTAGTTACCTCCCCAAGACCTAAGCAGGAGGCATTTTACATGTGCAAAAACTTCTAAGTAGCTTCACAGTACAATTAACTCAAGTCTGCGGTCTCGATGTAGATCAGTTACCCTCTTTAAGGTACCAGTGTGAAAGGGTTCCTACGTGCTGACCCCTAATCCCTTGACTAGCAGGGATCTCTAAACAAAAAATCCAAACCACAGTTGCTGTGGAGTTGATTCTGGCTCACGGCGACCACGTGTGTCAGAGTAGAACTGTGCTCTGCATGGTTTTCGAGGGCTGTGATCTTTTGGAAGTAATCGCCAGGCTTCTAGGACACCTCACACCCATGGTGGCATTTCCAGTGAACTATGTGTAGGCTGTTATTGAAATCTCTAACTATTGGAGCGCGTCTACTTCCCCCATTAAAGGAGCAACTAGTTTAGTTTGTGGCTTCCCACCAGTCACTATCATTAACTAGTTATTCTTTAGTATTTTTTCTTCAAAAAGTTCTGTTAAAACTAAAATAGTACCTAAGGCCCAAGTAAGGTTTCTTCTACTACAAGGTGCCTCTCCCTGGGACTCTGACTCCTGTCCAGGTGTGAGTAACAGCGAGAGAGGGTGCATGCCATTCCGGGAGGCGGGGCAGTGCTGCTAACAGCGCAGAGGGGAGCATGCAAAGCACACAGAGGCCGTGAGTTTGTAAAAACCACTGAGGGTGTCTGGGTTTTGTTAGAAGAGCAAATTCCACGTGAAACAAATGTATTCTGCATAAAACATGCCCAACACTAGAGTCTTTTAATTACCCATCACAGTCTAGAACTGTGCTGTGAACAAATGAGGTGCATGAGTTTGCTGAATTCAAACTATATCATTAAGAGTTGGAATCACTGAGCTTTTCTGGTTCCAAAGTATAATTCTATTTTAAGATGTCATGTATCCAGGGAGTAAGACAGAACATGTAATGCTTTGTCTGAACAAGACTAGGTGTGACCTCTCAATCTAGTAAAACCTTTATAAGCATATAAACAGCATTTTATTATAAATCTGAGAACACCAAGCACGAGAAGCTGAGTTAAAAAATTATATACATTTCATGTATGCATACATGACATACATACACACATAAAACAATATATGTTAAATTAAATCAGAAGCAACTAAATAAAAAACTCACTTCTACAGAGGCACTTATTTCTTGAATCTCACGTTTTAAGCAACCAGTTAACATGGAGGTAACATACCACGTAACAAACTGGCTAAGTCACACCTACCCTCCTTCCCCCCTAAGTCTTTAAACCTTGTCAACACAATTAAGAACAGAAGGTGGAGATTCAGTCATCTGACATGTTTAATTCATCCGGGAATAAAAGTGTGCTTGAGAGAATTTTCACTGTTACTTTAAAACAGAGGGATAATGCTGTATTTTTCCTTAAAGGCTTTTAGAATCATTAAATACTACATATTACGTATGAGATTCTGAGATCAATACCATTCTGATTAAAATAGAACTGGGAAGTCAATTTAGCATTTGAGATCTGCTATCACCACAGCCTACCTCTTAGGGCAGCTGTTATCTATGAAATTGTAGGTTATGGGTCAGTTTTTAATACACTGCTCCTCCCCCATCAAAATTCTGCAGCTTCAATCAGAACAATTATTAACTAAAAACAAGACAAAATTTTCATTCATGGATGGGGGCTTGGCATACTTTTGTAACCAGGTCATTAATAATCTGGACAAGTTTTCAATACATAGATGAATAATAGTATTAAGTGAATATGTGTCATTCCTGAAGATGAACCAGGAAAAGCTAAAAGGCTAGATTTATTTTAACACAGAAGCTGCAGCTGTAGCCCTGAAGTCCATCTGGTATACCATCTTGAGCAAATGGCTGATAAACAGGAAAAGAAAAAAAAAAAAGAAAAAAAAAAAACATTTATACACTGATGCTTCCCTGAACCATCTCAAATTGGGGAAAATATTACAAACTTTTCATCAAAATCAACCATTCAAATAATTTGGGATTTTATTTCACTCCCCACCCCCCACCCCACCCCCCCACTCATAACCACATGTATTAACTACGTCTGTTTTGACCAAATTATATTTTGATAATGGATGTGAATGACTTTATGAAAGGTATTGTAAAGTATGAATTTTTTGTAGTAAAACCTGCTTCTAAAGGAAGGTCAAGTTGTTCTTATTCAAGGTATTTTACATCAATGTAGCTTCCAAGGAAAAATTACTCCAATTACCTGAAAATATTTTAAAATAAAGCCGTTTCTTGAAAGCTAAGGAGACACTACTTCTGTGGGGAGACTCGGTAACTTGATCATGAGGCCACAGTGAAGAGGGAATTCTGCAGAGCATCCTTTAAGAGGCAGCTAGCCAAAATAATTTCTGCAAGTGACTGCTTTTATGAATATAAATTCCACACTAAAAATATCAATTGACATAATTCTTGGATTCTACAAGACAGAATGGACTGTTTTATTAAGATTCAAGCTATACATCAATATATAGCCAAGCTATTATCACAAGTGTCTTGAAAAAAAATTAAGAGCTAAAATTGTACTGTAAACAACTTTAAAATCTTCTAAATACTTTTGTATGTGAAGCTATTCACAAAGTTTATTTTAAATGTGTATGTCACAAGAGAAAAGAAAATACATATTTTCATTTTTGGCATGAGAAGCAAAAATTTATCTATGAGTAATTCAGATTGAGCAAAAAACTTAAGCTCAAGCATATTTAAACAGCAGATCAAAACAAGGTAAAGCAATGTATCCTGAAATTACATACTGAAAGAGAGGTAAAAAATAGAACTATGTAGTTATTCAAGCCAAGAAAAACTTCATTTTGAACATCCAGGTAATTGGCAACAAACATTTTTGTTTTAATGAGAGAATCAATGTATCAATACCCATCTCACACTGAGTATTTAATAGTAAAAAAGAAAAAAAACCCACCTCTTACATTACCATAGATGAAAGGGAAGATACCTACCTATGTTTAGATAAATACAAAAATAAAAATATATATATACACACACAAGTGACATGTGAGACAAATCTAAGGACTATCACCTACCTGGAGCCCTGGTGACGCAGTAGTTAAGAGCTCAGCCTGCTAACCAAAAGGTCGGCAGTTCGAATCCATCAGCTCCTCCTTGAAAACCCTATGGGGCAGCTCTACCCTGTCCTATAGGGTCGCTGTAAGTCAGAATCAACTAAACTGCAATGGTTTTGGGTTTTTTTTTTTTTTTTGGGGGCCGGAGGGGGCATCACCTACATAAAGGACTA
>NW_004444038.1:7639124-7664840 GCF_000243295.1 Trichechus manatus latirostris
CGCTGTAAGTCAGAATCAACTAAACTGCAATGGTTTTGGGTTTTTTTTTTTTTTTTTTGGGCCGGAGGGGGCATCACCTACATAAAGGACTAAAGTATTAGGAAGCTTTACAAAATTAGTAATAAAAATAATGATCAGTAGACAAATTAGCAACATTGGAATCGTAGCTTGGAAGTCATGTATATCTTAGGTCACACAGAGTCTACTGTGATGTTTATAGGAAATATTCATATATCATAACGTACATTAGGACAGTGGTTCAACCTTAGGTATGCTACACATAAAAGCTACAGAAAACGTCAGGTTTCAACCACACTTTCCTCTGACTTAGAATCTTCAAGGTTGAGGACTGGGAATGTGTAGCTTGAGAAAGCAACACGGGTAGATCAAACGTGCAAATGTGGACCTCTACCCACTAGTCAGCACAAAGGAATCTTCCTCTAGAGGAAGAAATACGACCTCCTGAAAATCCGCACGGCAACTCAAAGGGTACGTGTGGAGCGCAAAGGTCTGAAAACACCAGGCGCCGTCCGGGTGCCTCACGGCAACCCCACGGGTGACAGAGCAGAACTGTGCTTCATAGGGTTTTCAATGGCTGACTTTTCAGAAGTGGATCACCAAGTCTTTCTTCTGAGGAGTCTCTGGGTAGAAATGAGCTCCAACCTTTCAGTTAGCACATTGACCACTTACACCACCAGGAACTCCCAGGAACAAGGTTTAGGAAACCTCCAGTTTAAAGAATCCCTGGAAACACTTTTCAGGTTACTTAAGGAATGGAATTCAACCGACCTTAAAAACTTTGAGACTAGCTTAAGAAACTCTTTGGGGACATCTTATCAGACTGCTGAAGGGCACCTTTTAAAAATTACTGAACAGGATTTAAGATTTACCAGCAAGGAGGGAAAACACAATGCTGAGTATCAATTGACACATTAACCAAGAGTTCCAACGGTGAAGTGAACTGCTTTCAAAATAAAGCACGTTAGAAAACATACACTGTAACACGGCACAAATAAACGACAACACAGAACAGTAATTTGCAATTAAAACAGCACCTCTGAAATCTATGTATACGCATGTTCACGTGGTCCTTCTTTTCAGAGCATCTTTCAAGGAATTATTAATTAGGCCCATGATTTACAAATCCTGAATTTGATAAACTACATACATTGAATTGTACAAAAGTCACATAATCTCAAGTGTCTTTAAAGTGAGCAAGACTTATAAGAGCTGTGAAGGTGATGATGCAGACATTTTATCAACTTTATAGGGAAAAAAAGTTTTTGTTTGGCTCCACCGCAGTGAAATAAAGCTAGATACAGCGTGGAGAGACGGTAAGGCTGACCCACATCCAACTGAAAGTCAGCTAAAACCTCCAGATCCTGGAGTGAGAAATTCATGTGCAATCTATGCTCTCTCTATATTTTTTGAACCTAAAAGGCAGGACTTTATATTTATCCTCAGCAAATCTTATTTCAAGTCATAATTTCAACTTGATTACTTTTCAGTCCTGAGTAGCTCGCACATCTAACTTTCCCTTCCATGTATGGGATCTGACTATTGTTGGCAAGCTTTTAATTTTGTCTTCTGATTAAGAATATGGAGCCCTGGTGGCACACTGGTTAAAGTGATCAACTGCTAACCGAAAGGTCGGTGATTCGAAACCACCAGAGCACTCCACGGGAGAAAGATATGGCAGTCTGCTTCTGTAAAGATTCACAGCCTTGGAAATCCTATGGGGTCGCTATGAGTCGAAATTGACTCAGTGGCAGTGGGTTTGGTTTCTGTACACATATATACGTACATATTTTTTCCAATTTTTTCTTTTCAATTTAAAGAGTAACCGGTTGACTCTGCATATATGCCAACTCCAAAACTACCTAAAGAAAAAAGGTAGGATCCTTAAAACTAAAGTAACTTACCTTATATACTTAACTCCTTAACATCAAGTTGACACGCTGATTTCGTGTGATAAAGAATTACACCGTACCACGTGGGGTATGGAGACCAGGTGAGGTCAAATCACAGGGCTTTAGTGGCTAACAGTCAAGTTTGGAAACACTTACTTTCCCAAAAGTAAAAACAGGTTTTAGTGCCATACCATCATCAGTTTTTATAAGCTCAGGATCATTCACAGGAATTTAAAAAAAAAAAAAAAATCAGGCACAGTGGCAGATTATTTTAATAGTTATATTTCAAACAGATACAACAAATGAGAAAACCTTTCTACTTCACTGGCAGGTAAACCTGGGTGCTAATAAAGTTATACACATTTACACATGAGCTGTCAAAACGGCTCTCTTATATCCTTCCTTTTGTTACGTGGTCAATCTTCAAAGTAGAAATACAGGGAGAAAACTCCATCGTCAAGGCACCAGAATCCTCGCGGTACATTTATCACCTTACGTGAAGATCTCATCGTGAAGGAGCTCTCAGCCATAAGAAAGAAGACACAGGAAACAAAGAAAAAACTCTGTTCTTCCCACCCAGAAAGCGGTCTCACCTTCAATCCTAGCTTTCTTTACACCAACGGATTCCGAATCTTCCAAGGACCTCTTTCGGTTTGTTCCCATACTAACATGATTTGGAAATACATTCTGATGAACCCCATTTAAGGTGCCATTGTTATAGAAACAGTTCAGATGACAATTCTGAAGGTTCAAGAGAAACTGGGTACACTCCTGAAAACCCTGGGTTTGCGCAATGTCTGCCGCCGTCAGGCCGCTGGCATTTCTCAGGCTGCGTGACACAAAAACACTGAGTTACACCCCGTTAGTGTCCGCGCGGGGACTCTGCTTCTGCTGAACTGACTGACTATCTGAGGGCCATATGAATGATTACACAAATTTACAGCAAATTTCCATTAAAGAAGTACTTAATCATCCTAGTTCTGTAACTAACTTTGCTCTTACACACATTTGATTTCTAAGCACAATTTGGGAGACAGTAATTTAAAAATCAATATACTAAACTGTTTTAAAAAGGCATCTTCCTATTTAACTTCTCAAGGCCATGTTTTACGTTAGTCTGAAGAACCTAAATTTACGCTAACTTCAGACTTGACCTGAAACTGAATTCTACATTATCTGTACTTAATTGTAATAATTCATTCCTTTAGCTTGAATAAAATTATAACAGACAGACACGTACTGAAATTGTCCATGGCATTCATAACAACTGCTTCCTGGACGCAGGAAGACCTGGCTTACCAGGAAGCTCCAGTTTGCTCGAGGCAGACTTCGTGCTGACATGTGACACTCTAAGTGGAAATTCAGAAGGGCGCCCTGACCCTAAGGTAGAGTTCATCACCAGATTTACAAAGCTGGAGGTTCTGCACTTTGTTTTCTGCCCTTGCTTTGAAAAACCTGCAGAAGTATTAAATCTTGGCATTCTAGAGCATCTAAGTGGATACTTCCTTTGAAAAGCCTTCTATTACTATCCAAGGAACTTATTCCCTAGGTTAAGATTTCTACCCTATAAAGAACCAAGATCCTCTCACTTGGCTAATAACACTAAAAGTAAAGCTACTGCATGTTCTACAGTAGCTAAAAGTCAGATTACAGTAGAAAGTGGTAGCAGAGTACAAATAAAAGATTTGAATAAGAAGAATATACAAGAAGCAGTTGAACTTGTAAACCTTAATTGGAATACAGAATAAAAATGGAGGGAACAAAAGCTACTGTGTTGAAGCTTCTCTGGGAGACAAAAATACACTGTCCTGTGAAGCAGACCTGCAAAAACACAAAACATTCTGTTAACTGCAGACTGACAGCCAGAAATTGTAGAAGCACCAAGTAACAAAGACAGCTTCTATATTTAACTAGCAAGCTATGCTCTATCCAGAGCAATATCCAGGTGACACCAAATTAAAGGCCTTATTTTGCATCAATGAAATAACCACCTATACTACTCGACAGCCTTGCTCCCTGGGGCTGCTACTGCCAAGGCAAACATAACTGTGAAAGTGCAAGCCACAGAACCAGGGACAAACGGCCGTTCCCCACTTAGAAAGACAGCAACAACCTCTGCATTCCTCTCTCTAGTTATCAGACTCATGAATCTCCAACCTCAGAAACAAACAAAAAACATCTACTTTTTGGATAATCAATCTCCATTGTTTTAAAGCACGAGATAAAAAAATGTGTCATACATTTTGAAGAAAGGTGAAAGCCCAAATCCAATTTGATCAGAGATTAAAAAAAAAAAAAAAAGACTTGAGAATCCCAGAAACCAACAAAATTTTCTTAAAAATATAAAGCATTTGTGTCTAGTATTATTATAAACTAAAATGGACATTTTCATTTGCCATAAGACTTTATGGTTGTGAATTCTGATGAGCACTATTACAGAATTTCATGTAATTTTCATTTCCATATATGAATTAAATGAAAAGAAAATACCAAATTTGGGGCAGAGTTAATTATGTTAATTACACATGTACAAAATGATCATATACTTAATTTTGAAGTATAACATATATAACCACACAAATGGTAAGTGCATAGGTGGATTATTTTTAGCACATGTACTTCATTTTCAGAAGATCTCAAAAGTGAAGATGGTCCAGAGAATATCTACTGTAATTTAAAAAATGTGAACAGAAAAATAACTTGCAATCTGAAGATAAAAACTTTAACTGTTTAAAATGAGAAAAGAGGAAGACTGAGAACATAAGTTTATAAAATAATCATTCCTACAGATAAATACGAATTTATGTTCCAAAGTAAAAGAACAGAGAAACGAGAAGCTGCCCCTTGAAATCAGGACTAATAAAAACACTGCTTTGATGACGCTGACAGTAAAGATTACTCCTTAGTGGACCAGAGAATAAAACAGCAGCAAATGGTTGTGAAAAGTGGCAGTTACGATCACAAACGCCAGTTCAGAGAGGAAACTTAAGATGCTTCAGGGCCATGCCAAGATTCTGAAGCTGGGAAAAGAATCACCACCAAAACATATTCAATCCCTTTACTCCTCATTCAGAAAATAAATACTAGACTGAACGGCAGTTTTACTGTTCTTCCAAGGAAATGCAACCTAAAGAAAAATAAGCAACAAGTTATTGCCAATATCTGGAGACAAGCCAGGACTATAAACATTTGAGTCAGAGTGCTTTCTAACACCCGGATCGTCAGGCTGAGGTCTCCCAGTCTTGCCTTCTCCTCCATCAAAAGTAGCAAAACACTTGCACATCACTTTTACTTAGACTGCTGTTGCTGTTAGGTGCTGTCAAGTCGATTCCAACTCACAGTAACCCCATGTGTGCGGAGCAGAACTGTGCTCCGTAGTTTTCAAGGCCTTTTGGAAGCAGATTGCCAGGCCTGTCTCCTGAGGTGCCCCTTGGTGGGTTCGAACCGCCAATCTTTCGGCTAGTTGAGTGCTTAATCATGTGCGCCACCCAGGGACTAGAACCAACCAAATTTCTAAGCGGCTT
Source organism: Trichechus manatus latirostris (assembly GCF_000243295.1). NCBI lineage: Eukaryota > Metazoa > Chordata > Mammalia > Sirenia > Trichechidae > Trichechus > Trichechus manatus. Next base: position 7,644,559 of record NW_004444038.1, read on the forward strand.
TAGGTATTATCTTCAAAATATACCTCAACTAAAGAGAAGCCCAGAGAAGGGCTAAAGGGGAACTTGTGCTATGCACTCCCACGGATCAACAAGGAAGGAAAGAACAATCACAGGTCAAGCTGAACTTCCACTGGTTTTCTCACAAAATTTTGGGGCCAGCAAGTGAGGTTGATCCAAAAAAGGTGAAATAATAAATTCTAGAAAACTTATGGACAGACACCAGACTCTGGGGCAGACAGTGATGGGGAAAGAATTAATTAGGAGATTATAATTTTGCTCAGTGTCTGGCACTATCCCTTTAATATCACCAGAAGTAAGAATACACAGATCCTTCCTCTGCTTCTACTTCACAATAAAAGATTTCAAATATACCATTTCTCATGTTACTAGGGACTGATTATATACAATATGTAGTTTAATCTTATTTCAGTTTATACTCTTCTCAATCAAGAGGATCTGTTAATACCTCACTCCAGCACAGCTGTTGGTCTTACAAACAAAACCAACACCAATACCAACCACCACCACCTGCTTCTCTTGCCTCCAAATGTCCTCCTTCCATCTCCTCTCCCCACTTACCTACGTTTGATGAGGCCCACTCTCTCCCTGTCGAATGTTACCTCCCCTATTTCTCCTCTGTGCGCGTAAAAAAATCTTGCAAATGACTGCTCAGCTGTGTGCTCCACACCACAGAAACTGACCTGAAAGGAAAATTACCAGGACCAGCTGCTGAGAGTCCATTCCGACTCAGGGCGACGGAGCGTGTGCGAGCGCAGCACTGAACTGCCCTCCACAGGGTTTTAAATGGCTGAGTTTTTGGAAGCAGATCATGAGGCCCTTTTGGTTTTTCCCAGCTGTTCTTTTCAGGCACCTCTGGGTAGACTTGAACCTCCAACTTCCAGTTAACAACCAAGTGTATGAACCGTTTACATCACCCGAGGGCTCCAAAGTGAACACTAGGGGTCATCTGTTCCAAGGATCAGCAGATGTTCTCTGTAAAGGGCTAACAGTATTTTGGGCTTTGCAGGCCATACAGTATCTGTCACAACTACTCGACTGTTGATGTGGCCTCAAAGGACCTGAGACAACACATAAAACGATGGAGCATGACTATGTTTATACGTTCTTTCCTATTGTTAAACCTTTCTTGATGGACACTCAAATTTGAATTTCATGTTATTTTATGGGTCATGAGATATTATCCTACTTTTATTTTCCCAGCCCTTTACAAACGTGAAAACCACTCTAAGCCTGCAGGCTATACAACAAAGCCAAGCAGTGGGCCAGATGTGATGAGTAACATTTAACCGAAGAGAAGACATCGGCAACTCTTCCTCTGCCCCTAATAATGGGTATCTGGCCATCATTTCCTGGAGATGTTTATTAATTTTATACACTACTCAATCCAAATGAAAAAAAAAACCCTTTAGAAAAGTTGCCAAGTCTGTCCCAAAATGTTAAGTATCTAAAGAACATCTAAATATCTAAAGAAAAACATCCAGGAGAAGAATGTAAAATAAAAGATCTTGGAACAGCAAAGTTAACACCTGTAGTTAATATAACCACTCCTTCTCCATCGGAGTATTTTCTAAGTGCCTCCCGTTCAATTAGCCAACGTCGTTAACACGAATAAGGCGAAAACCACCTTTACGGGACTCAACTCCTCGTTGTTTTTAGTAGCTGAGTAAGTAGACGGGACCTTCCCATGTTTATCAAGGCTGAAAAGCATGTGATCTTCAAAGGGAAAGACTAGAATCCATAATTATTAAATGGTATAGTTCTCAAAGGAGGCTTGGTGGCTCAGGGGTTAAGTGCTCGGCTGCTAACAGAAAGGTAGGTGGTCCAAACTCACCCGCATCCGTGGGAGAAAGACGGGGCAGTCTGCTTCCATAGATTTACAGCCTTAGAAACTCTAGGGGGCAGTTCTACCCTGTCCTGTAGGGTCGTTAGGAGTTGGAACAGACTCAACAGCAGCTGGGTTTTTGGTTTATAGTTCTCAAAACGCTTTTAATTTTTAATGTAAGAGATTCAAGGTTTTAAAGTGTTTTTATATATACTTTTCTATTAAGTAAGGATTCAATTTTGATGTCTGAATGGCTGAAACAATAATCCTGGTTAAAATATATCCCCTTATTAATAAACCTTCAGACTGTACTTAAGTGTTTCATGTTAAGTAGACATCAAGTCTAAGTTATCTGCCTATATCTTCCTAAATTTAAATGGGAGCAGGGCATGAATGAAACGGGATTTACAGATTCTATGATAATTTCACATTCAAATTTTATACTTTATTCTGTTCCAGTATAACCCTTTTAAAAACAATCATCCAGTCAGTAGGTATTTATTGAGTGTATTATATAACCACACTATGCTTTTAACTCACGTGAGGCGTCATTACAGACAAAATTAATCAGGACCGCAGTATTTATACACAGTACCCCAAAGGGAAACTTAAAACATCTGGAAGAAGCTGTTGAAATATACTCTCAAAAACCACGTTCTGAATTAAAATTGGGAGAGTAATGAAATTGTATGCATTATTTTTAATTAAAGTTTTAGTAAAAACACACAATTTGTCTTTATCTTGGTCCACCTGGCCAGACTCTGGTATTATCTTAAACATGTATCTGTGTCCATTTCTGAGGCAGGAGCCCACTGTGAGGACATTCTAAAGCTGTAATGCACCCCTTTGGTGCTCTATAACATCCATGAGAAAAATCTTTGAAAAGGGACAGAGATTTCTCTTAATATTAGTCATGTTGATATTCGTATTGGTGCTAGTTTGTTCAAGTTTAAAAAATTGATTTTCTTTCAAAGAAAGCGGGGATAATCAGATTTTCAGGCTGGTAAGCTAAACTTGCTACAACTTGTTTTAGAAACTATGACCAGTATGCTTCTGTCGGTTCTAGTTCCGATCACGTTCACCAGTACTACGAGTGACCTTCGGGCAGGGGCACCCAAACTCCCCCGCAGTTTCTACTGTTATTTTGGAACTGGAATATTAAAGCATGTAAAGGCATGCAGTCACCTTTACTATGAGTTAACTGTCCTGTTAAAATAACTGGCAAATAGGAACCAAACTGGTATTCTTGACTTTACTAATGTTAAAATATACTACACTGAGCTACATTTTATGTAAGAAAACTCGGAATGTTAAAATGTTATACTGAAGATTGTCCCCAAAAGACCTTTCAAACAAAACTCACCTATGCTGCCAGCTGAGCCTCCTTCTATTTTCCACTTATAGTGCCACAATAATATTAGAATGTACAAGAAACCATTCTAGTAAGTTTTGTTTTTTTTTTTTGAATTTTGAAAAAGCACAGATCAGGAAATACCTGAATTATAATTTTCAAGAATCTGAGTTGTCACACCACCTTCGGGATGTCTTCTTTTTATTAATGCCATGAGACAATAAAAGATTACCACAATTTTTATATAAATATTTCTGTTAAAATTCTGATCTCAACTTATCTACTGTTAGTTTACAAATAAAAAGGTAGATATCATCAATTAGGGAAAGCAAAGCATGCAAATCTAAAGATCTATATCTGAATTCCTAGATTAGCATTAAAACCAATCACCGCAACAAATACCTCAACAGTGTGCCTTGTGTGCAGAAAGGAAGCGACACTGACCACTCAGTGCCACAACCCAAAGTGTTCGGAGAAGCACCTGTGGCAGTTTCAGCAGTTTCTATATGGAGTGCTCCCCCTTTCTAGGATTACTTGAAAAAATCAAGTCAATTCGAATTACGTAGCTGTAAAACATTGACATGTGTAGTTTTTATAGATTCAGAATCTTCTATTGGATTTAAAACGGGCAATGGTTCATAAAACAGGAAACTTAAATAAGAAGGGATCACATATTTGCAGGCAACATTTGGATTAAAAATACATATACACACAAAAGGTGCAGAAGCACATTTAATGAGTTGAAACCACTGTCACGTGACCACCTGACCCATGAGCTCCTGCTGCTCTAGGACGTTGCCTTTTAAATTACCTTTAGGTCATGTTTCAGCATGAAGCCAATTTAAATACGCCAGTATTTCAACAAAAGTTTAACAGTATTGGACTAAAAGCCATTAACTCACGATTCTGGTTACTTTAAAATTTGGTATGCTGTATCTCAAATACATTAGTAACTATTCCTAGATGGAAATAAGCAAATATACGGAATCATTAAAAAAAAAAAGAAAAGATTAAAAAAAAACATTACTAAATGGCCATTTGTACAGACAAAACATTAGCAAACATCTACAATTTTTTCAGTAAAAGAAATACAGTGTGCTTTTAACCCTTTGGTATCCAAATGCTTAAATAATTATAAAGACTTTCTTAAATATATTCTTCAGGTAACAAAAGGAAGAAACTAGTGTTTTTACAAAGTTTCAACCTGAATAAAATTGGTGCCAAGTTTTCAATTCAAGTTCAACATCGCTGAGGATAGTTTTATATTGTAATTTAACCTAAATTATGCTTGCATACATTAAAATATATGAGCATCATTTAAGAAGCTTGATGAAATATTCAACATTCTCCCATTATAATTTAGCAAGGGAAAAAATATATCTGGATATAGAAACCATTGGTCATATTCAAAGCACTATTTGTAAAAGCACTGGTTAAGTTTGTTTAAAATGAATTAAATGAATTTAATGATTAATGATTAAAAAATATTATTATTTAGGTTGTTATTAAAAACAATCAAAATTCTAAACTAAACTTGTCAACAACTCTCGAATACTGTCAACCCACCACCTGTTCCTGTCTGCCAGGAAAAAAGGAATAGATATTTCAGGAAATAATTTCTTCCACACTGCTTAATAAAAGGATTAAGAGCCAGAAAATAGGAAGACTGGACAAGCTTGTTTCAGTGACAAGTACGTAAGGGAAGCAAAAGCAGAAGGTGAGGACAACTAGAAATCAGAAGACCTAAAATCAGACAATACTCACACAATGAACCACTTAATCCACTGAACGTCATGATTAGTCTCTTACTCTGAACTGCCAACGAGTAAGTCAGGCAAACACAGACTAGTCTCTTACTCTGAACTGCCAACGAGTAAGTCAGGCAAACACAGACTCACCACGAGACTCACTAACCAGGTATTAAAACGAGCTTTAAACACACTGAGAAAGGATGGGGAAAAAAAATAAATCCCAAAACTTGAGACTATATATAGTACTAGCTAGTAATTATTTTATTATACTATACTAATGGAGGAATATTAAAAATAATTTAAGGTTGTTTTAAGCATATTACGAATTAAAATTATTAATTTTCAAATGAGAATTAACAAATCTTAAACTTACTTTTCAAATTTTTTAAAAGACTATAGAGTCAGTATGGTTTACAACAAATTCAGAAATGAGTTAATGGATAATAAAGTAAATCTGGGTTACATTTCTGCCAAGGGCAAAAGTTGCAAATAAATTCCTGACAGTAATATTAAATACTTTCATCCTGTATATTTCCTCTCCCAAAATGTCTGCTTCCAGACAGAGCTCTATTGGTAAGGAAATGGAGGTGGTTCAAAATGGCCACCTATCTTGACCAAATTAAAGCAATTACATGTTAATTAAGAATTTAGAAGCTCAGCAACATACTTTTTTGCAACACTGTAAAAAAAAAACTATTAAAATCACATTGTAGACTTCTGTTATTACAGCCAACTGTGTTTTCTAAATTAGGAAATAAACATTTTTTTAGGGTAAGTCACTGACCTTGCTTATTATGAGGCTACAGATATTTTTCGATCTGATGATCATAGTTAAGTTCATCTTGGGATCAATAATTAAGTTAAAATATATGTAGCAGCCCCTGTGAAAACCTGGACCACAGAACTAATGGCTTCCACAGAAATGCTCTCCTGTAAGAAAAGATTGAGATTTCCGCAAAACCCAATTAAACGCTTGCATCTGTGTAACGTGGTCTTAAAGGGCTACCAAAGTTACCCGGGATGCAGGTAATTCTGGTTTCACTCTAAATCCAGCTAAATCCCTTTATTTTTACTAAGAGGCGTTAAAGGAAGGCTACTCTGTATCTGGCTGACATGGAAATATTTTCTACGTGATCTCAATAAACACAAAGAAGTAACTAAACTGGTTCCAAAATACTATAAACAAAGATAATCCAAGACTCAAATTCTGCTATTTACAGTATTAGCAGTAAAAATATCTCAATTATCAGCAGGTAATCACACTGATACGTAATCTTATGCTGTTACTTATTCTATCGTCCCAAAGGGAACCACTTTTTCACATTAGTATATGCCTTTTTTCCAATCAACAACTGTAAGCATTCAAATAGTGCTAGAATGGGAAACTGAATTACAATATAAGCAAAATTAAGGGTGAGGACAATTTTACATAATGAAACTCCATATTCAGACACAGGGAGAAAAAAGTGAGAATGAGAATAGTCTGCAGAAGCTGAGACGATTTAAAGTCCACAAACATTTAGCTTGGTCACAGAACTGACACTTAATTCTGTGTATTTTCAGATGGAAACAATGCCAGATAGTAAGAGACATCGCGCGAGTCAGAAACAAATCCTCAAGTGGGAAAGAAAACTTGGCACCAAAACTAAAGGTTTAAAATAAGAAAAAGAAAGTCCGTTAACATACTCACGTGTGGTGCTAGAAAATTTAATACGATGCACAGCAGCTGACATGCGTTATCATATAGATGCAACCTACATTAACAAGTAAGTTATGTAACAAGCCATTTCTAGCCACAAATACTTCGGATAACTTGCCCTCATCATTACCCACCCTAGTGGCTAATAAAACAGAACAATTTTAAGACTTTGGCTATTTTATGTAGCAGATATATAAAAAGCAAAGTAGGGATTAAGAGCAAAATTATTAATTTAAAAATAATGGCATAAAATAGTTTTAAATCTAGTCACAGGAAAAAGAAAAATGTACATTATCTCCTAAATATTACAGCATGTAATGTGAAGAATTACTCATCTGGCCAATTCTGAACTGGAAAAGAAAAAATAAGTAACTTTAAATAAGTAAATTAATTCTGTGCCTCTTGATCTTCTTTCAACATAAAAGTTATTATTTGCTAGGGCTACGCTTTACCATTGGAGAGCAGCATGACAGAAAAATACAACAGAGCTCAGCACCATTGTTTCGGGGACCAAACCATTATATGCCAGTAGACTAAGGTGTTAAACTATAAAACTGTGCAGAGCAGATATCAAGAAGCAATTTGCAATTTAGCCTACTGGCAAAACTGACATTTTATCTGGATGTAAAAATTAAATAATCACATATACAATAGCCATAAATAATGATTACCTGCTCTATCTCCAGGCTAAAAACTTCTAATTTTAGGTTAAAATTGCTTTTGGCTAGATGGCTCAGACTAAATATTTCCTCTTTAAAAAAAAAAAAACATGGCCGTTCAGTCAAGGGAAATCACCATATGCACGGTCCTGGGGGAGTGGCTCTTATACTGAGAAGGAAAACCAGAGTGGTACTGGAGGCCGTGCTCAATCCCACTGTTGGTAGAGAAGGGAAAAGGGACACTCGAGGGTCCTGTAACCAAGGACAGAATGATAAATAAAATACTCTCATTTTTAAAGAGACACCAATTAAAAAAAGGACATAGTGACAGATGTTCATCGGCTCAAAGGATTAAGCTGGTCTATTAATAAAACTAACATCTTCGTAATAAAATATTCAGGACCAATTAGAGTACTGTTTCGAAAAATAAGTTGTTAAAAGGGTCAACTTCTGATTATCTATCATTTCAATAAATGACAATAAAGGATTTGATCAATTACTTCTTATGTGACTCTGTATTTTATAATCAAAGCTTCTGTTATTAAAATTAAAGATTTGAATTTTTTATCTAAACATAGCTAATAAAGCTGCACTTATAACTTTAGATTTAAAGTAATCCACTTAGAATTATACTCAATAGTTTTAAAATTGTATAAATATTTGTATTATCAGTTGTTTTTACTTTACCTTAAATAATAACTACATATGAACTAAGTCATAGGTTTCCTGCAATGTAGTGGTTAATACAGGCCATATTTATAACACTAAATCACTATTTAACTACATGATCCAAGCCCGAATCAGTGACTAGTCTTGACAATAATACTTAATGGAATAGAAGCTAAAATGCTAAAAGACTAAGACCCAAAAAGACAGTCCTTGGTACTGCCTTGCACTAACCTGTATGGTTTTGCTGTCCAGGATTAAGTTTTGGTACTTAGTTTAATACAGAGTCAAAATAACAAAATGGAAACCAAAGGGTTAAACTAATTAGTTATGTGGTTTTTATTTCTCTCCAAGTTTAAAATTTCACATTTCCAATTAAAGTGGTTTATAATTAATTTTTGTGAAATATTCAAAACAATAAGGTAAAATAAAAAAGCTGATATTATTACAGTTATTTTGGTTATGACGGCTATATAGCTTACACTCAACATTTAGGGGTGAAAACCGCATCCATTTTGTTAATGCTGCAAACTGCAGAAGAAAAATTTTTATAACATAAATCTTTAAGAGAAAGTTAATACAAATGAGTTTAAAATAAATGTCTAATGCTATGGCTAGCTAAAAAAAATGCATAAAAGATCACATTTCTAAATAATATACTCAAATATTAAGATTTTTCTATCAAACCAAAAATGAGCTAGTTGATCTAAAATGGGCTTAAGCAAGGTTATTCTAAAATAATGCCATCAGTATCAAAAGCTCAAAGCAAGCTTGAAGTCTTTAATGTATACTGCTCCATTTTACAGAGCTATAGATCATTAAAAGTCATAATAGGCTTTTAAAACGTAACGTTCTCACATCTTCTAAGATGAGGAAATCAAAGCTTAGAAAAGCTAAGTGTCTTTAAGAATTGTGAGTCAAAAAGAAGCCTCAAAAGAAACTCTAATCCAATTCAAGCCCCTCAAATTAAAACCTGGCAAAGAAAATGTTGAAGACTTGCCCGCAGTGATACAACTAGCTGCCGGCAGTCAATGATTTTAGATTCCAGTCTAATCAGTTAACTATTCTCTCCATAATACACTTTCTCTCATGACAAGGAGTTCCCAGGCTGAAATGAAATTAAGCCCCCTTCTGCTGGTGCAACATGATCCACACAACAACTTTCCTCACTAACGCCAACTGATTTAAAAGGCAAAAGTATATTACTTATATTAATAAAAAAAGCTTGAGGCATTTTTGCTTGTTCTAAATATTGTCTTTAAACACAACATCCTTTACTATGTCTTCAGTTCAAAAGAAGAAATCAAAACACTTACTCGATATGAGCTCCGTTGGCCACAAGGGCACTTATGCAATCTAGGCTGCCAGAGCGAGCCGCCTTATGAATGGGGGTTTCACCCTCATAATCCTAAAAATACAAAAAGCAAAACACACACAAGCATTTGGATCTTACAAAATTTTAAAGTCAAATAATTATCATGGACGAGAAAACTCATTCATCTTTGATATAAAACAATATGGTGACCCAAATTTGAAGCAGAACACAAAAAGGAAAGGGAGCGTGTTCTTCCAAATTTTAGAGGTCCACAGCCTCTGGCAAAAAAAATCGTAGGGCCTTCACAGCAGTGACAGCATTAATGCTCTAGATGACAACTTATCAGTAATTTTACGCTGAGTCTTAGCACAAGTGTGCTCTATATAATACCCAAAATAATTACCCTATGACAAGTAGGGAAAAAATCCATATTGAAATAGTAATCAAGGCCAAGAAATAGTACTTAATATCTAACTTATGGTCTAATTTACCCATTTTCAACTGTCTCTACCAAAATGCTAATCTGAGTCAAAACAACATCAATACCTATCTTGAATTTTCTCTCTGGAACCTGAATTAGGACATTTTAAAACAAGATTGTTGGAGGTTCAAGAGCCAGGCAAAAGAGGAGACGGGAAAAGAACACAAGGGTCAAAATTAGCAAACTTCGCATACAGATCCAATAATTTGGTACTTATCCTGTATGTGACTGGCAATAATTGAGGGGTTTTTAGAAAGGGTGTATTCCAATTAGCTTTATGCTTTTAAGAATGACTCTGTAAGTGAAATGGAGGCTCCATGAGACGTGGAAGAACGCGAGTAGTTAGAGAAAGGACTTTGGAGACTACAGCAGCCATCCCCGAAAAAAAAAGAATTAGGTTACACTGTATGAAGGTAAAAAAAAAAGTTCATGAGAAAATTCAGTAAATATCTGAGTTCTTCATCAATACATATTAACTCAGAGGGGAAAAAAAAATCGAGGTCCTAATTCAAGTTCAAGAAAGCCATCCAAAGTAAAAAGAAAGAGTGGTTCATGACTTTATAGAAAAATACATGAAAGCTTTGACTGCCTAGTGAAGGAAGAGTGTGTACATTTATTTTAAAATAAGCTTAAAATGGATGTAAAGATCTAAACAGAACAATCTCATTTTTGAAGAAAGGAAAAAAACACAGAAAACCATGTGGATACACAGGGAACTATCTGGTGAACTCAGATTTTTAAAAAAGCACCAACCTACTCTCTCTCTCCAAAAAAGGGGCGAGGGATGAAAAGAGGTACATAATCGGACAAATAAAACAAAAATGCTCAAGACAACAATAAAGGGTAGCTATTTTTGGGAAAAGATGAAGGAGGGTTAGTTGCACTGCTTTAAGAAAATCATGAGCTATTAACAGATGAGAAAGAAATAGCAAAGCTATCCAGCTCCTATTGTGTTATACAACGAGAATAATCTTTAAAGTAAAAATGGCAAAACAGATACTATTTAAAGAAAACTGCAGCCAAGAAAAAAGATACTAAAAGTAAACAGCCATATTAAGGGTATCCAAGTCTCAAGCACAGATTGATCACATCTCAAAAGTACTAAATATCTTGCCCCATGATTACATAACTATTGTTGGTATTAAAAAAAAAAAACAAGAAAAAACCTGTTACTATCTAGTCAATTCCGACTCTATAAGTAACTAATAACTGACAATGGAGAGGTGCCAGAAGTCTGAAGACAGGAAAATCACCTTGATTTTTAATAAAGGTAAGAAAAATTGGATTTCTACTCTAGACACTAGAAGCCAAAGGCACCATGAAATGCCCGCAAACTTCTAGAACGGTCATGAAAGAAACGGCCTGCAGACACTTGCAAAAAGGGATACCACTGGTAGTCAACAGACTTACTAAAAATAAATCACATGAAAACTAACTTCCTTTCCTCTCTGGATAAACTTAGAACACTGAGGCTACAGATGGTACATTGAGTTCCAGCAGTCTCAGACGCTAATTTTATGGACAGCAAAGAATGTCTACATTAAACTTAGAGAAGACGAACGTAAAACAATAAATGACACGCCAAAAGATCAACGGGCTAGAAAATGGGTTAAAACTAATATGATATTAAGAAGAAATGCTATTCCAGGCTCAAAAAAATCAAATGTGCATACAGGCGCACACACAAGAACACAAAAAAACCTGGATCTGGCTTTATAATAGTTTATATCAGAAAAATTTATTGTCTAGTTCAGGATGAATCAACAGTGTGCTGGGTGGAGCTAACAAAAGAGCTATTATGTTTTCAGGAATCTGTCTGTTTCATCTAGATTATCTAATTTGTTGTCCTGTAACTGCTCATAAAAACACCAAACCAAACGCACTGCCCTTGAGTCGATTCTGACTAACAGCAACCCTAGAGGACAGAGGAGAACTGCCCCACAGGGTTTCCAAGGAGCAGCTGGTGGATTTGAACTGCCGACCTTCGGTTTAGCAGCCAAGCTCTTAACCACTGCGCCACCAGGACTCCACAATTGTTCACGGTATTCTTACAATCCTTTTCTGTATGATCCGTAGTATTGTCCCCAGATTCATTTCTGATTTGTTATTGTCTCTTTTCAATCTAGCTAAAGAATTTGTTGATTTTATTATCTTTTCAAAACACCATCTTTTAGTTTTGCTGGTGGTATTGTTTTTCTATTCGCTACTTCATTTATCTCTGCTATTGCTCTCTACTCTATTATCTCTTTCCTTCTGCTAGCTATCAGTTCAGTTTGCTCTTCTTTTTCTAGTTCTTCAAGGTGTAACATTATTGAGACCTTTCTTCTTTCTTAATGTAGGAGTTTACAGATATAAATTTCCCTCTAGAGCACTGCTTTTGCTGCATCCCACAAGTCTTGGTATGGTGTGCCTTCATCTTCATTCACCTCTAAGGATTTTCTAATTTTCCTCGTGACTTCTTTGAACCAAGGGCTAAGAACATGTTAATTCCCACATATTTGTGAGTCTTCCAGTTTTCCCTGTTATTCATTTCTAGTTTCATTCCATCATGTTTGCAGAAGATACTTTGTATGATACCAATCTTTGTACATTTACTAAGACTTGTTCTGTATGGTCTGTCCTGAAGCATTATCTGTGTGCACTGAAGAATGTGTGCTGTGCTGTTGTTGGGTGGAGCGTTCTGGTCTGTTAGGTCTAGTTGGTTTACAATGTTATTCAAGTGCTTTATTTCCCTGCTGATCCTCCGCCTAGATGGTCTATCCATTACTGAAAGTGGTATACTGAAGTATCCAGCTACCACTGTGTTGTTGTTGTTAGGGTCATGGAATCATTTCTGACTCATGGCAACCCTATATACAACAGAACGAAACACTGCCGGGTCCTGCGCCACTCTCATAATCGTTGTTATGCTTGAGCCCAACTGTTGCAGCCACTGTGTCAGTCCATCTCATTGAGGATCTTCCTCTTTTTCGCTGACCCTCTACTTTACCAAGCATGATGTCCTTCTCCAGGGACTGATTCCTCCTGATAACATGTCCAAAGTATGTGAGACAAAGTCTCAACACCACCGTCTCTAAGAAGCATTCTGGCTGTACTTCTTCCAAGACAGATGTGTTCGTTCTTTTGGCAGTTCATGGTATAGTCAATATTCTTTACCATAAATCTAAGGTGTCAATTCTTCTTCTGTCTTCCTTATTCACTGTCCAGCTTTCACACGCATATGAGGTGACTGAAAACACCATGGCTTGGGTCAGGCGCACCTTAGTTCTCAAGGTGAGGTCTTTGCTTTTTAACACTTTAAAGAGGTCTTTTGCAGCAGATTTGCCCAATGCAATGCATCGTTTGATTTCTTGACTGCTACTTCCAGGGGCGTTGATTGTGGATCCAAGTAAAATGAAATCCTTGACAACTTCCAATCTTTTCTCCGTTATCATGGTATCACTTAATGGTTCAGTTGTGAGGATTTTTGTTTTCTTTATGTTGGGGTGTAATCCATACTGAAGGCTGCAGTCCTTGATCTTCATCAGTAAGTGCTTCAAGTCCTCTTCACTTTCAGCAAGCAAGTGAACTGTCTGTTACTTGCTTTGATTCTGTCAAGGTTTGCTTCATATATTTGGAGACTGTGCTGTTAGATGTATATATTTATAACTGTTATATCATCTTGATGAATTGACCCTTTTATCATTATATAATGTACTCCTTTGTCTCTTGTAACAGATCTTGACTTAGTCTATTTTGTCTGATATTAACATAGCCACCTTGGCTCTCCTTTGATTACTAAGAGCTATTATAACTTCAGTGGTCACTGAGTGTCCATAACAAGAGAGGTAATAGTCTAACTATACACAACAGAGCAAGACAATATCTGAAAATTCAGACCCGAGCGCAACACGTTGAGACTTCAAGAAAAACAAAAAATTCCAGGAGAAAGAGGGATAAGAAGTCAGAAGACCTGCTGGGGATTCCTGCATTAGGAAGCACTGTGCATCTTGCATTAGGAAGCACTGTGCATCTTGCATTAGGAAGCACTGTGCATCTTGCATTAGGAAGCACTGTGCAGCAGACCTTTCCACACACTGCTATCCAGCGCATCTCAGAGGAAAGGGGGGGAGTGACAGGGCTCCACAGCCTAAACCCCAACTCTCTTGTCTGCTGAAACTTGTTGGACTTCCAAAAAAGACTATTTTTAAGAAAGGTTTCCTATATTTTAAAAAGCCTGAAAAGCAGTGTTAGACGATCTCTTTAGACCTCTCTAAATTAGGTGCTATGTAACAACTTAATGAAAATTTAACATACAAAATATTCTGTACTTAAATTCCATATGAATACTAAATATTAATGACTGTCACTCATGGGATTATATTTTACTGATAAGGAAGTTGAGCAACAGACCAAGTAAATGACTTCCCAAGGTCAGAGATATGAGGAAACAGCACCTGGAATCAAGCCGAAGCCTTCAGACATCAAGCACCCCAGTTCCCTTTCTCCCAGGCCACTGGTGAGTGTGGCCGATGAAGGAGAAAGTGGAGGAACGGAGAACGCAGGACACAGGAATAAGGCAAATGGAGAGACAGTCCAATGCCTGGTTCAATAATGGAATATAGTAGGTGCTCAATTTAAACCTGGTTATCACCAAGTAATGAGTCTTAGGAAAGACAAGTAAAAAGCAGAAAGGAGAAAATAAAAGCTCTGCTGCACACATAGGCACTTGATAATTATTAGTAGGAAAAGTATATAAGAATAGGAGAAAGGAGAAGAGAGAAGCAGAAAGGCATAAAAAGAGGAGCTATAAGAGCTAGTGGCACAGGTGCCTTACACTAATCTACCTTCAGGCCAGGATGCGAAATCGGGGACCGCTCCAAGACAGGATACCTATTAGATCTTTCTATACACAGATGCTGGTTTTAATGTAACCAAGTCCTTCATGATCTAAACACTTACAATCTAAACACTCTTGTATTTTTGTCTTTTCCCAGTTAGGTGAAAAGAATACTGAAAACACATGCTGAAGATTCTGGTACACTTACATTAATGTCTGTATGCTTAATCTTAAATTCAAAATCCTTGTACTTATTGTCAGGAAGTCACTTACTCATTCCAATTATTAAATTACACTTAGCCACTCATCTGTGTTACCATCATTCCCAATTTGTATTTGAAATGACATTAACTCATTTTGGTATATCTGCTAATACTGACTTAGCCATGGAGTTGATTTAGTAGCCATTCTTTAGCTAGCTGGGATGTATTTTTACAATTATCTGTGGAAAAGAAATCAATAAATAAAGCTAAGGTAGCTGGGAGCAGGGGAGTCAGAAAAGCAGGGCACCAGGCCAGACTCCTTCAATTACCAGCTATAATCTTAGGCAAATCACCTTGGTACTTGGATTACACTAAATCAAATATGGGGAAGCACTCTATACAAAGCAAGCATTTATATATAAAAAGACTATTATCCATAAATCAATAAATGCAAATTCCAGTTAACCCACAAGTAAAGATACCAGTCTCTAATTAAGGCATTAATTTAAAACTCAATACCATGTAAGTAACTAACTGGAAATAGAAAAGCCAAGACCAAGGCCACTCATTACCTGTTTGTTAATGTTGGCCCCTGCTTGAATCAACCAGATGAGGCACCGAGGATGTCCTCCAAAAGCAGCAATGTGGGCTGGCGTCTGGGCATACCGCGTGGTGGACACGTTCAGAGTGGCTCCAGCTCTCACCAGCTCTATTAAGCACTCCAACTTTAAAAACAGCAGAACAGGATGAAAAGCATGCATACATGTCAGCATACCATTAGATACTACGCAAGTCATCTAAATTCTACAATGATCATAAATGCCATTTTCATTACAATTCTTTTCGTCATATTCAAGGGAACAAAGTAAGCCATATCTCAATATCATGTAAATTCTTAACAACATTTAAAAGAACATTTCTCCTTGTCTTTATTAAAAAAAAGAAAAAAAACCTGGTACATGGGAATAGAAGAAATTTAAAAAAAAAATGACATTACACAGAGTTAAATTGTTTTTCCTACAATTGAAAATCTTAAAGTCAAAATCAGAAAAGGTTAGACTGCATTATTCAAAGACTTCTATTAAAAAGTCTAAGTTTAAAAACCTGGGTTTTGCCACTTTGCGCATACTGTTTCTAAAGAATAAAAATATTTAAACTTTTTATAGCTCAAGATTGCTTTATATGTTCTACACAAATATACTCTACACACCTTTATACAATCCAACATTCTATGACTACTTGACTGAGGCCTATTCTCCAGAGGTGGAGAACTAGGTGGAAGGACAGCACATAGTCACCTCAAACTGTAGAGAGAAATCCATATGCGAGAAAGGACCACAGCACAGCTAAGCTCTGTACCTACGAGGTGAATGAAGTATAGACTGGTGAGCTGAAACTTTAGAGCCACGTAGGCATTAAGCTAGCTCCTGGGTGAAGGAGTTCATGTTAGACAAATACTTAGCAACTGCCTACCATGTGCCAAGCACTGTGTCAGAAGAGTTGGTGTTTCAGAGACTTACACCATGCTTTGCAGTTTGTTCTGTGGTCCAGGACTGCCCCATTTTCCCCTCACTGATCACAATGCAGAGTTAGTGACCACAGGCAATCCTCTTCAGGAGGACAGGCCTCCAGTGAAGAATAAACACACTGACACTTCTATCTCACTCCTGATCTCTGTAACTACCTCTTTCAGCCATTTAAGCCTTTCCCTGCAAAGAATGGATCACTTCAATAAAGATTTTTGTGAGCTGATCTCTGCTAGGCAACTGGGAGTACACAGATAATTAAACCATGCTCTGTCTCCAAGGAACCTGACTCTGGTAGTGAAGGCTGGTAAACACAGACGACTTCCGTGTATTTTCGTATTCGTATATTGCCTTTATTTACTGAGTGGGGGGAAAAAAATGAAAAGAAAGTGCTGATACCAGTGACAGATGAACAGGTCTCAAGCACAAAAAGCGAAACCACCACGGAAATCACTTGCTACGCAAAAGTGATTAACCTTTCACATCCGCTGAAAGCACGCTCCACTTAAACCTGCCATCTCTTTAGTAGTTCAGGAAATTCCGTTTGGAATTCTGGGAAGATACTGTTCAACATATCTTTCAAAAGTAAGGTGTAATTAGAGATTTTAAATAATGTTTGTCCTCCGGGAACAATAAGCCTTATACGACGTTAGGTAACTTTTTGCACAACTGGCATATTTCTAGGAACGCTTGCATGAAAGATGGGAATAGCTTATAATACTCTAAATGCCAGGTTAGCCTGCAGCACAAGCTCCTGAGAACAGCCAGATTTAAGTGTATGTAAAAGGGGGGCAGCCGCTGACGAACTAGAACAAACAAGACTGCATTGGGCAGCTGGGGCCCTGAGTCCTGGACTAATTTCTGCCCCAAGAGCCTTGCCTGACAGATGTGAGGCGTTCTAAGGTCCCTTCTGTATTTAAAAGGCTATAGTCCTAATGATTAAGGACAGCTGAAAACAGTAAACTGCCTCTAGCTATAATATTCGGTCTCCTAGGCTAATCTACTAGTACTTCAAAACTTAGAAAAAGTAAATTCAGTTGTGGTTATTTTTATCAAGAGATAACTGCAGACATCTTTGGATGAGCAAATACTCTAAGTGACCATCTGTAACGATGCTTTAGACATTCTACAAACTGTACGCCGACTGTCATACAGTACCGTGTCTCCTGTGAAGGAGCGATTCTCAGCCAGGGAAGGGAGGATCAAAATCAGCAGTCTGATTCTCTATCAGGAAAGGGGAGCCTTTTTCAAAAAAAACTATCCTGGGAGAAGAGTGTACTGTTCCTTAAAACGCAGAGACACAGAAGACATTGAGAACCAACGCTTTGAAGAGTGTCCTAAAGTTTCCTGTAAGAAGGAATAAAGCCTCAGATTATTGCCTGCAGCCATTTACATTCAAAGCTGGAGGGAGAGGAGTTCTACTTTTGTTTTTAAGTGATTGCTTTCTCACGGGCACTACATGCTGTCATAACACAGCTCAGAGACTTGGTGCCAAAGATCTAACAGCCTGTGGCTGATTAACTGGCTTCTCCCTTTCCCATTGTCAAAATTCTCTTTCACTTCCTCCACTAAAGTAAGTCTCTGATTTTCCATTTTATGAGGTAAATGAGAAACTGTTTCCCAAAAGAGAAACTCTATCGTGACTGTGGCACCAGGGAAGCGCAATGTAAGCTACCACTTCATCAGCTGGCAATAAAAACATTAAGATGTTCAGGTCTTCTGGATCCCTGGTGGCACAGTGGTTAAGTGCTCGGCTGCTAACCAAAGGGTGGCAGTTCGAATCCACTAGCGCTCCTTGGAAGCCCCATGGAGCAGTTCTACTCTGTCCTATAGGGTCGCTATGAGTCAGAATCGATTTGACGACAATGGGTTTGGTTTGGTTTGGTTTGAAGGGGAAATAACTTATTATACATTATCCTGGACTTTGCTTTTTCTGAATATTCATTTCTTTATTTCAACCAATCACATCTAAGAGGAAAAAAACTTATAAATGTCCTCAAATTCTGGCAAGCAAAAACCTTAATCATTAAAAAAAGTCACTTTGTGCAGAAAGACAAAATGAACCTCAGTTTAAGAGCAGAAAGGGACCCATCTGCGGTCAAATAACCCAATTTGACTTTACAAGTGAGGACAGCGTTATCTAATCTTTTTAAAATATAAAGTAACGTTCTTATTTTTTCCCAAATTTTCAAATTTAAAAAAAGATATAAAGGCTCTCCAAGAAGATAATTCTATTTAATTCAATACCCTTTTACAGTAATTCATATTTAAGATAAATACAACCACCACTAATTTTACTGGACTTTTATTCCAAGATAAAAACTCTTATAAGCATAAACAAACACTGTATTCTGTACAATTCCCTAAAACCATTAAAAAGTGTTACTATTCATCTTACGTATCTGTCTGGTGACTTTCCAACTTAATCAGGTCAATTATACCAACAACCATAATCATCTTTTACCTTTAACTAAAAAGCAAAAATATCTCTGAGACAAAGTGGTAAGGAGAGTAGGTCAGTTGTGTGCCTTAGGATTTTTACGTACATTATCTCATGTTACTAGGACTAGGGCAAGGGCAAGAGATGTCATAAAGTCTACAAGCTTTGTTCATTTGAAGCTGACTGAACTATGTACAGAAGCCAGGATTAATGATTAAAAACACTGGGGCAATACTTGTTCTTAAGAGTCACACATCAGATACGATGAGAGGAAACAGCTTCAAAAGCTGTGTGAAGATCATACAGTGAATTCAGGGTTGATTTCAAATACACAAAATATGCACAAATCAACCGTTCATGCCTAAAAGTTCCTAAGGTCATAACTGCACGGCTAGAACAGTGTAGTTAACAACTCTGACTTATCAAGAAAATGTTAGAATATACTACTTAGTATACTAGTATATTTCCTTTGGTGTGTGTATATAATCTTACTCTAGACAGTTTTATGTCAAGATTTTTTTTTTTTTAAAAATCTTATTCTTTGAAATCTATTGCATCTTTTCCGAGGTACTTTTCACAAGGGCGATCTGATGAAATTTGCAGGTAGCTACCAGCTAAATATGGACCAAAACTAAATATGATTAAGTATACCATAAACAAGCTTCAAAATTAAAAAAAAAAAAAAAAAAACAAAGCCAGGTTAAGTATTTTCACACTTACAAGAATGATGGGGGAAAGAAAGATAAATTTAGAAGCAGCATCGCAGGGGTTATTCACTCAAAGCTTTTTATGTCCAGGATTTCACCATTACTGTAATACTGACAGCTGAGGCTTTTCTTAAAGATAAACTCAAATTTAGAACCACGACTCTTTCCCAGTTACTTATCAAGAGTTCCTCCTCAACATTTTTGCGTGCTATTTATACAGCATGTGAATTATTGGGACTGTTACACTCATTAATGCTTTTCATATTCCCACCCCTAGAACTTAGTCATAGGACCGAGAATAACAACACTGTGGTGCACATTTTAATACCTTAGAAACAAAACGTTTCCAAAAGGAACCTTTATCTTCTAACTTAAATTGAGAAAACCAGTATTCATAAATGTCCAAAATAAATTTCAGTGTTTCTAACATCTAATGCAAACTGGATTTAGCCCCGGAAGTCCCATTATTACTGCCTGAGACACCTAACCTCTTCGTTGTCGTAACGACAAGAGAAAACAGTGATTCAGGGCTTGTAAAGCCTTCCCTCGCCAACAGCACGAGTCTCCAAAAACGTCCCTGGGCGGGTAACTGAGCTCTTTCATACAAAAGATTCTCAGATTGGTGGAGGTGGCTTCCCCCAAAATACTAAGACCTTCACCCCGTCTCCCCACCCAAGGAGAGTCAGGCCCAGACGGACATTCCCCCTAACTAAGCCAAGGGCGACTGCGTCCCGGGCCTGCAAACGTCGCCGCTTCCGGGCCCCGCGCTCGCCTGCGCCCGAGGTCCGGATGGGCCCCGCGCCGGTCTAACACACCCGAGGT
>NW_004444038.1:7666548-7715570 GCF_000243295.1 Trichechus manatus latirostris
GCCGCAGGCTGGGCCTGGGGCGACTAGGGGTGCGGCGTGGAGCCTCCCGGGGCACGCAGGCAGCTTGCAGCGGGGGTGGCCGTTCGGGGCCGGCCGTTCGGGGCCGGCCGTTCGGGGCCGGCCGTTCGGGGCCGGCCGTTCGGGGCCGGCCGTTCGGGGCCGAACTTCCCGGACCCAGCCCGGGAAGGGCAGCGGTCTAGCGAGTTCTAGGAGGGCGACCTGGCGGCAGGAAACTTAAAAACAAAACTTGGCTTTCTGAAATCGCTCAGATTTTAAACTGTTTTTTTTTTTTTTTTTTAACTTTCCGGGCCCCTGAGCACAGGGAGCCTCCTGGCCCTCCGCTGAGGTGTTATTTAAGCAGTGTGTGTTTAATTCGTCCAATTAATATTTATTGAGCGCCTGCGGGGAGCAGAGCATCTCATTAAGAAGCTGAAAACCGACAAGCCTTAGTTTCTTTAGCAGAGCAGGAGAATAAATTATTCAGCTTTCTCTCGTAATGAGGAAAGCCTGCCTCCGGATGATGCAGTGCAGTTTGTTCGAGTAGCGTTGTTAGCTGGCCTCGAGGTCATCCGACCCTGTGTACACTGCGGGTCCCGCGCCATCCTTACGACTGCGGCTGTTTGAGCCCGTTGCTGCAGCCACTGTGTCAGTGATAGGTCTATACATTTGCAGTTCTAAAAGAAAAGTTACAAGACCAGAGAGGGAATTTATTAAAAAAACACAACTTTTCACTGAGAAAGAAATTTAAGTGTGAAGAAATATTAAATTACCTGTTTCAAGTGACCGAGACCATTGTCTTTTTTAAATAAGTTAATTTTTGCCTGATTTTGAGTAATATGTAAAAATCATCAGTAATTTCACTGTCAAGGAATGCTGCTATTCTCAGCTGCCCTCCAGCCTGCTGGGACTCATGGGAAGCCCATTACAGAGTAGAACGGCTCCATAGGGTCTTCTTGGCTGTAACTTTTACCTAAGCATTTTGCCAGGCCTTTCTTCAGGGAGCAGTTGGGTAGGTTCAAACTGCCAACCTTTAGGTTAACAGTGGATTATAAACCCTGGAGGCCACCCAGGCTCCTACTGAGGAAGAACCCCTGTTAATATTTATGGATGTTTCTTTATAGCCTTTTTAAAAGCATGTATCATTTCATTTGTGTAGTTTTTCCTTGTGCATAACTGCTTTCCTTTTTTCTTTGACAAAATTCTAAATCACAGTAGTTGTATCTGGGAAAATACAAATGCACAAGAGTGTGCATTGCTGCTTTAGTTAATAAAGCAGGAAATTATCAACCCGAAGTTGAACAAGGAGAAATTGTTAAATTGTGGTGTAAACATAAAAACAGCCACCTATTCGTACAGTAAACGTTTGTTGAATATGATGGTGAATGAAACAGACATTGGGAAGTGCTCTACATGTGGTAAGTGAGAAAAGCAGCCAAGTATTTCCATTCAATGAGCAATAATTGATGAATGAAAAATAGGAATGAGACATGGAATTTATTCTCGAGGAGTTTATAATCTATTAGATGAACTGAGAAAGAGTATTTTAATGGTTCAAGTAATACTTTTTTGTTTGAACCAAAATGATAGAAAATGCTATAAACTCTGTTCAAAGTTGGTCCACTCCATAATTAAAATATTTTTCTTTGTATACACCCTGCTGATTTTAATTTAATTATCTCTTTAAGATACATCTTCTGATAATTACTTCCGTCCTTCCTAAGAAAGAGACATCCCATTTTGCAAAAGGACATAAGCATGCCTTGTATCCCATAAATAATGAGAGGAAGGGATTCCTCTTCCTTACTCTGCATTCTGATGAAACTGAAACATAGATCAGCTAAAGAGCTTGCCCAATGACAAACTGCATGCCTGTGGCAGAGCTTAGAATAATATCCAGACCTATTTTCCAACCCACTGTTAGATATTTTTTCACCTTGGAATTGGTTTATTTTGCATAAAAAGTCTTAAGGGCTGGGAAAGTAGAATAGGTTACAGTGGTAGGCTACTTACATCCTTCTTCAGTTAAGACACTTCCTGATTTTTTAGGGTAATTTGGATTATATTCATATTTCTGTAACTGTATGGAAATAGACCAACATACATGATGAAGGAGTCCCAAGATATGCCTTATGATAATTATGGGCATGAGAATGGTAAGGTGGTATCTAGGGAGTACTCCTGTCTGCAGTGTTCGATTGGTTGGTCGCCCAAGTTTTGTCCACCTCTTACAATATTACCACTTACAGATTTTCCTTAGGATTCTTGTTTATGAAAAGCTCTAGGGAAAAGATAAAGTAGGTTCATAACTGATATCCTTTTGTCTTTTACTTGTATTTGACTGCAATCATAAATAAGCAAATTTAGGCATTTGAAGATATGATTCAAATGCATCAAAGAAAACAAGAAGACTCAAAACTCAAAATATTAGAAAAGAAAAAGAAAACCTGTGTTTAGGGTTTGGATTGTATTTTTCAGAAATAGGATCGTGTTGTATGAGGAATTGCTTGAATGGGAGCATTCCTGGGTGGGTCAATGCTCGGGGGAACCACCGTCACAGTCAAAAATGCCCGTATATTTGGTAGACGTTAGTGGAGCACCCTCTGAGTGCTGGTTGTTACTAAATAGAAATGGGATACAACGCTGAACAGCATGTCGTGAGGGCTGTAAGATTGGAGGGAGAGGCGGGGCCCCGTTTTATGAAAAGCCTTGTATACCATACTAGGAAAAAAATTAGGACGCTTTTTAATGCTTCAGGGGAGGCAGTGAAAGGTTTTGTTGCGAGGTGAAGGGAAGGGGGATCGTGGTGTGGCACAGAGAATCAGATGTGCAGCTTGCCCTGTGAAGGGGGAGGTCTGCTTTGGACCATAAGTGAGACCAGGAGCCTTGCTTTTCTCTCATCTGCTTTTTCTCAACTGTCCATTTCTCACCTTGCTACCAGACTGACCTTTTTAAAGTGCAAATCTGTTTAAAACCTTTCTATGGCTACTCATTTCACACGAGAACCTTTTCCCAAATTTCAGTGATTCAGATGCTGTCTTAACAAGGGCCGTGGTGGTTCAGAGGTAGAATTCTCGACTTGCATACAGGAGACCCAGGTTTGATTCCCTGCCAATGCACTCCACCCTCTGTCAGCGGAGGCTTCTGTGTTTCTATGATGCTAAATAGGTTTCATCAGAGCTTCCAGACTAAGACAGACTTGGAAGAAAGTCCTGGGGATCTGCTTCCAAAAAATCAGCCAATTAAAACGCAGTGGTTCACAGCAGTGGTCCAGTCGCGTTGTGCATGGAGTCCCCATGAGTCAGGGGCCACCTCAATGGCAGTTCATGACACAACAACATGTGGATTTTTATATCGACACAGAACCTGTAGATACAAAACCCAAAAAACCCATTGCCATCCAGTTGATTCTGACTCATAGTGACCCTATAGGACAGAGTAGAACTGCCCCATAGGGTTTCCAAGGAGCAACTGGTGGATTCGAACTGCTGGCCTTTTGTTTAGCAGCTGAGCTCTTAACCACTGCATCACCAGGGCTCCATAGATACAAAAATTTCTTAAAATAGATTTGCTTTTTTGAAATGACCAACTGTATTCATGTCCTCTTCATTAATACCAGAGACATCATGAGTTTATCATGCTAGTGACATTTTTTCCTACACATTTAAACAAACACATAGCAAAATTAAGCTTTTTTGTTTTTCTCCTAGTAACCTTCACAGTTAGTGATGCCGTAAGACACGTTGGAAAATGCTTTTATGGAGGAAAGCCTCAGATCCTTAACTTGGCCTAGTGAGGCCCTCACAACCTGGGCCTTGCCTACCTGTCTTCTGATTGCTTTGATTCTCGACTCTATGGGCGTCTGCCCACCCCCAGCATATACACCCTTTTTGCCTGGTTCAGTTCATAACCAGACTACTTCAGGTCTCCTTGTAACAGGCCTGGCTCCTTCCACTTTCCCTTTCAAAAGCCCTTCTCTTGTAATGACAGGGCTTTTTTCCCTTCTAGGTTGTTCATTCCAGAAGAATTTCCTAACGTTTAGCTTTTTAGTTTCCTGTTACCTCCAAGGAGCCCTGGTGGCACAGTGGTTAAGAGCTCGGCTGCTAACCAAAAGATTGGCAGTTTGAATCCACCAGGCGCTCCTTGGAAACCCTATGGAGCAGTTCTACTCTGTCCTGTAGGGTCACTATGAGTCGGAATCCACTCGACGGCAATGGGTGTTTTGGTTTTATTACCTCCAAGTGAGATTTTTTAAAAAACTGGACAAGTAAATATTATTTATTTTTAATCATGAAAGAAATCAAATTAAAAAAAAAAAAAAGATGTTTGATTGTGAAGAGGTGTGCCCTGAGGGTGCATCTCCATATTTGTGGAACTCCTGAGGGTTAGGAACAGGTCGGAAATTTGCCACTGGTTGCTCTCAGTGGGAAAGCAGATGTGTGTCTTTGGCGTCAGCCTCTCTCTCTGCTCTGCGGTAACTCTTCAGTGAACTCGAGAACTTATTCTGGAAATACTTCAAACCAGGATGCCAAGCATCCTGTTGAATAATGAACCAGGGCTGTTCTGTGATGGGTAGGTGGGATGGAAGGGTACATTTTTACAGAAAGATTTTTTGATTTTTAATGTGAGGTGTTTGGATGTTTATTCTGATAAGCACAGAGGCAGGATTTGGGGGCAACTCTTGGACTTGGGAGAGAGAGGAGATGGGAAAGACCGTCAGAGCTGAGGAGAAGAAGATCCCAGAACCATGGCAAAGGAGGGCCACTTCAGGCGTTTGCCAAGTCCAGGCCGTTCCCGGATTATAAACACCCCGGACTTATGCACAACTAGTGTTTGACCTTTAATGTTCTGTAAATTTGCCCTCACTTTGAAACAATTGAACCAACCTCTAAAAAAAAAATCCGTTGCTGTCAAGTAGATTCTGACTAATAGTGACCCTATAGGACAGAGTAGAACTGCCCCATAGGGTTTCCAAGGAGTGACTGTTGGATTCGAACTGCTGACCTTTTGGTTAGCAGCCAAGCTCTTAACCACTGCACCCCTCCTCACAGCAAATTCTTCATCACGATCCCCTTCACTTGCTGCACGTGTAGCTTTTAAATCATTGAAATGGCTTCGAGCCTTTTCTTGTACCAAATTAAGTCTAAATAACCATATGCACCTGTTCAGACTTACCTACAGATTCTTAAAAGACGTACTCAGGAACGGCTCTCTTTCATAACCCGGGGACTGCCTTAATGAATAACGTGAGAACCAATACATAGCACAGTGTGTGTGGAATCTCAACGTGTGTGGAATCTATGTAAGGAAACGCAGCGTTTTCTTTAACATTCTATTTAGCTGTTCCAAAAACTAATGTTTTTAAATAAAAATATTACGGCAGCACATATTTAAATAAGTACAGGTGATTGGCTAAACCATGTAACTACAATTTAAAGAATGAGGTATGCATTTTTCACGCCTGTGCAAGGATGTCTCTCTTGATCATTATTGTATCCCAAGCTCCAAGGACAATGCCTGACCCACATGAAGCCCTCATATCAATATCAATTTGTTGGACAACACAGGATTAAAGGATGAAACTCAAATTGCTCCTTTTCAGAAAGGAGGACGTGCACTCCAGACCATGAATCTCCGTTATAGAGAACATCACGATTCTAGAATCTTAATAATTCTCCTATGTCTTATTTTTGTCTTGCTTAAAAAGTAATTAGCACAGATACCCTTAAAACAGAATAAAAGGAGCTGTGTTCTATTTGGAGCCCCGATGGCACAGTGATTAAGAGCTTGGCTGTTAACCAAAAGGTCGGCAGTTCAAAACCTTATGGGGCAACTCAGCTCTGCCCTATAGGGTTGCTGTGAGTTGGAATCGACTTGCTGGCAATGGGTTTAGTTTTGGTTTTGCGTTCTATTTAGAAGCAAAGAAGGAGACGCTGTGTTGTCAGACTTGTGACAGAAGAAACGTTAGAAATGTTGTTAGCTGCTGTCCAGTAGCCCCCCATCCCCTACACACCCAGTGACCCCCATGCCCAACAGGATCGAGCCATTGTGATCTGTAGGGTTTTCATGGACTGATTTTCACAAGCAGCCTTTCTTTTCCACACCTTTCTTCCCAGTCTGTCTTAGTCTGGAAGCTCCTCTGAAACCTATTCAGCATCCTAGCAACACACAAGCTTCCACTGACAGACGGGGGATGGGTGCGCTTGAGGTGCGCTGGCTGGGAATCGGACCCAGGTCTCTCACACGGAAGGCGAGAATTCTACCACTGACCCATGAAGATGTTGTTTGTGTTGCTATCTAGTCAGCGCCCAACTCAGGGCGACCCCGTGTACATCAGGAGACATCGCCCTTCCTGGGTAAGGGGGGGATGAAAGGTGCTGAGGAGGAAGCAGCAGGCTGAGTCCCTGGTGCCTGAACCGAAAGAAGGGGGAACAAGAGGAGAGGCTGGGCCTGAGGAGGGGTTCTGGGGCTGAACGTGAATATGATCCGCATGGGGTTTCCTGACACCCAGGACCTTTGATTTGGAAACAGTGCCGTCATTTAAAATGTTTTCAACTGATTCCACGATTTCCGGCTGTTATTGTCAGAGGAGAGTCCCTAGAGAGTCACTGCCGCAATTAACACTGGCTCCAGCTTTTCCGCCTGGGAGGGGTTGTTGAACTCGGTCTGCACAGCAGGCTGAGAAAACCCCGAGTTACCACACCACTGGGGGCCTGTTCCCCTCCGTCAAGCTGGACTGCCGCAGTTTTCCGGCACAGTCAGCTAACCTGCTGCTGCTTGGACCAGACCCCAGAGGGATTCATCGTATATTCCTCATCCTTCCTAAAATTCCCATTCTTGGATTTACTCCATAAGAAAATTCCAGAAACAAGAGGCATTTAACCTGTTAGGAATCTCTGTTACCTAGGAAAAAAGTAATCTTAACTGTCTGACATTTTAACAAGAATAGTTGTTAGGTGCCATTGAGTCAGTTCCGACTAAGAGCGACCCCGTGTACAACAGAGCAGAACACTGCCCAGTCCTGCCCCATCCTCACAATAGTCATTACGTTTGAGCCCACTATTGCAGCCACTGTGTCAGTCCATCTCGTCGAGGGTCTTCTTCTTTTTCGCTGACCCTCCGCTTTACCGAGCATGATGTCCTTCTCCAGGGACTGGTCCCTTCTGATAACATGTCCAAAGTATGTGAGGTGAAGTCTCACCGTCCTTGCTTCTCAGGAGCATTCTGACCGTATTTCTGCCAAGACAGATTTGTTCGTTCTTCCAAGCAAGAATTAGATTGTCAAATTCAGCTACTCCTGCCTGTGGTTCCCTGAAACAAGATACCTAGTGACTGAAGGCAGGAGCAGTAAGGCAGTGTGGCAACACCAAGAATTGGAAGGAAACCCAGGAGGAGTACTAAAGGCTGAGGGAAAGAGCAAGCGAGACCCAATTACTGTTTCACACTGCGGTGAATACCCAGGTGACAAATGCTTCATTGTCCTCTGTTATCCCGCTTTGTCTAGGGTCTTGCACCACCCTTCCTGGTCCTTTCCAACTTGAAAGTACCTTCTGTTTGCAACTGGTAAGTGCTTAGGGAAGCGGTCAGAAATAGGAATAGAAATTAAAGAAGGCAACGCAGCTCCTGCAATTGTGGGAGGCCCAGGGGATTATTGCTGGGATAATTTAATTTCTCATTATGTTGACTTTTTTTTCCTTTCCTCTCTTTTTCTGAGGACCAGATTGATATATTTGGAAAGAATATTGTACAGGCCTTTCATGCTGGAGGGCAACTTTCTTAGTGTCTCTGATTTAGTGTTCTCACTTATTAAAAGAAGACGGTAATTATCCTTTCTAGGTAAAAGGGTCAGTTTCAAGGTCAGGAGAAACTGTGGATGTGAAAAGGATTTTTAGATTTTTGAAAATAATGTTATTGAACAGTTCTCCAATGTGCCTGTATTCATTTACACCACCATCAGCAGTTTGGAGCCCTGGTGGCGCAGTGGTTACGAGCTCGGCTGCTAACCAAAAGGTCAGCAGTTCGAATCCAGCAACCACTCCTTGGAAACTGTATGGGGCAGTTCTGCTCTGTCCTGTAGGGTCACTGTGAGCTGGAATTGACTCCATGGCAATGGGTTGTTTTTTTTTTTTTGGTGTAATTTATTTATAAATATTTCATTTATCAATACTTTTGGTGTTAAGTATTACTATTAAATTTTTAGTTTTTCTTGAAGGCTAAAATACAGAGGTAAAGGCCTCCTGTGGCTTTGTTGTCAGAAATTGGCCCCAGTCGGAATGCACCCCAGCTGTTTGTGAACATCCCCTGGGTCGCCAGCTCAGGTCCCCCTTGTTCTGCTCCTTGGGCTGATGGTTCCTCTTGAGACGTCCTCCCCTGGGCAGTGCAGTCTACAGGGGCTACTGATGCTTTGAGCATTCTGACCTCTGAAAAGGAGATGCTGCTCTCCCTGGTCCTTCTCATCCCAGATGTAGGATGGACCCTCCGTCTTAATTCTCCAGTGTATGGAGAAAGAGGCTGTAGCTTTGATCCACACTTTGCTGAAGGGTTGGGCGTCCTGCCAAGAAGATACCACGCTATGGAGAATAACTAGGAAACCAGCGCACGGACCCGGAGCTGTTCTTTTTGTCTTTTACTTGACTGCCGCCCTGATTCACCTCCAGCGTGCATCATGGAACAGTGGTCAAGAAAAGGGGTAAAATTAAAACTCTAACTCATACTATATTAGAAAATCTGTTCCAGGTGGTTTAGACTTAAATATCAAAACCAAAACCAAACCCAGTGCCATTGAGTCAATTCCGACTCATAGCGACCCTATAGGACAGAGTAGAACTGCCCCATAGGGTTTCCAAGGAGCGGCTGGTGGATTCGAACTGCGGACATTTTGGTTAGCAGCCAAATGCTTAACCACTGGGCCACCAGGGCTCCTAAATGTGAAAGCAAAATTGAAAAAAAAAAAATTAGAAGAAAACATAGCAGAACGTTTTATGACATAGAAGTAGTGATAAATTTTTTAACAAGACATATAAAACACAACCATAAAAGAAAAAAACTAGACAAATTTGATGATATTACAATTAGTAACTTCATTTTGACAAAAGGCATCAGAAACAAAATAAAAGGCAAGCTGTACACCAAAGGTAACTGTTGGCAAACCATCTAACAAAGGCTTCAGACTCAGCACATAAAAAGAACTTGTTCTTGGGTGAAGGGTGAGACGGTACACAACACAGGGGAAACCAGCACAACTTGTACAAGGAAAGGTCACGGAAGCTCCATAGACACATCCAAACTCCCTGATGGACTGAATTGCTGGGCGGAGGGCTGTGGGGACCATGCTCTCGGGGAACATCTAGCTCAATTGGCATAACACAGTTTATAAAGACAATGTTCTACATTCTAGCTTGGTGAGTAGTGTCTGAGGTCTTAAAAGCCTGTGAGCAGCCATCTAAGATACTCCACTGGTCTCATCCCTTCGGGAGCAAGGGAGAATGAAGAGAACAGGATATAAGGAAAAGATTAGTCTGAAGGACTAATGGACCACAGCTACCAAGGCCTCCACCAGACTGAGTCCAGTACAGCTAGATGGTGCCCGGCTACCACCACTGACTTCTCTGACCAGGATCACAACAGAGGGTTCTGGACAGAGCTGGAGAAGGATGTAGAACAAAATTCTAACTCACAAAGAAGAGACCAGATGTACTGGCCTAAAGGATACTGGAGAAACCCCGAGAGTATGGCCCCCAGATACCCTTTTAGCTCAGTGGTGAAGTCACTTCCGAGGTTCACCCTTCAGCTGGGGAGTGGACAGCCCCGTAAAAGCAAATGGGAGTAATGAGGCACAGCAGTCCAGGGACAAGGGCTAGAAGGCAGAAGGGGACAGGAAAGCTGGTGATAGGGAACCCAAGGTTGAGTAAGGATAGTGTTGATGTGTTGTGAGGTTGTTAACCATTGTCATAGGGCAACATTTGTAGTAAATGTTAAATGAGAAACTATTTTGTTCTGCAAGGCTTCATCTAAAGTGAGAATAGCAGCACAATTAGAAGAGCGTACTCAATGTCACTGAACTGTGCATGTAGAAATTTTTGAAATGGTGTATCTTTGGCTATGTATATTCTCACCAAGAAAAAGAAAAGGTCGAGAAGGGAGAGGGTTGACATGTTGTGGGATTGTTAACCAATGTCATAAAACAATATGTGTATTACCGTTTCATGAGAAACTATTTGTTCTGTAAGCCTTCACCTGAAGTACAATTAAAAAAAAAAAAAAAAACTTGTACAGAGAAATAAGAAAAAGATGAACAACAAGAGAAAATGGGCAAAGGATATGAATAGGCAATTCACTGGAAGGGAACATAAAGTGTCCAATAAACATAGGAAAAGATGTTCAGTAATCAGTACAGTAATTTTTCTTGCCCTAGTGAATGGATGAGTCAGAATCAACTTGACAGCAACGGGTTTGGTTTGGTTTTGGATTACTGAATGGATTAATCAAGTCAGCAGGCAAATCTGCTGTAGTATTGCTTGCATGTAGACCAAACTTGTTGCCGTCGAGCCGATTCCAACTCATAGCGACCCTGTGGGACAGAGTAGAACTGCCCCATAGGGTTTCCAAGGAGTGGTTGGCTAGTGGATGTGAACTGCTGACCTTTTGGTTAGCAGCCAAGCTCTAAACCACTGCGCCACCAGGGCTCCATCACTTGCATATGCTATACCTTAAAATAGCGACAACTCTCTCTCCACCCATCCGTTTTCAACTACTGGTGCATCTCTTCCAAGGAATCGTCTATAGCCATTGCCTCCCATTCTCTCCTCAGCCTACTCCAGCTGGACTTCAGTCCCCAGCACCCAGATGAAATAGTTCTTGTCAAATTCATCGTAGAACTTCATGGGTGCCAAACTCAGTGATTAATTTTCTATCCTAATTTTATTTTTCAAGAGCATTCAACAGGTTGACCATTTATTCCTTTTTGAAACATTCTGTTCTCTTGGCTTCTGTGACACTCCATCTCTTCGCTCCAACCTGTAAATGTTGAAGTACCAGAGGTGGGTCCTAGATCTTTTCTGCTGTGTACTTTCTCCTTAGGTGATCCTATTTAATCCCCTACCTCCAAATACTGATGATTGCTAACTTTGTATCTCTAGCCCTAGTCTCTCCCCTGAGCCCCAGACTCGTAAATCCAATAATTTAGTTAACATCTCCACTGGATCTCTTCTAGGCATCTCCACTCGTGCCCCGAATGAAATTCTCAAGTCATTCTCCCACACCTGTCACTCCCACCCTACTCATACGCAATGTTCTCTATCTCTGTACTAACATCAGTGTCTGTCCAGTGGCTCAAGTCCAGCTCCTAGGAATCAGCACTTTATTTACTCCCTGTATACAGTCTATCAGCAATTCCTGTTGGCTCTACCTCTAAATGTATCTTGAGTCTATCCACTTCTTTCCCTTACCACTCCTACTATCCTGATCCGTACTCTCTTGCCTAAGCTAAGGCAGTAGCTTCAACTTTTCTTGTACAGAAGATCTTTCAAAAATGTAAATCTGATCATCAAAACCAAACCTGTTGCCGTCAAGTCGATTCTGACTCATGGTGACCCTATAAGACAGAGTAGAGCTGCCCCATAGGGTTTCCAAGGAGCAGCTGGTAGATTTGAACTGCCGACCCTTTGGTTAGCAGCTGAGCTCTTAACCAGTGCGCCACCAGGGCTCCAGAACCAAACCTGTTGCTGTCGAGTTGATTCCGACTCCTGGTGACTATATAGGACAGAGTAGAACTGCCCCATAGATGCTCAAAATTTGTTACGTGAGTGAGTTAATGAAAAGTGAAAAAGTAAAGTAAAATTAAAGGTATCGTGAAGTCACATCTTTAAGGATTGGGTTATAATTTTGACAGTCATTGCTTTTTTTCCAGTCAAAACTACCTTTAAACGTGTCTTAAAATTGCCCATAAAGAACAGGGTAGGGGTGTGCTGTTTCAACAGTAGTCAGCAGCCAGAACTCTTGACACATCACTAGTGAGACTGAATAACTGAAGTATTCATTTTATATAATTTTAATTAATTTAAATTTGACTTTAAAAACTTATGCTTGATTCAACTGTTGGGAAAATTTTAAATGTATTTGAAACAACCTGGAAATGTGCACCTACTCTTTCAATAATAAATGTTGTGAATTAGGGATTCCCAATGAAAATTTAATGCTCCAATTGAGATACACCCTGAATTTCAGAGACTTAGTAAGACAAAAAGAGTATAAAAGATCTCAATTTTTGATATTGATAATTAAAATGATAATATTTTGAATACATTGGGTTAAATAAGATACATTATTCAAATTAATATCACCTTTTTATTTTTACTTTTTTTTAACATGGCTAGTGTAAAATTTGAAATTACATAGGTACCTCACATTTTACGGGTAGTCCCTGACTTACGAGGTACTCGGGTTATGACAGACCGCACTTATGACTGCCCGCTCTTGTTTTTTTGTTCATTTCATCATTAGTAACATGTATTACATACAGGGTTGCCGCACGTAATTCATTGTTCTTATCATTCTCAGATGTTCACTGACAGATGTTCAATTTTATGACTTAGTGTTCAAAACACTGCCATATAGATTGAGTTTTCTAAACTAAATTGGGTTCAGCTGCTTGAAAACTTGCACCTAAACACTGATTGCTTTGCTAAAGTTGATAGGAAGATTCGGGAAGCAGTGAGATGTTACCTCAAATTATATGAAGAAGAAAAGGATCATACAGACAATTCTCACTAATTTTCTGACTAGAAACACCATCCCCATTCCCAGGGGTGATTACCACCCTTGGGATGATCCAGAACCTTCCACAAGAGGAATTATTACTGAAACTGACAAAATGCCAATGTCATCCATCTTCATCGTCAATAAATTTTTATGATTTGTGTATTTTTTGTGTGTATGTATGTATGTGTTAAAATATATATGTAAGTTTATATGTAATGTTTCCATCCCCCAAAGACAAATAAAGATCGGATTTATAAAGATACTGATAATAAAAAAAAGAATGAGCTATTCGACCTAGTTAGAACTGACTTATGTTGGAGTCATTGGAATGGAACCCCGTCGTAAGTTGGGGACCACCTGTACATCAGACAGCGCAGGCATGTTGGGGACTGATATATCATCTGTGTCAACATAGCTAGCTTTTTTTCCCCCCTAGTTTGACGTAGGGCCCATCTTGAAGAAAAAAAAAATCTTTAAAGAGTGTAATCACACCCAGTGTAGCACGAGTTCAGATACTCATGAGAACTGAGGGCAGTGGAGCAAACAGCAGAATTAGGTATTTCTTCTCGTTACTGGGCATCAGTGCCCTGAATGGAATGGCACGTGAAATCACCTGGTACTATTCAAATTATTTTTTCCTATTTGTCTTCTTCCTCTTTGCTAAGTATGTACAGGTGAAATTATATAAACTAAAAGCAAGTAAGGTAAGTATGCATATGACATGACTCCACTGTAACAACTTGGAGTTTAAAATAATATGTACATCCTATATCTGTTTATACTTCTGTCTCCCTATAGATGGATATGGGAAATGATTTTCACCTGAGAGTTTCTGGGTGGTGGGATTTGAGGGACATTTATTTTATGAACATTTCTATATTGCTTGACTTTTAAAATGAACATTTTTTCAATAACGTATAAGGAGCCCTGGTGGTGCAGTGGTTAAGAGCTCGGCCGCTAACCAAAAGGTCGGCAGTTCAAATCCAGCAGCGCTCCTTGGAAACCCTATGGGGCAGTTCTACTGTGTCCTGTGAGGTCGCTGTGAGTCCCTGATTCTGGCTATGAGTCAGAATCAACTCAATGGAAATGGGTTTGGTTTTAGTTTTATTCCTGAAGGGTATTTTTTTGCTGGCTGTAGAGTTCAGGGTTAACCGTTCCTTTCTTTCTGCACTTGAAAAATGTTGTGCCACTTTCTTCTGGGCTCCCTGGTTTCAGAAGAGAAGTTTGCTGTCATTTGAACAGTGTTGCCTCTAGCGGTAACACGATGTTTCTCTCTGGCTGCTTTTAAGATTGTTTGTTTGCCTTTAATTAGATCCAGAAGTTTGATTGTAATGTTTCTATGCATAGATTTCTGTGGGTTTATCTTGTCTGCGGTTAGTGTAGCTTCTGAGCTGTAAATCTGTAAGTTTATTCTTTTTCCAAATTTGGGAGCTTTCCAGCCATTGTTTCTTTGAGTTTTTTTTTTTTTTTTTTTTTTAGCCTGATACGCTTTCTCTCCTCTCCTGACAGAAGTGTTAAATGTTTTGTTATTGCCTCACAGGTTCCTGAGCCTCTGTTCACGCTTTTGTCATCTGATTTTCTCTGTCGTTCAGATGAGATGACCTCATTCTTTGAGTTCACAGATTCCTTTTTCTGTCATCTCTTCTGCTATTGAGCACGTCTAACGCGTTTTTTATTTTGGTAATTATCAGTTTTATAAGTTCCATTTGGTACACACACATGCGTATGTCACCACCACCACCAATTACCGTGGAGTTGATCCCGACCCATGATGACCCCGTGTGTGTCAGAGCAGAGCTGGGCTCCATAGGTGTTATTCATTTCATCTATGTTCTTGCTGATTTTCAATGACTAACTTTTTTGAAAATAGATCACCAGGCTTTTTCCAAGGCGCCTCTGGGAATCTACAACCTTTCAATTAGCAGCAGAGCATGGTAACTGTTCCCACCACCCAGGGACTCCACACACACACTCTCTCTATATATATGTACACATACATACACACACATATACATATTTTTGGCCGAGATTTTCTATTTTTTATTAGTTTCAAGAGTGTTTATAATTGCTTATTGAAGCATTTTTGTGATTGCTGTTTTGCAGTCCTTGTCAGATAATTCCAGCACCTCCAATACCCGAGTCATCTCAGTCTTGGCACTAAACTGAGTTTGCCAAGGCTGCCATAACAAATTACCACGAACTCGGTGGGTTAAAACAACAGATTTTTATTCTGTCACAGTTCTGGAGGTTAGAAATCTGAGATCACGGGTCAGCAGAGCTGCACTCCACTCCTTTGGCGGCTGTTGGCACTTCTGGGCTTGGGGCTGCATGACTCCAATCTCTGCTTCTGTCTTCACTTGACCTTCTCTTCTCTGTCTGAAATGTCCCTCTGCCCTTCTGAGGACACTTTTTATTGGACTTAGGGCCCACTCAGATAATCCAGGAGCTCTGGCGCAGTGGTTAAGAGCTCAGCTGCTAACCAAAAGGTTGGCAGTTGGAATTCACCAGCTGCTCCTTGGAAACTCTATGGGGCAGTTCTACTCTGTCCTGTAGGGTTCTGTGAGTCGGAGTCAACTCAACGGCAATGGGTTTTACGGTCAGATAACCCGGATGATTCTTAATTACATCTGTAAAGACCCTTTTACCGAATATGGCCACTTGCCTTTTGGGAGGCCACCATTCAACCCTCTGCAGAATCTGTTGATAGTCTTTGCTTATTCAAGTTGTGATTGTCCTGGTCCTTACTATATTGACTTATTATACCCTGGACATTTTGGGCATTATGTTGTGAGAATCTAGATCCTACTTAATCTTTTAATTAGGGAGTCACCCTGTTTAGATGTTGTGCACAGGTCTGGGTGGGATGAATGTCCAGCTCCTCACTGGGCCCCGCTGACATGGCACGGGGCGGGAAGGAAGAGAATGCAGTGAGACTAGCACAGCCTTGTTGCCACTGGGTGAGAAGGGAAGTTTGGGTCTCTGCTAGGGACCCAACATTTTGATTCAGCTGTTTGTTTGTTTTTTTTTTGTCTGTTTTCTTAATTGTACTTCAGGTGAATGTTTACAGAAGAAATAGTTTCTCATTAAACAGTAGTACACATACAGTTTTATGGCATTGGTTAACAACCCCGCGACATGTCAACCCTCTCCCTTCTCCACCTTTTTTTTTTCTTGATGAGAATATACATAGCCAAAGATACACCATTTCAAAAATTTCTACATGCACAGTTCAGCGACATCGATTACGCTCTTCCAGTTGTGCTGCTATTCTCACTTTAGATGAAGGTTTACAGAACAAAATAGTTTCTCATTTAACAGTTAGTACACGTTGCCCTATGACAATGGTTAACAACCTCACAACACATAAACACTATCCTTACTCAACCTTGGGTTCCCTATCACCAGCTTTCCTGTCCCCTTCTGTCTTCTGGCCCTTGTCCCTGGACTGCTGTGCCTCATTAGTCCCATTTGCTTTTATGGGGCTGTCCACTCCCCGGCTGAAGGGTGAACCTCGGAAGTGACTTCACCACTGAGCTAAAAGGGTGTCTGGGGGCCATACTCTCGGGTTTCTCCAGTCTCCTTTAGGCCAGTACATCTGGTCTTTTTTTGTGTGTGTGTTAGTGATTCAGCTGTTTTTAATGATGTCATGTAGATTGGGGACATTAAAAAAATCTTTATTGGGATAAAATATATATAACATAAAATTTGTTATTTTAACCATTTGTAAGCGTACAAACCAACGCCATTCATTACACTCACTGTGTTGTACAGCCTTTGCCACTATTTCCAAAGGTTTTTCGTAACTTCTAACAGAAACTCAGTACCCATTAAGCAATAACTCCTGTTCCCCCATCTCCGTCTATGCTGTAATCACTAATCTGCATATGCCTATTCTAGATATTTCATGTAAGTGGAATCATATAATATATGTGCTTTTGTGTCTGACTTGTTTCAATTCATGTAATGTTTTCAAGGCTCATCCATGTTGTAGCATGTTTCAGACATTCTTTAGGGCTGAGTAATATTCCATTGTGTGTCTGTGACACATTTTGTTTCTCTGTTCATTTGTTGGTGAACACTTTGGTTGTTTCCACCTTTTGCCTATTGCGACTTATGCTGCTGTGAACATTGGTGTACAAGTATCTGTTCGAGTTCCTACTTTCAAGTCCTTCTGAAGTTGCCTTTTTCTTGATTCGGCATTTGCTTGGCTGCTGTAAATTTTTGGCTGGTTTCCAGAATTCTGACAACGTTGGTTCTGATAGTTTTTGCTTGTCTTGGGGAGTTTCTTTGGGGGAATGGGAGTGTGGAGCTGCTTACACCACCACCTTGCTGTTGTTACCTCTGGAACATTTTTATGTGGTCAAAATATGAAGCCATTAAACTTTCAGATTTTGAAAATTACTGTAATGAGAGATGTTACAAGGTTCAGCGATGGAGTAAAGGGTCGGCAAAGGTAAGTCATACCTGTTCAAACTATTACAAGGTAATAAAAATAATACTTTCATGTTTTATCTAGCATAGTAGTATCAAGGTTTCAGAGTACCCCCAGGGAAAATTGATGACATCTAACTGTGCTGCTTAGCAAACAATGATGGTCATGATTTTAAAACATTAAGTGGAAAGATCCTGGACCCTTGATTGAAGGCCTGGGCTGGACTATTGAGTTCCCCACTGCCCACTGCCCACTGCCCATGTGACTGTGTTATGATGAGTAAGTCACTTAAAATCTCTGACCCCTCGTATCCACTTGTATGAAATGGATATAACACCTACCTCACGGTGTTGTGAGGATTTCAGCGGCCCACTGTGCATAGAAACCATTTATGAATCGCAAAGTACTCTTAAATTGTTTCTTGAGAGTCAAGTACAAAACAAACAAAAACAAAATACCACACTAAAACATCCATTTATTGATGGACTGCAGACTGGTTTAGTAGAAATAGGAGAGGGTTGAAAATCAGAAATATCTGCATCCTATTCTGCCACCAACTTTTAGTTTGTAACTAGCAAGGAGTCTGACTTGCCTACTTCAGTCTTCCTCTCCAGAAATGAGGGCATTAGATTAAAGGCCTCCAAGAGCCATCCCAGCACAAACAATCTGTGATCCTAGTCCTTCTGTATTCCTTATTTTACAAATAACATGGATACATCCTGTACAGAGATTATACACATTTTATGTATCTTAAGAAGAGAGTACAGCTAGCAATTATAAATAAAATAGTTTAGTTTAATTCGATTTCCAATTGCCTTTAAAAATGGTGTTTTAAAGAACATCAATCCAATTGCACTCCATGAATGAAGCCATTTTCTTTTACACAGAATTGTTAATAGTTC
Source organism: Trichechus manatus latirostris (assembly GCF_000243295.1). Classification (NCBI taxonomy): domain Eukaryota; kingdom Metazoa; phylum Chordata; class Mammalia; order Sirenia; family Trichechidae; genus Trichechus; species Trichechus manatus. The sequence continues at coordinate 7,684,639 of NW_004444038.1, forward strand.
TATTTTACTTCTATTCCTAATGGTGGGAGTGAGTGGACAGTTCCTCAGATGGCCTTGATTTCCTAGAAGGTTAGACTGGATTTCCCCTCATGGTGCTTGACTCCTTTGAGTGAAGCTTTGTGCTTCTTCCTTTCTTCCTTGAGATAGTTCCCTGTTTGGAAAGAGGAGATTGTCTTGAGAAGGTCTAGGTGTTCCACTCATCATTCCTATTAGCCTGCATTTCAGACCCTCCCATGGAGGCCCTATGGCTCCAGGTACTAGAGAAGCCTCAAACCAGTGTTCCTGGTTTGTGGGTGGCAGTCGAAAGTGCCGTGTGGACCTGCGAGACTGCCACTCGGGATCAGCAACTTGCTGTCTGACTCTCAGAGGTGTCCTTGCAAAGGACTCTGGGATGCACAGCAGCCAGGTGGCTATACCTTCTGCACGCTCCTCGCCTGTGATTTTGCATTTAAAGATCACCTCTCACTGGGGCAATAATGGGTCTTAGATTGTTCCATTGTGACTGTTGGCCTCTACATGGGAAAAGGCTCCTGCTCTGGATACAAGCCATCTTTTTGTGGATGTTCAGGTTCATGTGGCATCCCTTTTTCAGGGCTATGTGCTTATGGTGCTGGAAGATGGGGTGCAGGCATGGGGCGGAGCAGAGAGGAGGAGGGAGGGAAGGGGCTTGTGGAGATTTCAGCCCAGAAGCTACCCAATTTGACACCCCACAGTTCTTGACCCCCTTATAGCCAGCCATTCACTAAAACTAATCAAAAAAAAAAAAAAAAAAAAAAAAACCCACATAGGAAAGGAGAAAGAAGGAAAAAACAAAATCAAAAAACAAAACTGTTCTATGGCTGGTTGTGTGGTTTTCAAAGGTAAAGAACAAAAAAGGGGAGTTGAACACAGGTCCACAGCCCATATAGTATCAGATGTCTTTCAATGTTGAGAATTTTAGATTTTTAGAGAGGCAACCTGTCACGGGTATTACCGAGCACTGCCTAGCAGTGGGATTCTGCAGCAAAATGTATGAATATCCACTATATTGGGATTAAATACAGAAGCATAATTAGCCTCACGTAGATTGAGTCAGGCTCTTTGTCATTTAAGTTCAGGGCAGGTTTTGCTGCTGAATGAGTTATGAAAACTTTTGGTTTTCAGATTTTGGATTTTGAATAAGAGATGGTAAAGCTCTATCAATTCACTCGTATCAGGAAGAACTGACTTGAACAGTAGGGGTTGTCAGACGCTGGAGTACATGGTTAAGGGAAGCATTGGATTCTTCTTTGGATATCCATAACCCATGACAAGCCTGCCTTCCTCAGCATTGCTTCACGTGTGGCCTTCTCAAGGGGGAGAAGTGGGTTGAGTGTATCCTGAGTGCCCCTTATGTGTGCCAGGCATTGTGCTAAACACTTTGCAAACATTACCTCATTAAGCCCCCGCACCATTATGAGACAGGAACTATGATTACCCCCACATTAAAGATGAAGAAGCTGAGACTGAAGACATGTAGTCACTTGTCCAAGGTCACACCACTCATAAGAGGCAGAGTCAGGATTTGAATCCAGGTCAGACTGACTCCAAAGCCTGACTCTTAGCCATCGCACCAGCTTCCACCAGCAGTGAGTCTGACCCTCTGGTTCTAATATGTATATGAGGAGCTGAGTGAGTAGAAGTCTCATTTTTAATTTCCCAAGAAATTCCTTGGAACCTTGATGACCTCAAGAAGAGTGTAAGAGATACTCTTGAATGGAGGAAATGAGTCCAGTTGGAGCATATTGAGTTTAAGGTGCTAGACATCTATCCTAGTAACGTTCAGAGTATTTTAAAAATACAAGACCAAAAACATTTCTGGGAGCCCAAACCCTGTGTCCCCAAAATCTTTTAAAGGGTTTCTATAGCCTATCCCCAAAATATATAGGTACTAGGCTAACTTATAGAAGTTTTATCAAATGGAAAGACCCATGTCTTATGATGTTTGAGATATAGAATTTATTGTTGTCATTTCAGAACAGTCAGTTCCCAGGGAATTGGGAATTTGACAAAGTCTCTCATGAAATCCTTACTGAAAGAGACTGAAATTGGCCTAGATGATAGTCTACTTGGCAAGTGGTTGAACAACAATTAACTGGTTGATGACAACTTGTACAATAAGGGGATCTCAAGTGATATGTCATGGGATTGTATCCTCATCACTATTTTAAACAAAGGACATAGATGGCAAGCTTACCACATTTGTAGATGATCAAGGGCTTAGAGAAAGAGCTAATAGGCTGGATGGAGGAGTCAGGACCCCTAAAATATCTTAACAGGCTGGAGCAGTGAGGCACATTGAACCATTCCCATTCCATTCTAATGGAAGCTCCGTGAGGGCAGGGCTGTTTGTGTTTTTATGGTGATATATCCCAAGAACTTAGAACAGTGCTTGGCACATGGTCAATGTTCAATAAATATGAGTTGAATGTTGAACAGTGCTTGGATCTATAAAACATCAACTGCATGTGGCTTAGCAAAAGTCCATTTACAAGTCTTAGAAGTTTTCAGTAACATTGACTCAAAGTTGACTGTGTGGTATGACTCCCAGACTAATGCAGTGTTGGGAGACATTGATAGATGTGTGGTATGCAGAATGCTGGAGATGTGAGGGTCCAATCCTTTGCACATCAGAGTCACCAAAGTGACTGTGGAAATTTAGCTTGGGGAAATCACAAGGACAGGAGAGCTGTCTTTGCCTAATGAAGAACTGGCGTGGAGAAGAGGCTTAGAGATGTTTTGAGAAGTTCCAGGGAGAAACCTGGGACCAGTGATAGAAAACACCGTAAGATATATGTAAATTAGCATTTAGAAAGTAGTAAAGTTATCTGAGGAACCCTAGTGGCACTGTGGTTAAGAGCTCAGCTGCTAACCGAAAGGTCGACAGTTGGAATCCACCAGCCACTCCTTGGAAACCCTATGGGGCAGTTCTTCTCTGACCTGTAGAGTCGCTATGAGTTGAAATCGACTCGATGGCAATAGGTTTGGTGTTTTGGGTTTAGAGTTATCTGAAAAGAGTGGGGAAGCGAGGAGGTAAGGAGTCCCCCACCCTACCTCGGAGAAGACTCTAGCCCCAGGTGGGAGGCCTTATGGAAATGATAAGCACAGGTCTTACAGGTGGTTTGGGAAACCTTCCCTGGTCTGGTTTACAAAAGGCAGGCAACAGTCACACTGTGATGGAGACAATCATGTGGGTAAGTGATGGCAGCCTCAGGAAGTCCTAATTATTCCTGGGAAAAGAGGCTAACTGGCCCCCTATCAGTTTAGCTTAGATAAGAGAGAGAGAGAATTTCCTCCTTAATGACTCATGACTCCTTACATTTGAAATTCCCACTTGTCAAGTCAGAGGTCCACACATTCACAACCACAGACAGAAAACTCTTGTAGAATTTACAGTTGATCTGTGTAGGGATTGAGTTCACCATGCTCTTTCAAAGAGCTGTTCAGAAGATATACTTGTCCCTTGAGTAGTCATTTTTACTTCTCTTCACCCCAGGGGGAGAAAAAAAAATCCCAGAATGAGAATCCATTCTCTACACTTATCTACCATCAATGTGGTCATAAGTTCCCCTTTACCTAACGTTCTTCTAAGCTTTGCAATGATCTCTTCCAGACCTTTTAGGCTTTTAATTTGATAAAGCGTTTCCTCTTCCTCTTCTGTGGGAAAAATTAAGCATAGTGATCAAGATTTAACAAACAATTACAGTTTAATTCCAAACTTCTTTATCCTTTCCAACCAGGCCATCTGATTCTAGATTCCAGGCTGTTAGCCTTTACACTGCACTGTCTCCCATGTCCCCGGTGTCTCACAAAACACTTTTCATTTCCCCTCCCCATCAGCACTGGAAGATGCCAGCAGCAGTTGGATTTCTCTTATAAATACATACTCTGTCTATTCATCAACAGGTATAGGACAAGTTACTACTATGTGCCTCTTTTCATTTCTTCTCATTCCAAACCCATGCCATTTAACATCCACTAGAACATGACAGAGATAGCATCAAGAAGCCAAATATAAAAGATTATGCTAAAAACAATCAAACTTCAGGAAAAAGAGAAATTGTGTGGTAGGTTACAGCATACCTTTCCATAGCGCCGTAGAACTATTCTAGCTCAGGAAATATCATGAGTATGTTTCCAAAGAGGTTTACCCGCCATTGATGGCTGAAGTTTCATCTTAGAAAGTCTCTTTTTTGAGCTCTATTTTAAAACCTCTTAGCCTCATATTCCAAAGCATGGATCCCAAGGACATTATGGAGTCCGTGCTTTTATCTCTTTGGAGAAGTCAGACTGTAGAGCTCAGTTTAGCCCTGAACAACGAGGTTTAAAAAGCGTGGGGCTAAATGAACAAAATGCAGTCATCAATTGCGAACCAAATTTGTGTGTCCATTTGAAGAAGAAAAGGAGTGAAATTCTCAGGGAAGTAGTTAGGCAGATAAAGTATTCTGCCTGTGACTGTAGGAGCATAAAGATGTGTGTCTGCTGCCAGCAGAGCTTTGTGCAGGAATCCTGGAGAGAAGAGAAGCGACATCCTTCCTAGGAATTTACTTTCTGCAGGAGACCTGGAGAGGATGAGTTGCCTGCTGCATTAAACAGAGGCTTCTGAATGTTTTCTGTGGTAGTAGTTTGAACCATAGGAAATTGTGGGTGCTAGACCATTTTTGATCTACACAAACAGTTCTTATGGTTCAACCTAATACATTGGTTTTCAAGGGAAGTGTTCTGATATGACCCTAATGCGCACTCCTGGGCAGGCCACCCCCAACACCCTCAGGGCCAGGATGAAAGACAAACGGAAGCCCCACCTGCCGGGTGTCCCAATATTTGGAAGTTGTAAGTGATGGCCTGCCCACATTCCGACCAGGGCCCTGCAGCCAGCTGTCTCCTGTGACTTGGAGGCCGAAGGAGTCCTGCCCCCCGCACCCCACCGCAGCCTGAGTGGAAGCCCAGATGTGTGGGGGCAGGGAGGGCAGAAGCTGGACCGGGGCCCAGGCCTCCGGAGTGGCGGATGGACCCTTCCGAACCTGGGATATGAGCCTCAGGGAGCCTGGAGAGGCAGATGCCCCTCCCCAGCACCTTCCTTTTTCGACACATTGTGCCCCAAAACGACACCCCTGAGCAGAGGGAGGGAGCCCAGTGACCTGCAATAGCCCGTCTTTCCAGACACCTGTTTTGGGTAGTTTGTCAAGCGGCCACATTAAAAAGTAGTCCCTCTTTTAGCTCAGTGGTGAAGCTACCTCTGAGGTTCACTGTTCAGCTTGGGGGTGGACGGCCGGGTAGAACCAAGTGAGACTAACGAGGTACAGGAGTCCAGTGACAAGGGCCAGAAGGCAGAAGGAGACAAGGAAGCTGGTGATAGGGAACCCAAGGTTGAGTAAGGATATTGTTGATGTGTTGTGAGATTGTTAACCATTGTCATAGGGCAACATGTGTAGTAACTGTTAAATGAGAAACTATTTTGTTCTGTAAGCCTTCATCTTAAGTGAGAATAACAGCACAATTGGAAGAGCGTAGTCAATGTCACTGAACTGTGCATGTAGAAATTTTTGAAACGGTGTATCTTTGGCTATGTGTATTTTCACCAAAAAAAAAAAAAAAAAGGTTGAGAAGTTAGAGGGTTAATATGTTGTGGGGTTGTTAACCAATGTCATAAAACAATACATGTACTACTGTTTCATGAGAAACTATTTGTTCTGTAAGCCTTCACCTGAAGTACAATAAAATATAAAAAAAAAAAAAAAAAAAGTAGTCCCTCTTCTCTGACTCCCAGGGCAGAGGTAGCAGGGTTTCTTCCTTTCCCCCCACCCTCCCTCCTTCCCTCTGCCCTGGGGAACCCAGTGCTGCTGTTTCTCCTTTCTCCTGTAATTCCGTGTGTTTAATGGGTTGCCGAATTTTCAAGAAACTCTCTTACAAGACAAAGGGAAAATATCTGCATTTTGATGTTTGTATATGTGAGACCCTCCAAAACAGGAACCCAGAGTAGGGAGCCCCCCCTTCTCCAAGGTAGTGTTGCCTGGAGGCTGGGAGGCAGCCATGGTTCTGCCACCTGGGCCATAGATCATAAAGTGAGGTCATAGGTTGGGAGAGAAAAAGGAGAAACGAGGAATCCAAGGAAAGGAGGGAATAACCATGAAAATGAACCTTAAAGCAATTGTTAAATTTATGCTGGAAAAAAATGACAGATTTCTTAGTATTACCTGTTTTTGTGGGAGGGAGACATGCAGAGGAGCATTTAGAGCCCATGCGGTGAGTGCTACCATAGAACGGGAACAAAAGACCTTTCCCCTAGGAGATCCCTTCTTCCTTCTCTTCCATGTACATCTCTTCTTTATCATAAGAAGCCAAACTAAATTGGCAGCTCTCCAACACTTCTAATTAGCTTTTTTTCTAAAAATTAAAACTGTGACTCAGACTTCAAGAGAAAGTAAAGGAAGTAAAGCAATAATTGTGGGTTTAGGGTCCTCAGAGGGAATGGCTTTATCATGACTGTCTTTATTTTGTTAGCACTTTCTCATCATGGCTGTAAGATCTGCATTTCATGAGGTTTTTTGTTTTTGTTTTTTTTAAGACTTAGTGGGAGTTTCACTTTCCTTTTGGTGGTGTAAATCCACTATATCTCATATTTCCCATTTGGTGACAACTAAAAACTCGGGACAAAATTCAAAAAAGAACTAGCTGAAGGCTCTGAAAGGTAAACAAAAGCAGGCAGTCTGTGGAGGACAGTCAAAAGTTAGAGAAGGGACATACATGGTGATGAATTTCACAGTGATTTTTTTTTTCTCTTGTGGCTTTGCCCCAAGGATTGGCCCAGTTATGGCATGATGCTATAGCATGGGCAGCTAAAACTCTGATATAAATTGTACTTTTTTGGACAAAGGAAACGGGAAACCAGAGAGTGTAGGGGGGAATTCAGGAGGGGAAAAACTAGAGAAATGGATTCCCTAATTCTGTTATGAAACCCTATAAATTTCAGCCTCACCCCTTGAAGGAATCAATTCAGTTCTGTTCTGACTCCAACTATATTGTGGATGATGTGACCCCAATACTCCACAGCATGTTTTCTCCTTTTCAAAGTAGGCGATTGAGAGCTTGACATAACGCCATGATGAACCTGTAAGTTTTTTAATGCCTGCCTTCTCCTTTCTGCATATCTTTGTTAATGAATTTGTTTTGCTGTGTCTGGCCACCTGTGACTTACGACCCCCCACATGGAGATTAGAGCCCAGATGTCTGGTCTGTAAATCTTTAGCCTGATAAGGAGATGTCTGGCATGTATCTCTTTAGCCTGATAGTCTCTTGTAGTTATCTTGTAATGTGTAACTCATCCGGCCATCTGTGGGCTACGTGCCAAAAGATACTTCTAACTCTTGTAAGAATCATATATAAGCTCTAATGTAAAATTGCCCTTCTGGACTCCATAAAGACAGCCTGTGTTGCTGCCGGACTCCCCATTGGTGTCATCTCCTAAATAAACTTTCTCTCTCTTTCTGACTTGAAGTATGTTTCATTGGCTCAACTGCTCCAGGGCATGAATCCTAATGGGCAACAATGACTCTCTGTCTGCCTTCTCTGAGGTCAACTCTAAGTCTGAATATCCTCTTTGACACCAGCTGCAAATGCAGTTCTTCTTCCCCTGACCCTAACCACCAGAACTAGATCAAATCTCACAAGTTAAAGGACACAGTCCTCCAGACACCAAGTCTGCCCAAGACTTCAGACACCTGTCGTAAGCTTGTGGTCCCCAGTGGCCCCCTCACTTCTGACTTGCTGGCTACAAATTTGGGGGTTCCTGCCACCCCCTCAAGTTGCCATCCATAACCTCGAGGGTTCCCTAGGGGCTCCCTCACTTCTGACCTGCTGCCCCTCCCTGCCCCCACTCCCCCGGGTTTGATAATTTGCTAGAACAACTCAGAACTCAGGAAAGTGCTATACTTAAAATTACAGGTTTTTTTAAAAGCAAAAAGGATACAAATTAGAACCAACATAAAAAAAGAGACTCATAAGGTGAGGTTTGGGAGAACCTCCAACAGAGAGCTTCTGTGCCTGAGAAAGAGTGTGTCACCCTCCTGAGCACCCATATCTTTCACCAACCAGAAAGCTAATGGAGATTCAGTGTCTAGAACTTTTACATAGGCATGAATGACTGAATCATTGTCCACATGGCTGAACTCAACCTCCAGCCCCCTTCCCTGAGGTGAAACCCATACCTCATGGTAGGTCCATCTGGCCTGACCAGCCCCCATCCATTAGCATAAATCAGTCACTTCATTAGCATAAATCCTCAGGTGTGGTCTGGAGCCTTCATAGATAACAAAAACACTTCAGTTACTCAGGAAATTCCAAGGATTTAGAGGTTAACTCCTAGGAACCAGGGACAAAGACCAAATTCTTTGTGTAAAGTAATTCTTTACCCCATACGCCTGAGTTATGCATGTACAGGACAGGCTCAAATCAGCAAAGCAAACAGTTAGAAAAGTGACTGAGAACTTAAATACCACTCACAAATGGCATGACAAAATATACAGTCTGAACCTAACCAGTTGAGTGTCTACTAAGGCAAAATATCAACATTCTTCAGAGGAGTATATCAGAACAACATAACATTTGCAATGTTTAGGATTCAATACAAAATTATTTGACATGTAGAGAACCAGAAAAATATCACCAATTTTCAAAGCAAAACACAATTAACAATACCAGCCTCATGATCATGAAAATGTTGGAATTATATGCTCCACAAGGTAAAGAAAAACACTTAAATGAATGAAAACATAGGAATTCTCAACAGAAAAACAAAAACTATAATAAAGAACCAAATGGAAATTTTAGAGCTGAAAAAATAAAATATCTGAAATGCAAAAATTCACTCATGGGCTCAATAACAATGCAGATGAAACGGAAAAAAATAAGTGAACTTGAAGAGGGATCATAGAAATTATGCAAACTGAAGTAGAAAGAGAAAAAGATTGGGAAAAAAATGAACAGAATCTCAGAGACTTGTGGGACAATATCAAAAGGTATAAAATATATAATTTGAGTCCTGGAAGAACAAGAGAAAGAGATTGGGGCAGAAAAAATATTCGAAGAGTGAAAAGTCTGAATAACCATTTAACTATTTAAAATTTTGATTTATCAGAAACTGTCCCAAAAAATAAGCCTCCTTGCCTGGATGGTTTCATTGGTGAATTCTATCAAATATTCAAAGAAGAAGTAATACCTAACTTGCTGAAATTTTACACAAAAGGAAGAGACATCACTTCCCAACTTGTTGTATGGGAGTAGCTTAATCCTATTACCAAAACATGACAAAATATTACCAACCCCCCGAAATTATAGACCAATATCCTTCATGAATATATATGCAAAAATTCTTAGCAAGTATCGGCAAGTTAAATAGAACAAAATATTAAAAAGATAATTCATCATGATGGAGTAAGGCTTATCCCAGGAATGTAAGGTTGGGTTAGCATCCAAAAATACATTGATGTAACTCACCATTTTAACACAATAAAGATAATCATTTCAATATATGCAGAAAAAAGTTTGATAAAATTCATGATAAAAAACATCAGCAAAGTGAGAATAGTAAGAAACTTCCTCTAACTGATAAAGTGCGTCTACAAGAAACACACAGCCAAATCGTACTTAATGGCAAAAGAGTGAGTTATTTCCTACTGAGATGTGGAAGAAGTCAAAGATGCTTACTTTCATCACATCTGTTCAAAATTGTACTGGAGGAACTGACCGGAGCAATAAGGCACGAAAAAGAAACAAAAGTCTTAAATGTCAGGAAGGAAGAAGTAAAACTGTCCTTATTTGTAGATATGGTTGTTTACATAAAAAAATCCTAGTGAATCTTTGGAAAAAACTTATAGTACTAATGTAAAATCCTTAGCCTAAAACAATTTCTAGTTCATTTCTCAGATTAACCAAAAATCAAACCCGTTGCCATCCAGTCAATTCTGACTCATAGTGACCCTGTAGGACAGAGTAGAACTGCCCCACAGGGTTTCCAAGGAGCGCCTGGTGGATTCAAACTGCTGACCTTTTGGTTAGCAGCCGAAGCTCTTAACTACTACACCACCAAGGTTTCCATTTCTCAGATTAGATGATTTAATTCTATAACTCCTCCAACAGCAATAGATATTTGCCTGTGTCCTTGCCTGTGAAGTAGAAGAGTTTTGCTTTTTCTCTTTCTCCAGAAGCAAAAGATAGACATTGCTTGTGCCCTGGGGGGGCAAGAGAATTTGCTGCTCCTCCCCCAAGGATTTAAGTTCTTTGCTTTATAGGATAGAAGAATCTGGGGTGGTAGGCATGGCTTCCTGCCTAGACTCCAGCTGCAGCCAGTCACCTCCTGGTTGCCTAAGCCCACCAAGGAGGACCTTTCTCTGGTCTCCTGTCCTGCCCCCATTTTGGTGGAGGCCAGTGGAAAAGAGCTTGCAAATGAACGTAAACTCTCCTCATGTCTGGGGCCGGCTATTCAAGACTGACGTGCTGATCCATACCTGGCCTTTAAGAATTAGCCAAAACCTTAGCTGATTTCTTCTTACACACTTGTATGGAAGCCACCTCTCCTTCCTGTGCTCTGCCAAAGGTGAAACCATTCTTGTGTCCTGTCTCTCCGTGGAATTCAGCCCACTTGGTTGCCTTTTGACCTCAGCTTTCTGCTGAGCTCAAGAAAAGTTGTGATTTTACTATCTGTCTTTTTTTCATTGTTAGCACAGGAGCAATGTTCTTTGCAGCTTTGTATATCCTAAATGGAAGCAAAAGTCCTGAAACATACTTTCGATAAGATTGTTCCATGCTCTGAATTTCTTGCAGTCTAATACTGCTGTTTTTATGTCTGCTGACTCTCACTGAGTGCATTGTCTCCTTATATGTTTTCTATTTGAATTTTAAGCTTTTCTTTGGCAGGGCTTTTGTCTGAGGAAATCTTATGTAGCCTGGTTTAAGATATGTTTCTTCACAGTAGTTGTGCATTTGCTTCTGTCAAGAATCTTAGCAGCATGAGTGCCAAGACTGTATTACTGTATTTCTCAGCTTGACTGTCCCAGAACATGCAGAAAGGACCAATTCAAACTCCCATCTCACACAATCCTGGGTTTATAAATTCTCAGACAACATCAAAAGACAATTAACAAACTGGGAGAAAATATTATATCTATTACAGATAAAACACTAATATCCCTAATATGTAAATAATTCTTAAAAGTTAAGGTATAGAAAAATGAGAAAAAGATGTCGATAGATAATTCACAAAAATATGTAAAATGACCCGGAAACATATGAGAAGATGTTCCAATTTACTTATAATTGGAGAAATGTGAATTAAAACAACACAGCAATACCATTTCTCACCTGTCAGATTGGCAAAAATTAAAAAGTATGGTGATTTATTCTGTAGCCAAAGCTCTGAGGAAACAGGTACTGCCATACATTGCTGGTGGGAATGCAAACTGGTGTAAACTCCTGGAGGGGAATTTGGTAGTTATAACACAACCACAGATGCACTTATTTTTTGATCCAGTAAATCTAGTTCTGGATATTTACCCTGAGGTTACAACTTCAACAATACAAAAATACATATGTATGAGTTATCCATTGCAGCACTGCTAGTAATTGCAAAATACTGGAAATAACCTAAATGCCCATGCAAAGGGAAGTGGTTGAATAAACTATGCTGTATTCACACAGTGGAGAACTATGCAGCTGTTAAAAAAATGGGGAAGATTTCTACAAACTGACAAAGTGATTTACAGTATATATTAGTAGGTTAAAAAAAAAAAGCAAAGTGCAAAAGAGTATAGCGTGCCACTTTTCATGTAAGAAAGAAGGGATATAAGAAAATATATCAAAAACTTGGAAGACTGGTTTCCTACCGGAGTGGGTGGGACCAGGATGGAAAGACTGGGGTATGGGAATGTGTGAGAAGGATTGAGGGAGACCGACACTTCTAGGTTATATAACTTTTTCTGTTAGAGCCATGATAATATTTCATGTATTACAAAATAACCAAAATCAACTAGGATGGAGGGTCAACCCAAAATGACATGCAAACCCAAAATGGAATATTAGAAGTAAATAACATAACCACGACAAAGGAAGTGATAAAGAACTAACAAGTAACTTTGGAAAACAGTATTTTGACTATATGTTATAAGGCTGAAAACAAAAGACTATACACAAATGTTTCCTCTAGCTAGTAAATTTGTTTTTCATGTGAGTATGTGTTAGCAATTATGAAACTACTTCTTCCTCTGTATCCTAGGTTTGTGCAAATGAGCAAATATATTGTGGATAATGAGAGCCATGTTTCTCATTGTTAGAAGGAAAGGAAAGGAGGAAGACTAGAATGAACCCAATGGTGTGGGATTAGAATTAGAGGTATCATTCTAAACTCATGGTATTTAACTTATATACAGTTAGGTATAGAAATAGATCTATCTGTACACATATATTTCCTAGCTCTGTCCACTGGGAGGGACTAGAAGCAGTGACATGCCAGTAGCAATAAGCACCCTTAGCACCCAGATCTTGGTTTCTAAATACCATTCTCCAATAAAAGGAACCAGGGCTACTTGTAGAATAGCTCATCCTAGAGATAGGGCAGGGAAAGTCCTAGAAGAGCCTGGTGTATCTTGTGGTGTCAGAGTAAGTGCTGAAAAATGATAGCAACACTGGGGTCTTGAAAACTTGTCAGTGGCCATCTAAGATACAACTATTGGTCTCTTCCTGTCTGGAGTGAGGGAGAGTGAAGGAGACCAAAGACTCAAGGGAGCAGTTAGTCCAAAGGACTAATGGACCACATGAACCATAACCTACACAACGCCAAGACCAGAAGAGCTAGACTGTGCCCAACTACCACTACCAACTATTCTGACTGGGATCACAACAGAGGGTCCTGGACAGAGCAGAAGAAAAATGTAGACAAAAAATCAAATTAATAAAAAAGACTAGGCTTGCTGGTCTGACGGAGACTGTTGAAACCCCTGAGACTATGGCCCTAAGACACCCTTTTGACCTGGAAAGGGAGCCATCTCCAGAGACCACCTTCCAGCCAAACAATAGACAAGCACAGTAACATCTGAGAGGAACGTACTCCTTAGAACAATCAATTATACGAGATCAGAAGGGCATTATCTGAATGTTCTGCATCCTACTTTGGTGAGTGGCATCTGGGGTCTTAAAAGCTAGTGAGCGGCCATTTAAGATGTATCAATTTGTCTCAACCCACCTGGAGCAAAGGGGAATGAAGAACACCAGAGACACAAGGAAAATATTAGCCCAAAAGACAGAAAGAGCCACATAAACCAGAGACTCCATCAGCCTGAGACCTGAAGAACTAGACGGGGCCCAGCTACCACCAATGACTGCCCTGACAGGGAACACAACAGAGAGTCCCTGATGGAGTGGGAGAAAAGTGGGATGCAGAGCTCAAATTCTGGTAAAAAGACCAGACTTAATGGTCTGACTGAGATTGGAGGAATCCCGGAAAGCACGGCCCCCAGACTCTCTGTTAACCCAGAACTAAAACAATTCCTGAGGCCAACTCTTCAGACAAAGATTGGACTGGACTGTGGGACATAAGATGATACTCATGAAGAGCATGCTTCTTAGCTCAAGTAGATACATGAGACAAAATGGGCAGCTTCTGTCCAGAGGTGAGATGAGAAGGCAGAGAGGGTCAGGAGCTGGTTGAATGGACACAGGAAATCAGGGGTAGAAAGGAGAAGTGTGCTGTCACAGTATAGGGAGAGCAATTAGGGTCACATAACAATGTATGTATAAATTTTTGTATGAGAGACTAACTTGAATTGTAAACTTTCACTTTAACTACAACAACTGAAAAAAAAAGGGCATTATCTGCCCAAAAGCAAAGATGAGAAGGCAGGAAGAGAGAAAAAATCAGGACAAAAGAAAATGAAGAAACTAGGATGGAAATGGGGAGAGTGCTAACACATTGTGGGGAATGTAACACTTTATGTACAATCAAATGGGAAACGAATTTGCTCTGTAAACTTTCACCTAAGGCACAATTAAAAAAAAAAAAAAGATGACAACATTCTAAAAGAACACAGGAGCTCCCAATAGCCAAATCTGAGACAATTTGAGCAAAATAAAAATAATATTGTTAGTGGTTTATAACTCATTGGATAAAGTAAATATCTGTACATTTATACTGATAGAAACCCATAATTGAATAAACAAATAAAAGAGAAGAAGGACCAGCTCTTCCTTAAAGTAGAATTCTAACCAATAAATGTAGTAGAAACAATGGAAATAGAAAATCACCGTTTGGCAAACACTACAGTCAATTTTTTGCAGGCAAGACTCATCAATGGATGCTAAACTAAATAAGTAAAAATATGATGAGAAATAGGATATTTGCATAGTCCAAAAGTATCTGCCCCCAATTATTTACAAAGGAAAAAAAATAGTAATGTTGTTGTTGAGAAACTTGGCCGACACCACCTTGAATGGGTGCTCACAGTTGACATGACCAGTGATGAGTTATGTCTACATCGTATGCTTTCTTATACCATGCATTGAGAAGGAAACAACATCACTCAGTCTGTCACATTCTGGCCAAGAGTGCAACACCTGATTTTAAGCATGGAGAAACTTCAGACAAACCTAATTAAAAGGGACCTACAAAAACAACCGACAGACCAACCATCCAAACAAACAAAAAACTGGCCAGTATTCTTTAAGTAGTCTTCAAGCTCATGAAAGCCAAAGAAAGACTAAGGAACAGTCGCCAATGGGAGCAGACTAACGTGACATGACAAGCAAATGCAATGTGGGATCCAGGAAAAAAAAAATTGGCAAAATTTTAACAAGATCTGTAGGTTATTTTGGAAACCCTGGTGGCGTAGTGGTTAAGTGCTACGGCTGCTAACCAAAAGGTTGGCAGTTCAAATCCACCAGGCGCTCCTTGGAAACTCTATGAGTTGGAATTGACTCGATGGCAACAAGTTTGGTTTGGTAGGTTATTCAATAGTTTTATATCAATATTAATTTTCTGGTTTTGATACTTGTACTATAGTTATGTAAGATGTTAACCTTGGGGAAAGCTGGGTAAGGGAAATACACAGAAACTCTTGATACTACTTTCGCAGCTTGTAAGTCTACAATTACTTCAAAATGGAAAACAGTTTAAAATGCTTATTTTCCTTGTTTTACCCCCTATTGTTTTTGTTGTGTGCTGTCGAGTTGATTCCGACTCAAAGCGACCCTATAGGGCAGAGTGAAACTTCCCCATTGGGTTTCCAAGGCTGTATGTAATCTTTACAGAAGCAGATTACCACATTTTTCTCCTGAAGAGCGGCTGGTGGATTCGAACTGCCGACCTTGCAGTTAGCAGCCGAGCACTTAATCACTGCACCACCAGGGCTCCTTCCCTGTTGTTTTACTATTATGTATTTCCCAGGCACAGCAATACCCACACCCATACGCTCATGACTGTGCTCACACGCATGCACACAGCAGCAACCCCCTCCATTCATAAGTAGGCAGACAACCCTTAGACAATCTACATATTTAAGAACACGTTTCATAAATATATTCATATGTACCATAATAATTTGTATTAAAGATAGTATTGTACTGCACGCCCCTCAGCACCTTCCTTCCTGTTCCCTCTGCAGCTAGCAAGCCTTACTTCTGAGGAGGGTTAGAGAGCCGGGGAGAGCTTTGCTTTTCTCTCCCTAGTGGTGGCACAGTGGTTAAGAGCTCAGCTGCTAACCAAAAGGTCCGCAGTTCAAATCCACCAGCCACTCCTTGGAAACCCTATAGGACACTTCTACTCTGTCCTATAGGGTCGCTATGAGTTGGAATCCACTCGATGGCGACGGGTTTGGTTTGGGTTTAGTGAGAATGAGGATGGAAATGGCCCATGGATGACTGGTTTTGAGAGACCTCATCTTCATTCACTGGGTAATTGTCGCGGTCAGACTAACCATGGGCTGCTCCAACCCTACTTCAGGTTCTTTGTTAAATCTTTTATTGTAACCAAACTAAAATTCTAAGGCTTTCTACTCCTCTTGCAAAACTCCAACTTCCTCGTAACACCACTTAAATCAGTTATGCCTGGGTTCTAATCCCCAATCTACTTCTAGCTAGCTAAGGGCAATCCCTTAACCTTTCTGTGCTATAGTTTCTTCATCAGAAAATAAGGGAGCTGGACTGGAAGAATTGTATTTTCTCCAGATTTCAAATTCTAACACTCTTCAACGGCTTTCCTCAGATACATGCCTCCTGAAACTAGCTGGCGCAGAGTCTAATCTTTTGCCACACCGAAGCTTTGCCAGTATAGGAGTTCTTTGCCAGCTGAACTATACTCAGAACAGTCTAAATAATTCAGATGAAAGAGTCAGCCATGAATGCTAGTCCTGACTCAAATGATCATCATTTCCTTTTATGATTTCTCTGGGTCCGAATAGTACCCCCTTCTCCGCCACACTGTGATTACAGCACATACTGGCAGGTCACAGAACCCTTTGTTACATTTCATTGTGGAGGCCAGCCTCAATGCTCATCTAGATCTGCCTCTCACCAAGGCAGTAATGTCCTCCTAAAGTCCTTCTGTTTTCGACAGAGGGGCAAAACATTGCAAACAAAGAGGAAGAAACACTTGGATAAAAATGGGTCTGCCTACATGCCAGAGAATTGCAAGTGATGATCTGATGCTACCTATGTGTTCTTTCCTCATTGTCTGTATATTGAAAGCAGGAACACTGCTGTAATCTGCATTACACGTGTGCACACTGTTTGCACTCAGAAAGCACTAATGCTGTGGATGGGTACTCTGAGGAACACTATCTATGGGCCTTTCCAGAGACCAGCTGGCCCCTTGGTTTTTCCATTCAAGGAAACATGTCTCCAGTAAGCAGATGAGGGGCAGGGCATTAAGCACAACTGTTTTGCTTGCTGTCCTCCAGCCCTAGCATTCTCTGAAGAACTGTAATAACAATGAGCGTAGCATCCAA
Source organism: Trichechus manatus latirostris (assembly GCF_000243295.1). Lineage (NCBI taxonomy): Eukaryota > Metazoa > Chordata > Mammalia > Sirenia > Trichechidae > Trichechus > Trichechus manatus. Next base: position 7,701,645 of record NW_004444038.1, read on the forward strand.
CACTCTAAAATGATGAAGCTGTACAAGGGCAGCATCTCAGAACCAAAAACATATTAATATCATGGCTGGTTGAAAGTGTAATGTACTGGAACTTGGACATCCTGTGGGGAGGGAGCATGTGAAGATGAATAATGGCGTAATTTGAAGCTGAGGCTCTGGCTTTGGGTTGATTAATTTTATGTGTCGATTTGGCTAGGGTGCGGTTCCCAAGGATTTGACCAAATACTGATCTAGTTGCTATCAGGGAGCAGTTACATGTGATTAAATCAGTTGGCCTTGTGAAGAGCTGATTACCTTCCATAATGTAATCTAAAGTAATCTAATTACATGTAATATAATTACCTTACAGATAATGTAATCATCTTCCATAATGTAATCTAATCAACCAGTCAGTTGAGTTCATACCAGTGGAGGGTGGATCCTAAACCTAATCACTTCTGAGTCATAAAAAGACTAGAATAGACACAGAGACATGCACACACATACAGAAGAAGACAATGTGTGAGGATCATCTATAAGCAAAGGAATACCAAGGATCACTGGCAGACACCAGAACTAGGAGAGAGGTTCATGGAAGGAATCCACATTGCCAAGACCTTGATTTGGACCTTTAGCCTCCAGAACTGTGAAAAAATAAATTTCTGTTCTTTAAAGCCACCCACTTGTGGTATTCCGGGAGCACTAGTAACTAAGATAGCCTCACTTTCCTTTGTTTTGATGTCTGTTTGATGTGCTGACACCCTTGCGGATAGAAACTGTCTTTGCTCTGGGGTCACAAATGTCCTGAGGTGGGCAGTGGGTGTGCAAGAATACAAGAGGAGCCAGTTTCTGAGGGCATGTGCCCTTAGGCTCACGGAACACTGGCAGATTTTGAAGAAACTGCCAGGTATAAGAAGAGGTGGATGGACCGAAATGCATGCCTGCTTAGTAGAAAACCACTAAACTGCAGCTGCACCAGGACTGGTTTCTTTGCATGCAAAGGACAGGTTAGTAGCCTAGCAGACTCTGTGGCTGTCTGGGATCTTGTTTCATCAAGTGTTTCTGTTGGGAAGCATGAGCATCCGGCCCCGCGGGCTCCAGGCAGATGAGGAGCAAGTACTACACGAGGCAGTGGCCCGAGGATGTCTTCTCCTGGTCTCCCCTCACTCCTCCCTCTTGTTGGCATTCCCTCAGTACCACCTCCTTCCCAGTCCCCAGACTACCAGTCTTCATGTTAGCCTCTCTATCTCCAAATCCCCTCCTAGACAAGTCCTCACCCACCCTACCCTAAACTCATAACTTACCCCTGTTTTCTCTCGGTCCCTAAACTGGCTGGTTTGGCTCGGTGATTGGGAGCAAAGCAATTCAGTTAAATTCATTTCTGTCAAAGTGCGGCGTTTGCCCTTACGCAGTGGAAATTCAGGGCCCAAACGAATCTAGTACACGTTCCAGGAGTTGATGGGCACTAGATGTGATGCATTCTAATAAGGGAGTGATTTTAGGGAGGAAGGGCGGTATGGGGGAGGCCCTCAAACCAATCTCTAAGGGTAAACAGAGGACATAGGAACACAATGATGGTTTGCAGTTCTATCTAGAGTTGTCCACTCATATGTGATAGGTTTTGGAAATTCTTGGTCTAGTTTCCCTCCACTGCATCCCACTGATGAAGGAGGCGGGCACAAGCACCATAACAGGTTCTCTTTCCCGTGGCTTCTTGGATAGCTGGGTTGGCTTTACCCTGTCCTCTCTGCTTCCTCTCAAACCTGAGGCTCTCAGATGCTTCCTCCTTGACTCTCAATCTCTGTCTCACATAGGATTTTTAGCCTATTCTCATTTTCTCTTGCTCCTTCGTGCCTACAGTGGGTATGATACAGATGGATTGTGTTTATTAGACCATTCCAGTCGGTGAGTGGTCCTTTCCATGTAGACCCATGCTATGACCTCGCCCACCACGGGCCCAGCTACTAAAAAGATGTCCAACTATATTTAATTGACAACCATCGGACAATTTGCAGTAGTCAGCGTGGGACATATTCAGAGGTATTAGAAACATTAATTTAAAATAGAATCCTGTTCTCATTGAAGCCCTGAAAATATCTAGTTCAGATGTCCCAAGCACCAGAGGCTGGCACACTGTAGGAGAGTTGTTTGGGGAATGTGTTGAAATGCAGACTCCTGGGCTCCACCTACAGAGATTCTTGGTGGGCCCTAGCAAGCTCCCCATGCCCATGACTGACGCACGATTAAGCTTGGGAGTCATGATCTGCTTCGCAGTCTTGCTAGAGAAGACCACATACGTCTTACACATATGCCCTATGTGTTTACATACTTGGCCTATTTAAAAAAAATCTCTAGTATAAAGAAAAAATGTATTACCCTTCATGACATTCTAATTTCTTCTCCTCTGAGCCTTTGCGCACACTTTTTTTTTTACCAGCAAATTCATCTGTTGGAGGGGACACTCCCTCCCCACCCCTTAGGTTTCCATGTGAGTGGAACTCCTCAGGGCTAATGCTAGGGGCTCTCTCTGTCCCCCACTCCCCCAGGAAAGTGACTAAACTAGAGCTTGGGAGAAGTAATCAGGCAGCTCCTTCCTCTCCTGCCTGCAAGGACAAAATCTCTGCTCTGCTCCACTAGACGGTGGGTTTTCCAGGGTGAGACCCCATGGGATAGGGGGTAGGGGAGTCAGCTGGTTCCTCAGCCCTGCTGGTCACTTGGGAAATGTGCCTAACTCGGGGTGAGGCAGCCACGCTATCCAACCGTGCAGTTATCCTTGATGGAGGTGATGTTTTGATCACCATCTGCCTGACCCCTCTTTCTCTTTCCCATCAAGTTCTGAACTGAAGCAGGGTGATTACCAGGCTCCATTTACCATCATAGGAAGTTCTGTCTGCTTTTCCAGAAGTTAACTGTGTTTCATGGTATCTCTTAGCAACGCCGGAGTGAAAATTCTCTTTAATGCGGACTTCTTTTATGAAGAACATGGAAAAAAGCAGAGAAGGTTTTCTTGATTACACACTTATGGACAGTTTTGGCTCATACTTTATTTTAAAATGTTAAGTTAGAAAGCTAACATGGTTTTCAAGTTCTGTTTGAAAATGTGCTTCAGAAAGTTAACAAGTGAATGGAGAGCCAGGCATCATCTGACCGCCTTGATCCCAGAGGTTTGGGCTTTGGCAGATGCTGGGTGAACTAATTCTAGGAATGGAATTCGCATCTGGATGCAAAATTTCAAGAAAATGCAGAATTTCCTGCTGCTGGATGCGTGTTCAAGCACTAACCGTAGATTCCTGGTACCCGACTCTCTCCTTAGAACCTGCCATCAAATATCCTGTCCTGGCTCTTGGTGTGTTGTTTTATGTATATGAAGCTGCGCTTTGGAAAAGTATGCTCTTTGTTTTTGTCAGTTACTAGTTGTGTGGCCTTGGGCAAGTCATGTTTTAGACCTTAGTTTTGCCACCCGTTGAAAGGGGAAGTACTAACTGCCCTGGTCTCCCCGAAGGCTTAGGTGTGCGTCAATGAGACCATGCATGTTCAACTACAAAGTGCTGCTGAGCTGGAAGGGCTATTTTTAGTGTGCCTTGTGTTCCTGGAGTGGCTGTGCCCCATTTGCATCCTGATTGCAAGAACATACTTGACTCATGCACCCCAGGGATCGCCCCAGAATGAAGGTAAATCATCCATGTCAGTGTAGGCTTGACTTCCGCAGTCTCTGGAAGGTTACAGAAGTGGTTTTGGACAACTGTTTCTTTCTCACCTCCACTTGCTTTTGCCCCAGAAGTAGCTGATCTTAAAGAATGCTAAAATGATAGGATTGGGCATTCAATACCATAGGCCTCTAGGAATACATGCATTTATAGTTTTTAAAAAACGTATACTTGCTTTTTCTCTTGGTTCTTTTTGTTGTTGATACTGTTGTTTCTTGTGTTGTTGGTCTTTGTGTTTTAAAAAATGTCAATTTATTTGGATCCACAATCTCTTGGACTAGAATTTCATCTTGGGAAAAACACATAAAGACATGTTAAAGCCAGCCGTGCGGGACTGGTACACTTCTGCTCTGTTAGTACCTGAGACCGTCTGTGAATACACTGAACAAATCACAGGAGCTCAAAGGACCCAATGGATACGTGACTTGACTTTCTGAAGAAACTTGTCTGGGGTGGGGAGAGCACTGCTTACCTAAGTAATTTCAGAAAAATCGACGTTGTCCAGATATCCTGGGCAATAAACATTGCCCGCTAAATACATGATGCTGGAGACTTTGCCCCAGATGTGGTCATGGTTTTCCTTCCTGCCCAGTTCATTCTGCCCCATCTCTGAGACCTCCCCCAAGCTCACCCCGTGTAAGAACAAACGTCACTCCTGGTTTCCACATAAACATGGCGTTCCTTTCTCCCTTTAAGTCCTTGTGACCTCTCCTGGGAAGCTTTTAGCAATAAGAGTCCTGGACTTGGGTCAGACAGACCTGGACCCAAACTCTAGTTCTGGTTTTACCACAGTGTGATCTCGGACAAGTTCCTTCACCTCTCTGACCTTCGGTTTTCTCATCTGTAAAATGGGGATTCTATATTTGTCTTGGCTTTTATGAGGATCGAGTAAAACAATGCATGTAGAAAACTGTCAACACAGTGCCTGGATCAGGGTGGAGGTTAAGTAAACGGCCGCTGTAGGTGATCTTTACAATGTAATAGTCACCCCCACCAGCCAGTCCCAGTGCGCGTTTTCTGGTCGTTGGAGTCCCAGTGAGGGTGGCCAGTTTGTCACAGTCTGCTCAGGACCTTCCTAGTTTTAGCACTGAGAAGTCCTCCATCCTGGACAAACTGGATGGTCGGTCACCCTAGTTCCAGTTAATGGGGCATATATGAGTAAAGGGGAGAGAGACCTAAAATATCGCAGGGAACAAAGATGTTACCAACATGTGCAAGGAAAAAGCTTCTACTACAGATTGGGTCATCCCCATTCAACAGCCATTCCCTCCTGTCCCCACAGAACTCAGATTTTGGCCAGGGCAGTGGTGTGTCCACCCCAGAGAAATACTTTCTCAGACTCCCTGAGGCTTTGGTGGGCTGGGTGACAAGGGTGGTAAGCAGAAGTGTGCCTTGTGTTCCTGTCACAAGAAGACATGATCATGGCTTGTAAACAGTGACAGTTCTAGAGGCCAAAGAGGAGTCTGAGCCAACCAACTTCATGGCACCTTCAGGACTGAGGGCTCCAAGACGGCCCCAAAGGTCAGCAAACTGAAAGTCCGCCCTTTGAAAGCTTCAACTGTCCTCTAAGGTGTGGCTTAGAAAGAAAATATAGGTAGAAATGAAGCCAACGGGTTGTATTCGGTTAGGAAACTCCTTGTTTTTAAAACCATGTCTAACTTCTCATGGTTAATTTTTTTTACTTTTGAGAGAGAGTGATTTCTCACTTCTAAAGCTTTCAGCTTGCTACCTGGGAGAAACTTCGGGGATGAGGGTCAGGGGCGAGAGCTACAGCTAAGCGGCAGGCAATTCATCAGAACTCCCAGTGACTATTTTTCCTGAATCCTTTTCTGAGGCCTGTTGGTACGTTGGCAGTGGTCAGCGCACTGAATGAAATAGTGCTGGTCTCAGGACTAGAATTCCCCAAATTCAGTAACTGTCAGACCCGCTAGCACAATAGACATTCTAGTACCAGCCCCCTTGTTTGACCTGATGTCACTTTGTTCTTGTCTGGGGCAGCTTACTTCACTAAAAGGTTGACCTTCAAGTTCCCAAAAATGTTATTTAACAAGGCTGTAGCATTTTTAAGGGTGGGCTCACTCTGCCAAAGTGTACACTTGCACCGGGCTCCATAGTGCAGTAGGCCCTCAATGGAACCTAGTTCTCAACCCCTGAATCAGATACAGGGCAGATGTTATCACTCCCATTTATAGACATGGAGCTTGTTCCCAGGAGACTAAGGTCACCTGCAGGCGTAAGAACCAAGTCTTCTGATTCTTAAGACAGGCGTTGCCTAGGAAAATGGATGGTGGTAGTGTAAGCGTTAGCTGGAAATGTTCTTTCGTGCATGCATGCATTCACTCAGGCTATCTGCCAGTCAGTCAATCAATCAGGCGGTCAGGGGAGATTTCCTGAGGCTTCTTACAAACCAGACACAGGAATGGAACAAAGCCCAACCTCCTGACAAAAAGCAGCTCCCAGAGAACCAGGTCCATTTCGCTCGGCAAGCGCCTGCTTCACTACCAGAAAATCTCTTAACTGAAGGCTCCTGCGCCTAGAGAGCAGCATCAATGGCTATCCTCAGTCTTTACTCCTGACCCCACTTCACAGGCAACAGTGGGCAGAGATGTCCCTGCGGTTTGGACCACTTCATCAAGGGTACCAACGTGAGCTAGGGGCCAGGAACCCCGTGCTACGAGATCCAGTTCTGCTCAAAAGGATTTCTGCAGGCCTCAGTTTCCCCAAATGTAAAAGGAGGGGTCGGACTAGAACTGCAGGCATCCATCTGGTAGCTCTGGCCACGTGTGGTTATTGAGCCCTAGAAACATGGCTGGTCCAGACCGAGATGTTCTCTGAGTGTAAGACTCGGACCGATAAAAAGAAAGTATCATGAATAATTTTATATTGCTTACATGTTGAAATAACATTAAGTGAAATATGTTGTTATAATTAGTTTTACCTTTTTCTTTTAATACGGTTACTAGAAATATAACATTGCATATGTGGCTTGTGTTATATTAGACAACACCGGATTAAATCAGTGATTCTCAACGCTGGCTGAACTTTAGAATCTCCTGGAGAGCTTTACAAAAAAAATGTCTTGGGCTCAACCCCAAAGCAACAGAGTCTGAATCCTTGGGGGAGAGGCCTGGGTATCTGGTGGTTTTAAGAATCTCCCCAGGAGATTGTACGGCACAGTGAGTGTTGAGAAGGGCTGGTGATCGTTCAGCCTCAGGGCTTCTCAGGTGGCGTCAGCTGGCATCTTATTAAATGCAGATTCCGATGCAGGAGGCCTGGGGCTGGCTTGTTACTGTGCATTTCTAACAAGCTCCGAGGTGACCCCGTGCTGCCGGTCCATTTCCTAGGCTGAAATCTTTTTTCTCACTTTGAGAAATAAGGCTGCAATGCCTCGTTAGGTCTGTTGTTGTGTGTCCTTGAGTTGATTCCGACTGATAGCAACCCCATGTGACAGAGTAGAACTGCCCTAGAGGGTTTTCTAGGCTGTAATCTTTATGGGAACAGATTGCCAGGTCTTTTCTCTCGTGGAGCTGCTGGGTGGTTCAAACTGCCAACCTTTTGGTTAGCAGCTGAGCACTTAACCACTGCACCACCAGGGCTCCTTTCTAACGGTCCAATATTCTAAATTTTCTGGGAGTTTGATTCTTAGGTGTAGGCACTAAAGCTATGGGCGTGGGAAAGTGGTTCTAGCCTCACATTAAATCACTTCTTCCACCACCTGTAGCTTGTACCAGATTATTTAGGAAACACCCATTGACAATCACCCAACCCCCTGCAAGTAGACTAAATGTTTGATACAAGGAGTTTCCTTACCAAATATTGTTGCCATGTCGTCATCCAGATTTTTTAAACTTGATGGCAGTTGAAAACTTGGAACTAGGGAAGGGAGATAAAAAACCCTAACAGTTTAACAATTTCCACTGAATTTGCATTTACGTCTTTTAAATAGATAGGGTTTTTCGGATGTACGCTAGCCTGCTCTCAGGGAAGGAGCCCCGGACTTGCAGTTCCAGCCCCAGGCGTGAATGCCGTGTCATCTCGGCAGTAACATTCTCTGGGACTTGGGTTTCTCATCTAGAAGATGGTGGGAAAGGTGCTGGCCCCAGGATGGCCGTGAGGATGATGTGGCGTGACTGGCCAGTGTGCTCTGTGAGTCAAACCTGCCCCTAACTAGTGTTGTTTGCTGTCGAGTCGATTTTGACTCATAGCGATCCTATAGGACAGAGTGGAACTGCCCCATAGGGTTTCCTGCGCTGAAATCTTTACAGGAGCAGATGGCCAGGTCTTTTCTCCTGCAGAGCTCTGGTGGGTTTGAACTGCTGACCTTTCAGTTAGCAGCCGAGCACTTAACCACTGCACCACCAGGGCTCCTTCCCCTGACTAGTACTCACCGATATTACCCATTGTGGGTTGTAATGAAATTTCAAGAATGACTTTGCTCATTTAACTGTTTTGAGGAGAGCAAAGGAAGAGGGATACACATTTCGTTTTTTAAACACCAATACTCTTACCTCCTATACGAATGGTTCAAACCGTGAATGCATTTGAAAACTTAGAAATATAATTTGAGGATAAACAAATTATGATATATCCACACAACAGAATACTATGCAACGATAAAGAACAGTGATGAATCCGTGAAACATCTCATAACATGGATGAATCTGGAAGGCATTATGCTAAGTGAATTTCGTCAGTCGCTAAAGGACAAATATTTTGTAAGACCACTATTATAAGAACTCAAGAAAAGGTTTAAACACAGAAGAAAACGTTCGTTGATGGTTACGAGGGTGGAGAGGGAGGGAGAGGGTTATTCACTAACTAGATAGTAGACAGGAATTATCTTCGGCGAGGGGAAGGACAACATACAATACAGGGGAAGTCAGCACAACTGGACTAAACCAAAAGCTAAGAAGTTTCCTGAATACAACCAAACACTTCTAGGGACAGGGTAGCAGGGGCGGGGGTCTGGGAACCATGGTTTCGGGCAACATCTAGGTCAACTGGCGTAACAAAGTTTATTAAGAAAATGTTCTGCATCCCACTTTGGTGAGTGGCATCTGGGGTCTTAAAAGCTAGTGAGCGGCCATTTAAGATGTATCAATTTGTCTCAACCCACCTGGAGCAAAGGGGAATGAAGAACACCAGAGACACAAGGAAAATATTAGCCCAAAAGACAGAAAGAGCCACATAAACCAGAGACTCCATCAGCCTGAGACCTGAAGAACTAGACGGGGCCCGGCTACCACCAATGACTGCCCTGACTGGGAACACAACAGAGAGTCCCTGATGGAGTGGGAGAAGAGTGGGATGCAGAGCTCAAATTCTGGTAAAAAGACCAGACTTAATGGTTTGACTGAGACTGGAGGCACCCCAGAAGACATGGCCCCCAGACTCTCCATTAGCCAAAACCTAAAACCATTCCCAAGGCCAACTCCTCAGACAAAGATTAAACTGGATGATAAGACATAAAAGGATACTTATGAAGAGTGTGCTTCTTAGCTCAAGTAGATACATGAGACTAAATGGCAGCTCCTGTCCAGAGTTGAGATGAGAAGGCAGACAAGGAACAAGAGCTGGTTGAATGGACATGGGAAGTCTGAGGAATGTGCTGTCACATTACAGGGAGAGCAACTAGAGTCACAAAACAATGTGTGTACAAATTTTTTGTATGAGAAACAGACTTGAACTGTAAACTTTCATTTAAAGCACAATTAAAAGAAAAAAAACAATAAAAAAAAGGAAAATAAATATAATTTGGAAAAATGTGTTCAGTACTTCTGCACTTGACGGCTCTGTATTTGTGAGGTGGGAGGGGGACCCAGAGAGATGGCCACCCCTGCTTCTTCTCTCTCATGAGCGTGGCAACTTCTGGCTTGGTCCCCCTTCACAAATGGAGAAATGACTCTCATGGATGTCTCATGGATGAATGGACTGGGTCAAGAACATCAGTCCTCCGCAGGACTTCACGGATGTCTGGTTTCAGACTCTGCTGCCTCACCGACATCAATTAACTGGGCTGAATGGCTGTAGCAACGTGTGGTGATTTTGAACGACTCTTTCTCAGCTGCACCCACCAAATGGTTCTCCCTTTGTCGTTTATGACTTTTCTTTATTAGAGGTTGTGACATCTCAGTGTCCTGGTACATTTCCTTGACTCAAGGTCAAGGTCAGCCTCTTGGAGCACCCAGGGGAGTCAGCAAGTCCTCTAGAGAGGAGACAGCCCCCACTAAGGAAAGGCTTGGCAGGACCACCCACCTCCCCATTCTGAGCTGCACAGCGCATTCAAGTAGTGTCTGCAGGAATCTAAAGTTCCAACACTCAACCAATGACAAAGCTGATTTTCAAATGGTTTTAATGATAGACAATCTGCATACCAATTGACTCATCTGCACACACGATGGCTTAGAACAATGCAGGAAAAATATGTGAAAAGGTCTGTAATGGTGATGACAATTGCTTCCCAGTATGCTGACCTTCAGCAAATGAAACAAACAAAGTACAGTTCTCTTTTGATGAGACATTAATGAATCGTTAAGAATGGATGCAGCTGCATTGTGCAAGCACTTTGTTAAAAATATTCTTTTCATTTTGTGTCTGTCCCATAATTATAATGGAAGTATTGTGCAAGTCAGCCAGTAAGCATATGTGGTAAAATATTGGTTTTATAATAACCGTACGGTTTTTAAAGTGCCTTGTCAAGTGTAGTTACTCTCCCTTTTTTTTCTTCCTGTTGTCACCTTTTACTGACAGTCTCACAGCTTTAGAAAGGCCCATGCCCTGGGTTACATGATAATTGAACGCTCTTTTTTGATATTTGCATAACGCATGCATACACTGTCCACCAGGAGAGGTCTCCGTGTGGTGTTCTGTGACTCTGGTCTGCTAGATCTGGGGAAAACAAGACAGTGACCTGCTCCATCACGTGGACCATGTCGACTGCCTTCGTTCCTCTCCTCAGTGGCTGACATCGTAACGTGACGGGGCGGCCACACAGCTTGGTCAGGCCAGTCCCTGTGGCAAATGGCAAAAGTGGCCACAGAGGCAGGAAGGCCTCAGAAATGGAGTGAGGAGATCCAGTGCTCACTTTGAGAAAACAATTTAAAAACTGTTCTTCGATTGTGCTCACTGGTAGGTCTTTCAGACTGGGAAGGACCTTAGGGGTCAGGTAAGTTTTTTATTTTCTGGACAAGGAAAGCAGACTTCGGGAGGTGAAGTGGCTGGCTTGCGGTTGCATTAGGAGTGATACAGTTCACCAATGCAAGTACTGAGCAATTTCCATGCACAAGGCAGAACTCTGGATGTTGGGATAGTTGTCAAGGAATCAACAAGGTGAAGTAACAGGCAGCAGTAGAGCAAGAACACAAGTCCTACACCGCCATTTATTAGTGCTTGGGAGCAGTTTTGAACCCTCCCAGCACTCACTGAAAAACCAAACCCACTGCCATTGAGTCGATTCCGACTCATACAGACCCTACAGGACAGAGTAGAACTGTCCCTTAGAGTTTCCAGGGAGCGGCTGGTGGATTTGAACTGCTGACCTTTTGGTTAGCAGCCTGAGCTCTTAACCACTGCGTCCAGCAACCGTAGCACCTCAAAATATATTTTCCTTTCTAAGCTCCTCAAAATTAAGTTTCTTCATGAAAATAGAAGTTAAGATATATAATGTACGCTACCCTCCCATGGAGTTCTGGATTTTAAAAAGAACTTCAAAGATAGAAAAGCTTTTTAACCTACTCCGTTCCCTCAAGGAATACATCCCCAATGGTAACTCGGTGGGGTAGGGAAGGGGAGGGACCCGTGGGAGAGGACGGCCGTCGCCTGCCTGATTCAGGCCCACGGTGAGGCTCCCATTTTCTATCTGCCACGACAATACACTTGTGACTGTACCTGAAGTCATGTTTGTAGGCAGGAACTCTGCTTCATGGCAGCAGTACGTCACAACGATAAAGAAGAGGGTCACTGCTCCTAGATCCACTGCCATGTCCCCTTTAGCTGAAGGAGGAAGGCCTTCTGAAGGTTCTTCGGCCTCCCCAGCCTTGGTCTCCAGGATACTATGGAATGCCCAGGGACCTGTGACGTCATGACCAGGAAGTGAGCTGGGGGTCTTGCCCTGTGGTAGGAGGGAGAGTGGTGCCAGGGTCTATGGCTGGAAAGGGAGGAGTGAGGATGGCTGTTGGTTTTGAGGCAATGCCAATCGTCTCTGCTTGCTTCCATTGCTACTCTGGTGCCTCCTTCAACCCTGTGGACCTGAGGCCTGAAGGGTAGGATTCTAAATCAGGACTCTAGGCTGCAGGGTACAGAAACTCAACAAGATCTGCTTAAGCAAAAAGAGACTTACTAGAAGGAAGCTAGATAGCTCATTGAGTGAAAGGAAACTCATTGAGTTAAACGGTTGGATTGCCACCAGGTCTTCTCTCTCCCCCAGCCTCTCTTCCTCCCTCCGTGTCTTAGCATCAGCTCCTTTCTCTCTCTTGCCGTTAAACTTTCATTACAAGACAGAGAAGATGGCTGTGTGTGCCCTATTATCATCCTCTCAGTTCCGTTCCCCACGAGTGTATAGGGTTTTCTCCATCAGTACCTGTGAGAAAAACCCAAAGGAAGCACTCTGATTGGCCTGCCGGGGACACGCTCCATCCCTGAACTAATTCCTATGTCCAAGGGTCAGAGCTGGTCCACTTAGGCCATGTGCTCTTCCCTATGGTCACAGTCCACCTAAGGCAAGGATTAGGACCCTAAAGAGGGCTGGCTCCACCAGGTATTTTTTGGTTTTGGATTTTTTTATTGCCGTTATGGGGACCTCCTATATATTTTTGTTTAGTTTTTCTTTTTGATAAATGTGCTGTTGTTATTGTTCTTAGTTGCCATTGAGTCAGCTCTGACTCATGGCGACCTTATGTATGTTGTTGTTAGGTGCTGTTGAGTTGGTTCCGGCTCATGTGACCCGATGTACAACAGAACAAAACATTGTATGGTCCTGCGCCATCCTCACAATCATTGCTATGTGTGAACCCATTGTTACGGCCACTGTGTCAGTCTATCTCACTGAGGATCTTCCTTTCTTTCACTGACCCCCAACTTTACCAAGTGTGATGTCTTTCTCCAGGGACTGGTCCCTCCTGATAACATGTCCAAGTACGTGAAAGGAAATCTCACCATTCTCCCTTCTAAGGAGTATTGTGGCTGTACTTCTCCAAGACAGATTTGTTCGTTCTTCTGGCAATCCTCGGTATATTTGATATTCTTTGCCAACACCACAATTCAAATGCATCAATTCTTCTTCAGTCTTCCTTATTCATTGTCCAGCTTTCACATGCATACGACCTTATGTATAGAACGAAATTGCTTGGGCCTGTGCCATCTTCATGACTGTTGGTATGTTTGAGTCCTTTATTGTGGCTATTGTGTCAATCCATCTCATTTAGGGTTTGAGAAACCGAGCAGGAGAGATCCCCCTTTGTAGGTGTGTCTCTCGAGACTTCAGAGAGGAGGCCCATCCCCTCGTGAGGAACTGCAGATAATGAAGAGTCATCAGAAAACGTGCTCCAGTCTAGAAATCTGTCCCTTTAAGAACACGGGGCTGCTACTCAGATCCCCCACCCCACAGGACGCGGACTTGAGCTCAGCCTCTGAGCATTTCCATCCTGGCAGCACAGTAGCTGGAATAACTAAGGACCCTTGTGATGAGCCTACTGCACAGATTTGTCTTCTTAGGATTAACATGAATGCACCCAGCCAGCAGGAAGCCACCGCTGCACTGTTTATTACCACCAAGTGACGTTAGAGCAAGCGGGCTCCGAGTTTTTATTCTTTTTCTACTTGAGCCCCATGGAGAGCCCGTCTTAGAAGCTAGGGACTTTTGTTTATCCAGCTGTTATTGGCAAACACTGTTTGGCAAATACTGATTGCTCTTAGTCCCCACGTCTTGCCCAGAGAAGAAGAAAAGCAAAGGAGCTCAGTATTGTTTCTTCCTCAGCCCACGGAACAGTCATTCTTACTCCCTCAGTGCCTCTCAGGTTTGTTTCCAGGAGATGGAGTTGGCACTCCTGTCTCATTTGTTCATAAAACGTGTAAGCTGCACCTGCTACGTGCCCAGCACGTGCCTCACATGGGTCCACCTTCCAGGAGCGCACCCTGTGCTCACCTCTCCCACCCTCCTCACCTCCCCTCATTCAGTGTCCACCTTCCAGGAGCTCGCCCCGTGCTCACCTCCCCCACCCTCCTCACCTCCCCTCATTCAGTG
>NW_004444038.1:7715670-7811890 GCF_000243295.1 Trichechus manatus latirostris
CCTTCCAGGAGCTCGCCCCGTGCTCACCTCCCCCACCCTCCTCACCTCCCCTCATTCAGTGTCCACCTTCCAGGAGCTCGCCCCGTGCTCACCTCTCCCACCCTCCTCACCCTTCCTCATTCAGGTATCCACTCTTGGCTTTATTACTCACCAAAGTGATACTGGAGCCCTGGTGGCGTAGTGGTTAAGAGCTTGGCTGCAAACCAAAAGGTTGGCAGTTTGAATCCACCAGCTGCTCCTTGGAAGCTCTATGGGACAGTTCTATTCTGTCCTATAGGGTACCTATGAGTAGGAAACGACCTGATGACAATGGGTTTTTTATAATAGCTTGGAGCCCTGGTGGTGCAGTTGTTAAGAGCTCTGCTGCTAACCAAAAAGGTCAGCAGTTCAAATCCACCAGCTGTTCCTTGGAAACCCTGTGGGGCAGTTCTGCTCTGTCCTGTAGGGTTGCTATGAGTTGGAATTGACTTGATGGCAATGGTGTTTGGTTTAAAGTGATATTAGAGCAAGTGAGTTCCCTAAAGATTTTTATTAGTTTTGTACTTGAGCCCCATTGAGAGGCTGTTTTAGAAGCCAGGGAATATGACCGTTTTTAAACCGACCAAATTTTTTTTGTTATATATATTTTACTACAGTACAAAAAAAACCAAGGGAGTGGAGTTGTGAATAGAGCAGACATTGAGAGGAAAGAAGAGCTGTGAACTTGTTTTTCGAAGCTTTGTCGAACATGGAATTGACGACGATGGGTTAGGGTAGGAGCACTGCCTGTGGGATTTCTCAAAAATGCGTTGTGATCGATAGAGCTAAAATTGACCTTTCTTGACATAAAATGTAGTGTGTCCTTTGCCATTTGCCATCCGTGTTTAGTATTGGTATGCTAATAGGCTTTTAACCACTTAACTGTTTATCTAGTCGTTGCCCCCTCACTGCCTTATCTCTGGAATAGTTATGAGGTCAGGTTCTGCAGTCGGATGGCTTGTGTGTGAATCTTGGCTTCAGTTCCAACGCGCTCTATACCTGAGCAAGAACCTTTGCCTCCCAAGTCTTTCCTTCCACAACCTTCCAATGTGTGTAACAGGAGTCCTTATGTCATTGTGTGTGTGTGTGTGTGAGGATTAATTGAGCCAGGAAAATAGTAAATGTACAATACATGTTATCTGTTGTTACTTTAATCTAGGAAGGAGACTGGGTAAAATTTGAATACCTTCTGCCCCGGTGGTGCAGTGGTTAAGCATTTGGCTGCTAACCAAAAGGTCGGCAGTTTGAATCCACCGGGCGCTCCTTGGAAACCCTATGGGACAGTTAGGAACAACTAGGAGTCGGAATCGACCTGACGACAATGGGTTTGGTTTTTTGGCTTTTCTTCTCCCCCTAAGATGCTTATGGTCTTTCTCTTCTTTATTTGTAGTTCTCTGATTCTGATGAACCCTAAATTTATAAACATTTACTTAGTCTTTATTTGATTTTAGTAAGGGGTTCTTCAATTTACTCAAAATAATATACTTACCATAGGAATTTGGTGGCTAAAGAGAATTGCACTGTGTATTTGATCTTTACATAGTTAAAACTTGGGACTTTTGTCTCTTCAGTTCCTATGTAGGTGAAATTTTCCTCAGTCAGGCCAATGTGGGTGGCAGGGGTGGATTAACCAGAGAGCAAGTTACACCCGGGTTACTTACTAATTATTGTAGCACAATTTTACCTATTTTTCACCACATCTCCTAAGCACGAGTAAGCCTGTGGTACCTTGCTTATGGGGTAATCTGTCCCTGCTCATAGTTAATGCTAGGATTGAGACTGATGGTGTCCAGATCTTGATTCTAGTAAAACATACGCTATATAAGCAAATTTTTAAGTGGGAAGACTGGGTCCTATCTCTAATCAAGCAAGTAGCTATATAAATCTATATATGTACATTGTTACAGATTAGCCATTACTAACATACTGTAAAATTCTTACATAAATTTTAGTAAACCTGCATTCTAGCATTTAAAACTCCATTTCCCTGTAATTGCCTGATGCTATGCATTTGACTTTTGAAATAGCAGTTATATTTGATATAGTCCCGCTTTCCTATCATTCCCACCCCGTGCACGCCCCGCGGAAGTCTGTGCCTGTACCGGCCCGCATAGCTGTAGGAAGGGGATGAAGCGGCAGGAGTGAGGAGCCCCATGCCAGGCGCGCCGAGCTGCACCGACTCCTTCGTGATGGAGAAATCGCCCAGGGAGTGGCTGATCGTCTTGGGCTTGATTCCACCTGGTTGGAGGTCTTGCCCTTGTAGGCGCCCCCCAGGCTGCCCGCCATCTCGGGCAGGATGATCGTGTCGTGCAGGTGACCATCTTCACCACCTCCAGGCTCCTCCGTGGGAGGTGCGTCCTCCGGGCCTTGCGCAGCCGCTCCAACCCCGAGATAGGGGCCCCCTCCGCGGGCCTCGGTCCAGGGGCGGCCGCGCTGTGCTGCTGCACCCACGGCCTTAGGACGCGTCCGGCACCTGGCCGAGGACCACCCCAGGTAGATGCGGTTGCGGGAAAGCCTCTCACCCTTTCGCTGCACTTCTGCCATCCTGTCGGTTCTCCAGAAAGGCCCGCTCGTTTTAAAAAGGGCATTTGTTATCTATGCAGTCGCTTCTCGGAACCAGTAACGTTCTGGACAGTCTCTGTGTTAATCTTGCCTTCTTGCTATAAACAGATGTAACCAAACTCTTAACGGTGTTGTCGTTGGGTGGTGTCCATTCCGACTCCTACCCAGCCTACGTGAGGCTGTAGTCTTTATAGTTGCAGATCGCCAGGTCTTTTCTCCCGCAAGACTGGTGGGTTGAACCTCCGACGTTAACCATTTCGCCACCGGGGCTCCTTGTATTAATAATGCCTTATTACAATCTGGAGCCCTGGTGGAGTAGCGGCTAAGAGCTCGGCTGCTAACCAAAAGGTCAGCAGTTGGAATCCACCAGCTGCTCCTTGGAAACCCTATGGGGCAGTCGTACTCTGTCCTGTAGGGTCGCTATGAGTCGGAATCGACTGAACGGCAACAGTTTTGATTTTTTTTTTCCGTCATAGAGTAGCTTGTCAGGCCTTTGCAGTTTATGTTAGGCTTTTTTTTTTTGTTTAACGTGTGGTTTCATGGATAAGAAAAACGTTAAAATCGAAGAAGGATGTTCTGTTACTAATTTTCCTATTCTACACGATAAAAGTTGGTGCGGGAATCGAAATCGACTCAACGGCAGTGGGTGTAGTCTGATGTTCGTAGATAACTGTAACCAACAACCAAATCCATTGCCGTCAAGTGATTCCTACTCCTAGCGACCCTATAGGACAGAGTAGAACTGCCCCAGAGGGTTTCCAACCAGCAGCTGGTGGATTCCAGCTGCTGACCGTTTGGTTAGCAGCTGAGCTCTTAACCACTTTGCCACCAGGGCTCCTCTAAATAACTATAGACTTCCTTAAATGGCAATAGAATTTTGAGTCTCCTTTGTAACATGTCTGAACCTATAAGGTCTCTCTGTGTCTGTATGACTATTTCTAAGTTGGAAATCCTTTACCTCCTGTGGGAGTATGGATGGTCTCCTATTTCTGGAGGTATTAATAAATTAGATTTGAAAATCTCTTAAAGGAGCTCTGTCTGATTGGCTTACAGAGATAAATAAGCATCTATATAAATGGAATATTCCTAAAATTCCAAGAAAAATTAGGAATGTGAATGTAATTAAATTTAAAGCATTCTTTAACTGTGCTATTTTCAAAACAGTCTATTATTCATACAAAATCTAACTCAGAAATGTTTTAAGAATCCAAGTTTATAAATTAGATACAGTTTCCAGGTTATGAACGAGATCTGTTCTTGAGAATGTCTTTAAGAATTTGTAGGTAAGTCGGAACAGGGGCATACCGTTCTTATTTAACCTTACCTTAGAACAAAAAGGAGCCCTGGTGGCTCAGTGGTTAAAGTACTTGGCTGCTAACCAAAAGGTCGAGGGTTTCAACCCACCAGTCACTCCCCTGGAGAAAGACGAGGCAAGTCGTTCATAAAGATTTACAGCCTCAGAAACCCTACAGGGGCAGTTCTGCTCTGTCCTGTAAGGTTGCTATGAGTTGGAATCCACTCGATGGCAGTGGGTTCAGTGCAAGAATGGAGCTCTGGTTGCGTAGTGGTTAAAGTGCTTGGCTGCTAACTGAAAGGTCTGTGGTTTGAACCCACCAGCCACTCCACGGAAGAAAGATGTGGCAGTCTTCTGTAAAGATTTACAGCCTTGGAAACCCTATGGGGCAGTTCTGCTTTGCCTTATAGGGTCACTAATATTCGGCATCAACTTGATGGCAATGGGTTGGTTTGGTTTTACGTTCTTATTTAAGAGAAAAAAAAGTTTCCTCACTCAGGAACAAACTAAGGTTTTTAAAATAATCCTGTTACATTCTGTTCACTTTTACATGTTTTATTGTCACTTTGATGAAATAGGTAACCAAATTACCTCAGGCACCCATGATCCTATCTTAATCAAGTGTACAGATCTGACAACTTTTTGACTTTTGCCTTCCCCAAATCAATTTATAAATATAGAAAGAATAAAATAAAATTTTCAGGATTTTTTTATACCTAAAGCTGTTTGAGATTTCCCAGAGTCCCTGAACAATCATGTAGCATTTTTTTCCACTTTATAAAAAGAGCAGTGGTTGACATAGTTCAGTCTGTTTGATACATTACATTGTAAGATGTTTCATGGGGAGAATTGTCAAATGGGAGAGCTGTTCAGAGTCTCCTGGGTTAAATTCATATAGGTGCTTCAGAAATTGTGTGCTTCATTGGACACCCCTAAAGATGTATCAATGCCTTCACTTTGATTTCAAATGAATATCATTCATCAAAACTCTTACGAAATATTTTTGTCAAGTCTTCTTGTATTTGCCAAAGTTCTGGTGGTGCTTTGCCTAATGATACTAGGCAACGACAGTATAGTGTTACCAGCGAAATTTCAGTCAATGTTGACGGCCAGTCTTTAATCTGAATCTAACATCTTCTAAGCAGATGGTTTTCAGTTGGATGCACACCAGACTTACCAGTGGAGTTTTTTCCGCATCAGTTGATATGATCACATGATATTTCTTCTTTAGCCTGTTGATGTTGTGAGTTACACTGATTTTTTAAAAAATTTTTTTATCGTACTTTAGATGAAGTTTTACAGAGCAAACTATTTTCTCATTAAACAATTCATACACATATTATTTTGTGACATTGGTTACCAACCCCACTACGCGTCAACACTCTCCCCTTCCTGACCTTGGGTTCCCCATTACCACCTTCCTGCCCCCTCCTGTCTTCTTGTCCTTGCCCCTGAGCTGCTGTGCCCATTTAGTCTCATTTTGTTTTATGGGCCTGTCTAATCTTTGGCTGAAGGGTGAACCTCAGGAGTGACTTCATTACTGAGCTATTATGGTGTCCGGGGGCCATACTCTCAGGGTTTCTCCAGTCTCTGTCAGACCAGTAAGTCTCGTCTTTTTTTGTGAGTTAGAATTTTGTTCTACATTCTTCTCCAGCTCTGTCCGGGACCCTCTATTGTGATCCCTGTCAGAATAGTCAGTGATGGTAGCCGGGCACCATCTAGTTGTGCTGGACTCAGTCTGGTGGAGGCTGTGGTAGTTGTGGTCCATTAGTCCTTTGGACTAATCTTTCTCTTGTGTCTTTGGTTTTCTTCATTCTCCCTTGCTCCAGATGGTGTGAGACCAGTGGAATATCTTACATGGCCACTCACAAGCTTTTAAGACCCCAGATGCTACTCACCAAAGTAGAATGTAGAACATTTTCTTTATAAACTATGTTATACCAGTTGAGCTGGATGTTCTCCGAGACGAATGACACTGATTTTTGAGTGTTGAACCAGCCTTGCATATCTGGCATAAATCCCACTTGGTCCTGGTGTATGATTCTTTCTATACATTGTTGGATTCAATGTATTAATCTTTTGTTGAGGATTTTTGCATGTATGTTTGTGAGAAACATTGGTCGGTGATTTTTCTTTCTTGTAATATCCTACCAGCTCCCTCATTAATTAATGAGCTAAATATAATCTTGGATATGGATTCATTTTACATTTCATATGAGTCATGATCCTACTTTTTTAAAAAGGTGATTTTTAACAAAAATAATTGATCCTCTCCCTAGAAAAATGGACATTCACGTTAAATATCACCTACAATTTAAGGGGCCGGCGGTCTCTAAGGAGCCCTGGTGGTGCAGTGGTTAAGAGCTCAGCTGCTAACCAAAAGGTTGGCAGTTGGAATCCACCAGCTGCTCCTTGGAAACCGTATAGGGCAGTTCTACTCTGTCCTATAGGGTTGCTATGGGTCAGAATTGACTTGATAGCAATGGGTTTGATTTTTTTTGTTGTTCATGGTCCCTAAAGCCCATGGACAAAACCCTAGATATTCTTAGACTGTAGGCTAAGATGTCTGGATCTGTCTTACCATAATTATTATTACATTTATTATGGATTGAATTGTGTCTGCCAAAAATATGTGTTGTAAATTCTAACACCCTATACCCATAAGTGTAATCCCATTTGGAAACAGAGCTTTGTTATGTTAATGAGACTCCACTGTAGGGTGTGTCTTAAGCCAATCATCTTTGAAATACAGAAAGAGCAGATTAGGCACAAAGAGGGAAGTACAAACAGGCGAAGATGCATGCTACATAATGGTCAAGGAGCTGAGAACAGAAGCTGAAATGAGGTAGGGACCTTCACCCAGAGCTCTCAGAGAGACAAAGCCTTCCCCTAGAGCTGGCATCCTGAGTTCAGCTGTGAGAGAATAAATTTCTGTTGGTTAAAGACAGCCACTTGCAGTATTTCTGTTATAGCAGCATGAAGAAACTAAGACACTTGTAGTAAGCATCTTGGTGAACTTCAAAAGTGTGAACCTCAGAGTTCTGAGGAGGGGTAGGCGAGGGGCAAGATGGTGCCAGGGCCTGACTAACGGGAGTCTTACCCAGGGACACGCTTTTCTGCGTTTCTGTATACATGTCCCCCCATCAGAAAGTACAGTGTCTTAAGGAGAAGCAATGACCATTAATTTACCTGGGAAAAAATTTTAAGCATTCCCAGATCGGAAGAATCACCTACCGAATCATACCAAATGACACATAAAACCCTTACGAGCTTTCTTAGGCTTTTCTGATACCTTAGGACACATCTTGCTAACGTTTGCACAAAATAAATTGAGATAACGCACAGATGCGCACAGGCGCAGTTCAAAGCTTTGGCGGCTTGATGCTGAGATGCTGAGTGTGGTTCCCGGGGAAGGAGCTTGGCCAGGCCACACCGGATGCTTTTTTGGGGCGTGCACTGCCTCTTTAAAGGCTCGCTGCAAAACAGACGCTGCACCGGTTTTCGCTCTTCGCCCTTTTTCGTACCAGCAAAAATCTTCTTTGGATTTCTTTAGGTTAGCGGAAACAGATACTAGCGTAGGTCTTTCATAAGAGAGAAGTGGCATAGAGCGAACTTTCGAGAAGCGGGGCATACCTGTGGCCCTAATTTGTGTTTCCCAGAGAGTTTGAGGAAACTCGGTTATTCTGTGGTGGTGCAGTGGTTAAGCGTTCAGCTGCTACCCAAAAGGTCAGCAGTTGGAATCCACCAGCCGCTCCTTGGAAACCCTCCGGGGCAGTTCTGCTCTGTCCTAATAGGGTCGCTGTGAGTTAGAATTGATTCCGCGGCAACAGGTTGTTTTGGTTTTAGTGTCAGGAAGGACTTTTTGGTAGAGCCGGAGACCCTGTGCAAAATCTGACGAAAGTTTAAAAATACCTGTTGGATTATATTCAAGAATCTTGGTGTTCAATGTAGTTTCAGTGTTAAGGTTTCAATAATAAGTAATAACGTCCTTCAAGGACTGCCTTGGAAAGCACCCAGGATGAAACATCGGATGATCTCCTTCCGGTTTTGCTGAGTGACTTCAGGTGAGCCGTGTGAAGTTTTGGGTCAGTGATACGGGGATTCCTGCTCTGCCCTTCTGGCGGGTTGTCTGAGGATCACGAGTGATAGTGTGTTTATGAAAACCTCTTGCAATATGTTTAAAAGACATAAAATCCTGACTATATGATTGAACTGGTTTATATCAGATTCATGTTGTATATTTTTATTAGATTACTCTTAAAATCACAAAATATTACTTGAACTTAAGTTGACATAAATTCCCAGAAACTGCCATGAGAAATCAACAGCTGCTACTGTTTAAAGATTTCCCTTAAACCCACTGGCCGGAAAGCGGAGTTGGTTTCACTGTGAAGTTCTTCCCTTCCCGGCTCATCGCTCAGAGCAGGTGGGCAGGGGGATGGGAAGCAGCTGACCCTGGAATTAATATCCCCAAGCACTCTTTGCTCATTACTAATTTTATATCCAGAATCATAGGATTGGAAAGGAGTTCAAAGAGTGGTTTGTCTAGCCCCCTATCCTGGAAGATTATTTGTAAATTGTTTTTAAAGAGTTCAGCTGAGATCAAGGCTGTACTCTGACTCGGCAGCCTGTTGTGGGATTCAGAGTTTCAGAAAAGTTCAATGGAAGGCAATAGAAGACTTAAAAGCAGCCATAAAAGAAAGAAATAGAAACGGTGCCTGTTGGGAATGGCAGCTTCTTTTGGGGACTTACCCAGATTATTGTATTATGTAACTGTTCTGATAAGCATCGCTACCAAGATCAACAGGTGTTGATAGACTGGGTCACTTCAGCGAATGGTCTCCTCACCAGGCGATGCTTTCACAGACGTCGTTTTCCAAACTGGTCGACCTCACATTTCCGTATTTTCAACGGTCCCTCTGGTAAACATTTTCATTCCTGTCTTTGGTTTAAACCTTCATTTTCTTACCAGCAGGCACATCCAAAAATAAGAACAAAACCAGACTAAACTAAAAAACAAAAACAAAGAAACTCAAGCTTATATAAAAGTTGCAAGTACAGTACAAAAATATATATATTTCCCTGAACCACTATGCCAATTTTTTTTACATGTTGCTGTAAAAAAATTAACATAGTGTGCTTATGAAAATACCTTGCACGGAGGGGGGAGGGTGTGGTTGGCAAACAAACATAGAAGGTGTGCGTTATTTGCATAAAAATATGGTACTCTGATAGGATAAACTAGGGGTCAAAAAATATGTAATTTAAAAATGAGTGTTTTTCTTATGTGTTTTACAAACTATCTTTGAAAGCAATTTCAAAAGAGAAGTCCAAAAATGTTTAGAGCAACGGAAGAGAAAGGGAAACATTTTAGATTATTCTTTGTGAAAAGAGTTTAATAAACAATGGGACAGTTCAATAGACTTAGTACCTTGCCAATTTAATAGGCTATTAGAATAATCTAGGACAGTGTTTCTCCATCTGGGGTCTTTGTCCCACTAGAGATCATTTATGTCAGTAATAAAGATCTTTCAGCTATTTTTAATACTTTGAAATACCAAAAAGAAATTGTACATTAATTGAACATACATATAACTGAAGTGTAACTAAAACTTTGTTTTACGTTTTTGTTTTTTCCTTTTGGGCTGGAATATGGTCTAGCTTACCTCAAAGTTTTGATTGGCAGTTATGTATTTTTTTTAAATGAGAAAATAAAGTATCAGTTAATGAACTGATTTTATTTAGTAGTGTCATGGGGTGAATTGTGTGCCTCAAAACTGTCCACTTCGCTAGGTCATGATTCCCAGTATTGTGTGGTTGTCTACCATTTTGTCATCTGATGTGAGTTCCCTGTGTGTTGTAGATTCTATCACTATGATGTAATGGGATGGATTGGCAGCAGTTGTATTGATGAGATCTACAGGATTGGGTGGTGTCTTGGGCCAGTCTCTTTTGAGATACAGGGGAGAGAGGCCAGCGGCGAGATGGGGGACCTCATACCACCAAGAAAGCAGTGCTGGGAGCAGAGCGTGTTCTTTGGACCTGAGGTTCCTACGCTGAGATGCTCCCAGACCAAGGGGAGATTGATGACGCGGACCTTCCTCAAGAGCCAACAGAGAAAGCCTTCCCCTGGAGCTGATGCCTTGAATTTGGACTTGTAGCCTACTAGACTGTAAAAATAAACTTCTCTTTGTTAAAGCCATCCACTTGTGGTATTTCTGTTATAGCGGCACTAGGTGACTAAGACAAGTAGATAAATATTTTAAAACATAGAAGCCCACTCAAGGAGGATTGGAAAAGGTTTAATCAAAGAGGTCTTTGTGGTGGAAAAGGTAAAGTCAATTGCAAGCCAAAATCTATGGAATTTGGCTGCTGATTGGGTATGAATGAAGATGTAGTTGCAGTCAGATTTTCACTTCTGAGCAAACTTTGATGCGTCATTAGCTGACGAAAGAAGTCATTTTAAAAAAAAAAGAACTGTTTTTGGCCATGTGTTACATACTTATTGTCACTCAGCCTCATTCCTATCTACCATTTGCTACGCAGCTTTGTAGTGACGGGGCTGGAGTCTGCAAACTACATTTCCTAGACTTACTTGCCATATGATTGAATTCTCTCCGTGGGTGAAAGATTGGAAGGCAAGAGGAGAAGAGAAGGCTCTTGCTTCTGATTTTTGCCAGGATTCCTTCAGTGAACAGCTATGGCTCCGATACCTTTCTGTACTCCCAGAGCCTGCTACATGCTATCCCCTCCTCCAGAGTCCCAGGTTCTCAACAGATGGTCCCTTCTCCACACTCCTATATTCTTATAACACCACCTTTCCCTTTTGCTTCCCCTGGCCCAGGGGTGGTAGTTGCTACTTGCAATTACTGATCTCACCTTTCCCTTTTTGGCTTTTCCAGCCTTCCATCACTTGGAGCCCTGGCGGTGCTGTGGTTAGGTGTTTGGCTGCTAACTAAAAGGTCAGGAGTTTGAATCCACCAGTCACTCCTTGGAAACCCTACAGGCGGTTCTACTCTGTCCTACAGGGTCACTATGAGTTGGAATGGACTCGATGGCATTTTTTTTTTTTTTTTAATTTTATCACTTGTATAACCAATCCCCTGAATTAAACCCCTTTTATTTGAAATACCTAGTATGGTTTCCGTTTTCCTGACTTGAACCTGATATACTCTTTAGACATACTGAGTTTGCTAATAGGCCATCCATTAGAATTTAATTCTGTGAGGCTAGGATTTTTGTCTGTTTTGTTCACTTCTCTATCCAGTGAAGCACCATAGAAAGTGCTCTGTAAATATTCAGGTGTCCAGAGAGCAAGTAGAAATGAAGGTGATTTAGCTCAAAAAGAATCATAGAGATATGAGCTTTCTGCTTAGTGGGGTGTCTTAGTTATCTAGTGCTGCTATAACAGAAATACTACAAGTGGATAGCTTCAACAAAGAGAAGTTTATTCTCTCACAGCCTAGAAGTCCAAATTCAGGGCATCAGCTCCAGGGGAAGGCTTTCTCTATTGGTTCTGGAGGAAGGTCCTTGTCATCAATCTTCCCCTGGACTAGGAGCTTTTCTACGTAGGAACCCTGGGTCCAAAGGACACGCTCTGCTCCTGGCACTGCTTTCTTGGTGGTATGAGGTCCCCACTCTCTGCTTGCTTCCCTTTCCTTTTATCTCTTGTAAGATAACAGGTGGTGCAGGCCACACCCCAGGGAAACTCCCTTTACGTTGAATCAGGGACATGACCTGAGCAAGGGTGTTATAATCCCACCCTAATCCTCTTTAGCATAAAATTACAGTTACAAAATGGAGGACAACCACACAATACTGGGAATCATGGCCTAACCAAGTTGACACATATTTTTGCCGGACACAATTCAATCCATGACTTGGGGATAACCACGAGAAGTCAGAACAAGGAGAAACGAAGGAGTGGCCCAGAACCTTGGAAAAAGTCTAACATGAGCTAGAATGTTTTATTTGCCTGGAAGTAAGAATTGAAATAAAAACAAGATAAAATCAGTCATCTATTATAGTTCAGTAGCTTTTTTTTTTTCAGGTTTTACAAAATATGTAAAAAAAAAAAAAAGTTGTGGGCTGTAAAGAAAATATTTTTGTTTTTGTACGGTGAAGGCCTTCGGAGCAAATTTCTCTGAAACCTGGTCTAAAGACAAGCCTAGAAGTTAAGTTATGAGACCTGGACCATGGAGGTATCTCTGCATATGTAAAGCTGGAGATACCAGTTTTATCTATTCCCCTCTAGAGACTTATTTACATTCCAAAGGACAAGGACCAAGGATCCTTTATGTTTGCAAGGGGAAGGGGAACAGCTGCCTGTATCTCTGATATAAATGCAGAAATTCATGTTTTTGGAGCTCCTTACCTGCTACAGTAGACTGCCCTTATGTGTACCATGACACCTGGCTCATTGTGTTGACCCCAGGGGTAGGAATTGGGGCAAAATAGAGCTGATGGACTATTTGCCATAAGAAAATAGTAATCTGCTCTGTTCCAGGAACCTTGTGTCTGTATTCAGGATAATATTAACAAATAAAGATATAGACATGTAAGTAAATATAGATATAATAAATTTTAAAAAGTGGAAGGAGAATACGTATCAAGAAAAATAAAGATGTAGAATAAACCTATAAGATTTGTTAAATATTAACTAAAAATTGATGGCCGTTTGTGCCAGATGCAGCAAAACCTTTTTGAGAACAAGTTAACTGAAGTGGCTGTTTGTGCCTCTTATAAACCTTGACAGGACAATAGTGTTTTCAAAATGTTCTAATTGTAGGGACTTTCCCAAAAAGCCAACTTGACATTGAAGTATGTCTCTGACTCATCATACCAGACAATCAATTCTCATGAGACAATTATACCTATGGAACCAATGAAAGAAAGACCCCTTCAATTAGGGACATACCTAAGACCCAATCACTGTAATCTCCCTGTTGGAAATCCACTAACTGCCTTAAAAATTCCATATTTGAACTACTTGAATGGGCTCCTTTTTAGATGCTCCCTGTTTGCAAACAGAGTCTCGCCTCCATAAAACCCATTAACTCTAATTGACTTGTTCATCAAATTTTTCTTTCGACAGATTCAAGTCTGAAAATCCATATATCTATAAATTGCAGATATCTATCTATGTGTATAAGAAGCCCTGGTGGTGCCATGGTTAATGCGCTTGGCTGCTAACTGAAAGGTTGACAGTTTGAACCCACCAGTGGCTCCGTGGGAGAGAAGACCTGGCAGTATGCTCCTGTAAAGATTGCAACCAAGAAAACCCTGTGGGGCAGCTCTACTCTGTCACATGGGGTCACTATGAGTCTGAATTGACTTGATGGCACCCACAACAACAGCAGTCTATGTATATAAATTGGAGATAACATGTCCCCTTTCGCCTACCTACTTCGTTGTGTATTTCCTAAGGATAAGTGTCATGGATTGAATTGTGTCCCCCAAAAATATGTGTCAACCTGGCTGGGCCATGATTCCCAGTATTGTGTGATTGTCCACCATTTTGTCATCTGATGTGATTTTCCTGTGTGTTGCAAATCCTACCTCTAAGATGTTAATGAGGTGGGATTAGAGGCAGGACTCAATCTACAAGATTAGGTTGTGTTTTAAGCCAATCTCTTTTAAGATATAAAAGAGAAAGGCCAGCAGAGAGACTTAGGGACCTCATACCACCAAGAAACAAGAGCCAGGAAAATAGTGCATCATTTGTACCCGGGGTCCCTGCGCTGAGAAGCTCCTCAACTGAGAAAGATTGATGACAAGGACCTTCACCCAGAGCTGACAGAGACAGGAAGCCTTCACTTGGACTTCTAACCTCCTAGACTGTGAGGGAGTAGATTTCTCTTTGTTAAAGCCATCTACTTGTGGTATTTCTGTCAGCACTAGATGACTAAGACAATAAGGATATTCTCTTACATGATCACAACACAGTTAAAATCAGGAAATTTAACATTAATACAATATCATTATTTAATCCAGCATCCATATTCATATTTCATCGCTTGCCCCAGTAATGCCCTTCATAGCTATTTTTTCCTAGTCTAGGATCCAATCCAGGATCATAAATTGAATTCATTTGGCATGTCTTATTAGTGTTCTTTAATCTGGAACAGATCCTCAGCCTATCTTTTTGATTCCTGACCTTAGCATCTTTAAGAGTAAAAAAAAAAAAAAAAAATTATTGTACTTTAGATGAAGGTTTATAGAGCAAAACTAGTTTCTCATTAAACAATACACATATTGTTTCGTGACATTGGTTGCGAACCCCACGATTTGTCAATGCACTCCCCTTCTCGACCTTGGGTTTCCCATTACCAGCTTTCCTGTCCCCTCTTGCCTTCTCGTCCTTGCCTCTGGGTTGGTGTGCCCATTTAGTCTCGTTTTGTTTTATGGGCATGTCTAATCTTTGGCTGAAGGATGAACCTCAGAAGTGACTTCATTACTGAGCTATAAGGGTTTCCAGGGGCCATACTCTTGGCGTTTCTCTAGTCTCTGGCAGACCAGTAAGTCTAGTTTTTTTTTGTGTGTGTGTGAGTTAGAAATTTGTTCTACATTTTTCTCCAGCTCTGTCTGGGATCCTCTGTTGTGAACCCTGTCAGAGCAGTCAGTGATGGTAGCCGGGCACCATCTAGTTGTGCTGGACTCAGTCTGGTGGAGGCTGTGGTAGTTGTGGCCCATTAGTCCCCTGGACTAATCTTTCCCTTATTTCTTTGGTTTTCTTTATTCTCCCTTGCTGCAGATGGGGTGAGACCAGTGGAGTGTCTTAGATGGCAGCTCACAAGCTTTTAAGACCCCAGATGCTACTCACCAAAGTAGAACGTAGAACATTTTCTTTATAAACTATGTTATGCCAATTGAGCTGGATGTTCCCTGAGACCATGGACCCCATAGCCCTCAGCGTAATAATTTGGTTCCTCAGGGAGTTTGGATGTGTCTATGGAGCTTCCATGACTTTGCCTTGGACAAGTTGTGCTGGCTTCCCCAGTATTGTGTACTGTCTTACCCTTCACCAAAGTTACCACTTATCTCATCTATTTAAGAGTTTTTCCCTCCCACCTCTCCCCTCCCTCATAACCATCAAAGATTAATTCTTTTTGTGTATAAACCTTTTCATGAGTTTTTATAGTAGAGGTCTCATACAGTATTTGTCCTTCTGTGATTGATTTATTTCACTCAGCATAATGCCCTTCAGATTCATCCGTGTTGTGAGATGCTTCGCAGATTCATCATTGTTCTTTATTGTTGCATAGTAGTCCATTGTGTGTATGTATCGTAGTTTAGTTTATCTGTTCATCTGTTGTTGGGCACCTAGGTTGTTTCTTTTTGCTATTGTGAACAATGCTGCAATGAACATGGGTGTGCATATGTCTATTCATGGGACGGCTCTATTTTCTCTAGGATATATTCCTAGGAGTGGAATTGCTGGATCATAAGGTATTTTTAAGAGTAAAAATTTTATAGAATATCCCTTGACATGCATTTGTCTGATATTTCCTTTTGATTAGATGCAGATTATGCATTTTTGGCAAAAATAGCACTGAAATGATCCTGTCTTTTTCTGTACACTTTATGTAAGGGAAAATACTGATTAAAAATAAGGAAAAAACTTCCCTTCCTCTCTTTTCTTTCAGGATTCACTTTAGAAAACTTGTAAGTTCTTTCTCTATCTCTGACAAGTATGTGAATCTAGGATGTTTCCCCAAGAACCTGGGAGACTTCTCTTTTGAAATGTAATTATCAAGGAAGATCACGCCCCTAGCTCCCAGCTTCCTGGGAGGTGATAACCTCTGGTGGTACTGGGTTGCAAATTGCAAACCTACCTCTGGCCATAAAGACATGAGATCTTGAACGAGTTGTATCCACTTAGCTATATAAGTTTTTGCCACCTCTTTAGCCGATTGCCCATGATGCATCGTATTTGGTTTAATGCTTACTCAGTAATAAAATTATTTTCTTTCTCTTCTACTTTTGTGGAGAGGTTCTCTGAGTTGGAAGAAGATTTTGTTTTTAATTATATTTTCCTAACATTTACTAGGAGGTACCTGATGTGGGTTTGACTTAATGTTGGTGATGTTAGATTTGATGACTTCATTAAGGTAGTGTCCGCCAGTACGGGCTGCATTGTCAAGTTGGCCTTTCTGTGGGTGACTGGTAACTCCATCCCTTTGAGAAGGCTTATGAAATATATCTCAGAACTCTCTTCCCAGTGGGATGGAAGGGAGAACTGTTTACCCATCAGTTTCCATCCCCTACTGGATAAGGGTGGTTCAATATGTGTTAACTCCCCCACACTTCTAGGTTGTATGTACATGAATGCAGAGAGCTAAGCAGGATCCAAGAAGCCCTAGGACGGGAAGCCAGTGGTATGAGCCATGGGCTGGAGCAAAGCGTGGTTAGGATGCGTCTACACAAAGCTCGTCAAAGCCTGTCAGAACTGGTCACTGCAGCAGTGGCTGGAGTAGGGCTGAGGCTGAGAGGACTTGAAGGAGCACCCTAGTGGGCCATCCAGATGACTGTGAAAGAATAAAAGGGAGGTAGGATTTGAGGGAAAAGGTAGAATGTCTTAGAAAAGCAAGCAACAGGGAGGTGAAGTCTCATTTGGCCTGAAGGGAGAGAGGTGAGTCTTGGAAGCCAGTGGGGACCCACGACTTTCCATGCCAGTGCCCCAAGGAGGTAGCCAGACGTTAGAAGGGTTGGCTTCATGGTATACCTGGGGAGTTGAACACTAGGCAGAGTTACCCCCCTCCTTAAAAATCCCTGTGCTGCATGTACAGAAATATGCAGATTTTAAGGGTGTGCTTGAAAATAGACAATAAAGATGCCAGAGGCAATAATAAAATCATTCTGGATTCTGATGAGACCATAAGAAGGGATGGGCACCCCATTCTGATTGAGGAGGAATTCTTGGACAGCTTAGTGGTTGTAGGCACAGAGGCAGAAATGTAGTCCATCTATAGAAAATAAAGGGCTATTTCGTACATGTATGCACATCTTCCACACCAGAGAAGTACTGAGGTTCCTTCTCTAGGTTGTTGCCATGTGGGATCAGTAAGTACTGAGTGGTGAGATAATGGATGAGTTCAGCCTTTTCACAGTTGTGGTATGGTGTTCCAGGTCAGGGTTCCTGGGAAACAGACTCTGAGACTGCTTTGGCCCAACAACAGTCTTGGCCTTCCCCTTGGAGAAGCCTGGATTTGGGCTTCAGGGTTTTCCCAGGTTGGACCAAGATGGCTAGGACTCTATAAACCAAATCTGACTCATAGCGGTCCTATAGGACAGAGTAGAACTGCCCCATAGGGTTTCCAAGGAGTGCCTGGTAGATTTGAACTAGCTAAGCTTTTGGTTAGCAGCCAAACTCTTTAACCACTGTGCCACCAGAGTTTCTAGGACTCTATAGTCCCCTATTTATCAATCATTGGATGTGGCCCACTTTGAGAAGTGCTGTGACCTTAGGGAAAGTGTCTCTCTGCAGCTGACATAATCCCTGAGGGGGCCGCAGCTGAAGGCTGTCCAGTGGCCGCATTCACGTCAGCTGGGTGGCATGCCCCAGTGTCCGCAGCCTGTTCTCCCATGCCCTAACTCCCAGAAATACTGAGGAGAACATTTGACATTTTACAGTTCCGGAATTGGACTCAAAGCCAAATGTGGCCTGATCTCAATCCAGCTAATACTTGGATTACATAGGCATGTGCCAAGTGAGAAGGAACATGGAATGTTTGAGAAGCAGTAAGGGGCTTAGCATGACCGGAGTTGTTTGACAGTGAAAAATTGCAGATAAGCTAATTGTTCAATAATGGGGAAATCAGTTTAGTAAATTATAGTATATTCCTAATATAGGATCCTATTTTTGGCTGTTAAATTTTGTGTTGTGGAAAAATATTTGATAGTGCATCGAAGAGTGTATTATATATGACATGAAACAAGCAATTTTGAGCACCATATCACGTGTAATCCCATTTGGGAAAATAAAAAAAATTACACATATGTTTATGCAGAGAAAAAAGGCCGGAGAATACCCATCAACATATTTGGAGTAATTATTTCTGGATGACGGTGGTGCTTTTTATTTTCCTTTTGGTGTTTTTCTGAATTTCTTATATTTTCTAAAATGAATATGCTTTACTCTTATGATATAACCAAAAAAACCAAACCTGTTGCCGTCGAGTCAATTCTGACTCATAGTGACCCTATAGGACATGGTAGAACTGCCCCATAGCTACTGGTGGATTCGAACTGCTGACCTTTTGGTCAACAGCCAAGCTCTTATCCACTGAGCCACCAGGGCTCCTATTAAATACATATATTTTTTAATTCAGCAGAAATAATAAATGTTATTTTTGAAAGATAAATTGGGCAAGAATAACGTGAGAAACCAGACCCAGAAGGAAGTAATTTGAGAAAAGGCTTGGGAGTTTTCACTGAGCGCAAGTTAAACATGAGTGGAAAAAGTAACTGATACGTAATGCGACTGTTACAACGTATTCACTGATGGCCAAACCGCATCTGTAGAATTGGATTCACTGTGTGGCACCTCGGTGTAGAGGCATAAACTGGAGGTTACGACTAAGATGATGAGACATCTGAAAATGTTGTCATCTGGAGAATGCTTGATGGCACTGGATGTATCGAGCTTGGAGAAAGAACGGAGAAGAGGTGTCACGTCAGGGCAGACTAAATCATACGAGGGCAGATTTGTGGAGCTGGGAAGAGGCTTGTTCTTTGACTTTCAGACTTTCAGTGTGTGTATTTCCATTTCTAATAGTTTGTCATTTAAAAAATTTTGTTATAGTTATTTTCATTTTGACAAAGTAAAAACAAAAGAAAGGTGTAAAAATAGTAGAAAACATGAGACCTATCCATCCATTATTGGTATTGTATAACATGTCATCATATTTGCTCCATCTTTTTAAAATGCAAATTAAAAAAAAAACATTACAAATAAAGCTGACCTTATCCCTACCCCTACTTCCATTTCTCTTGGCTCCAGAGACAATCGTCATTAAAAATTATGCATATCTTAACTGGACACCCCGGACCAATCGCCGTCAAGTTGATTCCGCCTCATGATAACCCCATGTGTGGCAGAGTAGAACTGTGTTCCATAGTGTTCTCAAGGAAATAGGTCACCAGGCCTTTCTTCCCAGGCGGAAGAGGGTTCAAACCACCAACCTTTCGATCAGAGTTGCCAGTTCGAATCCATCAGCCGCTCCTTGGAAACTACAGGGCAGTTCTTTTCTGTCCTATAGGGTTGCTATGAACTGGAATCGACTTGACAGCACTGGGTTTAGTTTTTAGTTTTAATAATTAAGCATGTTATATGCGTGTGTGTGTGTGTGTGTGTGTGTGTGTGTGTGTGTGTGTAGCCCTGGTGGCGTACTGGTTAAAGCAATGGACTGCTAACCGAAAGGTCATTGGTTTGAAACCACCAGCGGCTCCTTGGAAACCCTATGGGGCAGTTCCACTGTGTCCTACAGGGTTGCTATGAGTCAGAATTGACTCCACAGCAACAGGTTTATAATCAGACATACTGACAGACACATACAGAGTTCAGCAGCATAATCCTCTGATCGCAGAGTTCAGATAATTAGTTCTCACAGTTGCCATGGGTTATTGCTTTATCTTGATTGGAAATTTCTTCAAAATCCAATTTTTCTGGTGTCTTATCTTTCTTTGGCATGTATTCTCTTGAGCTTTAAGGCATCTGTTCTCTTAAGAAAAAAAATTTTTTTTCCTTGAGTTTTCACCATGTCCTGGACACTGGTATTTGTTTAGTGGATATCACTGTTAATCATGCAAGCATGCTTTTGATTTGATGCACGATCTAGTTGGTGTTCACGCGAGCACTGTCTCGAGATACGTCAAATTTGTCCTTTGGCCAGGTTGGTGATAGCAGAAACATCTGTGTGGCACTTGGCAGGTTACCAAATGCTTTCATATATATTGGCTTCTTTAAGCTTCCTAATGATTCTGTGAGGTTGAGATTGTTTTAAAAAAAAAAACATAAGGCAGTTATTGTGGCATTGACGCTGACTCATGGTGACCCCATCTGTGTCAGAGTAGAACTGTGCTGCATAAGGTTTTCAGGGACTGAAGTAGATCGCCAGGCCCTTGCTTGTAACAGTCACCAGGCATCTCTGGGTGGACTCGAACCTCTAACTTTCCAGTTAGCAGCCATGCATGTTAACCGTTGGTACCAAGGACTCCAAAGGATTACTATCACCATTTTACAGATGATGAAACGGACACATAGGGAGATTAAGGAAGTTAAAACCACAGATAATAAGGGGCAGACCCAAGACTTAAACCCAGATCTTCTAACTTCAAATTGTGGTTTCCTTTAAGCTCAGCTGCCTCTCTGACAGTTGGTCATTTTTTCCCACTAACAGGACTGTTGTTAGGTGCTGTGGAGTTGGTTCTGACTCAGGTCCCACAGGATTGACAAAGGCACCAGAGTAGCAATGGAGGCGAGCAGAGAGGCTCTGCATTACCTCAAAGCCACCAGCCAACCTCCCTCCTCCCTTCCCAACTATAGACCCTGCCACCACTCTCCCTCCCACCACAGGGCAAGACCCCCAGCTCACTTCCTGGTCATGATGTCACAGGTCCCTGGCATTCCACAGTATCCTGGAGACCAAGGCTGGGGAGGCCGAAGAACCTTCAGAAGGCCTCCTCCTTCAGGTGACCAGGAACGTGGCAGCAAACAGAGGAGCAGTGACCCTCTTCTTTATCGTTGTGACGTACTGCTGCCATGAAGCAGAGTTCCTGCCTACAAACATGACTTCAGGTCCAGTCACAAGTGTATTGTCGTGGCAGATAGAAAATGGAAGCCTCACCGTGGGCCTGAATCAGGCGGGCGATGGCCGTCCTCTCCCGCGGGTCCCTCCCCTTCCCTACCCCACCGAGTTACCATTGGGGATGTATTCCTTGAGGGAATGGAGTAAGTTAAGTTTTTCTATCTTTTTAAAATCCAGAACTCCATCGGAGGGTAGCATACATTATGTGTCTTAACTTCTTTTTTCATGAAGAGACTTAGTTTTGAGGAGCTTATACAGCAAAATATATTTTGAGGTGCTATGGGTGCTGGAAGGGTCTGAATCTGCTCCAAAGCGCTAATAAATGGCAGTGTAGGACTTGTGTTCTTGCTCTACTGCTCCCACCTGTTACTCCAGCTTGTTGATTCCTTGACAACTGTCCCAGCATCCAGAGTTTTGCCTCGTGCATGGAAATTGCTCAGTACTTGCATTTGTGAAATGTATGACTCCTAATGCAACCCTGCAAGCCAGCCACTTCACCTCCCAAGGTCTGCATTCGTTGTCCCAATTCCTAAGACCCCGATTATTACAGTCCTTCCTTCGGTCTAGTAAGCTACCAAATATCTTGTCCAGATTAGATTGTTTTGGTCACTTGTAACTGAATGAGCCCTGCCTAAAACAGAAATAGCAATTTGTGCAAGAAGACCCATTTATTCACACCCATAGGGTCCATGATGTGGCACCAAGTTTTGAACCTTATGTTGGAATAATAATAATAGTAATAGCTAATGCTTATTCAGTACTTATAGTATGTTATATACATTAATCTTTTAATAGTATACATTTCATCTACCTAAAGTTTACATGCATCAACTCATTTATATATAGTGATACATAAAATTTTTTTCTGAAATCTTTTACCCAATACTACAATTACTATGATCATACAATTACTGTTAATTTATCATTATGTGATTAACCTACAATATCCTGTAAGACTTTACACTTCATGCTTTGTACTTGTTTTCCTTTATTCAATCATTGATGACCTACAATATGGTGAACACCTGCTATGTGCCAGACGCCGTGTTAGAACCTGGGCTTGCGGGGTAAGGACAATGCCATGGAGGATATGCGCAAGTAAACACACCATTCCACCCTACGTAATAAGTGCAGTTATAGAAAAGTCATCAGCAGACTACTCTGTGGATGTGAAAAGAAAGGGAGAAAAACAAAAACCCAGTTGCTGGTGAATCGATTCCAACTCATAGCGACCCTATAGGACAGAGTAGAACTGCCCCATAGGCTTTCCAGGGAGCGGCTGGTGGATTTGAACTTCTGACCTTTTGGTTAGCAACTATAGCTCTTAACCACTGTGCCACCAGAGCTCCAAGAAGAAAGGGAAGGGCCTAATATTTACTCAGTGCTAAGTTCTCTACTCATATTAATTCTCTGAATCTTCACGACAACCCGGTAAGGTTGATATTTTAGTTCCCACTTTACAGATGGAGAAACGGGGAAGATAAGTAACTAACTTCAGGTCATCTAGTTAAAAGTGGTAGATGTGGAACTCAACTGCTATCAATCTGGTACCAATGGTTCTGCTGACAAAGCTGGATTTACGGGTAGAAGAACCAGGGAAACTGTTAGAAGGTTAGAAGGTGCTGACTGAACTGAATCGTGAAGGATTAATAAGGCAGAGTGTGTGTTTGAGGAGCCCTGGTGGCACAGTGGTTAAGCTCTTGGCTGTTAACTGAAAGGTCGGTGGTTCAAACCCACTAGCCACTTCATGGGAGAAAGATGTGACAGTCTGCTTCCATAAAGATTACAGCTCTGGAAACCCTATGGCAGTTCTACTGTGTCCTATAGGGTCGCTATGAGTTGGGGTCAACACGACAGCAACGGGGTTGGTTTTGGTTTGAGTGTGTGAGTCACAAAGGCTGAGAACATAAGCCATCTGTGAGCTGGCAGTTGGCTGCACAGGCCCTGAGCGCACACTGGGAAGGGCCGCCATTGTGGCTGGAGAGGCCAGTGGAAGGCACCATGCAAAAACAGTGAAGAAAAGACAGCCACTGTCCTATAGAAGCAACACAGAGGATAGATTGAGCGAGGGTTCAAAGCAGGAAAATGCAAACAAGCTGATCATTAGGAGATAAGGAGAAAAACAAGAGGGCTTCAACTAAGGCAATGGTAATGTGTTAGAGAGGAGGTGATGAAATTGAGAGACGCTTTCGGGACTTGACGGACTGTTGGGTTTAAGTACTGAGGAAAAAGTGTAAGTTTAGGATGACTCCCAAGTGAATGGTTTAAATGTGTGGTGGATAGTCATCCCCCAAAGCGGGAATACAGGAGGGGGAAGTTTGGGGTGGAAAAGAGGTGATATAATTAATTCAGTTTGGAAAATAGAGCTTGTGGAGCATTCTAGAACTCAGTAGGCATGCCTGGGCTGATAATGTAAGTTTGAAGTTCAGTAGTTCACAGGCAAGGAGCCCTGGTGGTGCGATCGTTAAGCACTCAGCTGCTAACCGAAAGGTTGGTGGTTTGAACCCACCCAGAGGCTCCGTGAAAGAAAAGACCTGATGATCTGTTCCTGTAAAGGTCACAGCCTAGAAAACCCTATGGGGCAATTTTTCTTTGTCACATGTGGTCGCTCTGAGTTAGAATTGACTCAATGGCACCCAACGACAAGTTCAAGTTCACAGATTGTAGCTGAGGTCTTTGTTGTCCATGAGATCACCCAGGAAGAGAGTAGAAAAAAAAAGAGAAAAGAGTAGGGCCTCTTAGCTTCACAGTTTTCTTTTCCCTTTGCTGCCAATGACAGCCCCCCAGAACTATTCATCTATTATAAGGTTTTAAAGGGCCCAAGTGAGGTCAGACCTCCACTTAATAACGGTGTGTAAAAGGTACAAAAAACGTAAAGGTTCACATCATTTAGAATCTGAATTTTGTGGTATGAATAGCAAAGAAAATACTACATTCTAAAACAAATATTAGTTTTGTGCCTATTTCTAAATTATACCCTACATAATAATATATAAGCTTGTTATACTGTGATGGCTTGAGAGTTGCTATGATGCTGGAGAAGTTATGCCACTGGTAATACTCGTGAGAAGCCAAGATGGTGAGAACTTCAGGTTGCTTACTTAGAACATGTCATCAGGAAAGACCAATCACTAGAGAAGGACACCATGGTTGGTAAAGTAGAGGGTCAGTGAAAATGAGGGAACCCCTCAATGAGATGGATTGACACAGTAGCCACAATGGATTGAGATATACCAACAATTATGAAGATGGCGGAGGACCGGGCAACGTTTCCTTCTGTGATACATAAGGTCGACACGAGCTGGAATTGACTCCACGGCAACTGACATCAACAACAATGATACGCGAACATATAAATTTTTGTGTGAGAGACTAAACTTCCGCTTAAAGCACAACAACAAAAAAATGTATCTTAAAAAAAAAGATATACAAAAGGAATATGTCCCACGAATATGCAAACTTCTGAGTAAGACAGACTCAAGCATGTATACATATATTTTCAGATTCACATTACGTTAACTCTAGTGACTTTAGTCACTTAACTTTCCCTCTGGTTCAGAGTACTTTCTCTCTCCCTCTAATGCCTCTGTCTATCCCACTGCTTTCTCACATGGCCCTTTGTTGTTCTTTGACAGCAGTGCTTTTCGACTCAGCTCTGCTTGCTCCTGCATTGTCTTGACCTAGAAAAAAATTACTTTCCCATTCTGTGCAAGTTATGATCACTTAGCATGCTTTATTGGTTTTAAACAAAGTTCTGGCGAGATCCCCAGTGGAACTCCTATGCCAAGCTGCTTGTGAGTCCTTTTATTGGCTCTGATGTCTCCTAGAGTTCCACACCTCTATTCAGTCTTTGTGTCTTTGTCCCACACGGCCGTGTTGGGCATCACATAAATCCTGCTACCAGCTTCTCAGGGCCGTGTTTCTCCCTGGCATGCAAATCGAGTGCAGCTGCTGCCCAAGGCTCAGCTGCGTTCAGCTGTTGGGACTATTATTCAGTGTCACCACTGTCTACTGAGAGGCTGCCTGCTGGTCCCACACCTCTGCTACCAAGAGAAATCGATCATGTCTCCTTGTCAAAGCCCCCGTGGACTGACTCCATTTTTGAAATCAAAATGCAACCGGTGTGATCGGGAACAAATTAGGATACACTTGTGGCCAAGTATACAGAGAAACCATGTCCAGCTCAACAGATGTGCCTGAAAGGGGTCTTCCGTCTGCTCATAGAAACCTTTTTCCTTGCTTGGCACCCATGCTGTAGGGTTGACCAGGAATGATGTGGGCACCACGCCCTCTCAACAGATGGTCAGGAGCCCAGGCAACCAAGAGGACTTTATACTCCTGTAGTGTTTGGTACAGACAATATTGCTAGACATGGTTATTAAGGCTATCTTTAGCCTCTTCCCTTTCTTGTTTGTTGCCGAGTAGAAAAATGATCTAATCCAACACCCACCAGGATTACTTTTAAATCTTTACCATAACCTCAAAAGGATTTCTACAGCATCTCTAAATGATGCTACTGTAAAAATGGCGACCTTTTTGTTGACGCTACTCCTAAATCCTTTTCACTTTACCCTCTGTCTTTCTCCCAACACACAAATGAGAGGATAGCTGTGACAGAAAGTCCAACTTTTGACATGTGAAAACCAACAGAAATTAGACCCCTAGAATGTCATTGAATAGACTGAATTGAAACCAATCATCTTAGACAAAAGGTTTAATTTTTTTAAAAATTACATACTTTTTGTTTTATTTTAATAGAATTTATTTTTAGAGAAGTTTTAGGCTTACAAAAAATTGCTCAGAAGGTACAGAGTGTACCCCCTGTCCCCTGTCACAGTTTCTTTTATTATTAACATGGTACGTTAGTGTGGTTCTTTCTTAAACTGATAAACCAGTAGTGATACATTATTATTAACCCAAGTCTGTACTTTACATGAGAATTCAGTTCTCTTGTTGTACAGTCTTATGGCTGTTGACAAATGTGTAATGTCACATGTCTACCATTACAGTATCATACAGAATAGCTTTACTGCCTTGAAAATGCCCAGTCTTCCACCTATTCCTCTCTCCCCTCCCCCTTAATCCCGGCAACCACTGATCATTTCATTGTCTCTATAATTTTGCCTATTGAAGGACTTCATGGTTGCTTCCAATTTTTGGCAATTATAAATAAGCTGCTATAAACATTTATGTGCAAGTTTTTGTGTGGACATATGTTTTTTCAACTTAAGGTAAATACCTAGGAACTTGATTGCCAGATCCTATGGTAGACTTATTTTTAGCTTCGTATGAAACTGCCAAACTGTCTTCCAAAGTGGCTGTACCATGTTGCATACTTACCAGCAATGAGTGAGAGTTCCTGTTGCTCCACATCTTCATCAACATTTGGTGATGTCAGTGTTTTGGATTTTAGCCATTCTAATAAGTGAGTAGTGGTATCTCACTGTTGTTTTAATTTGCAATTCCCTAATGGCATATCAGGAGCCCTGACGGCATTGTGGTTAAAAGCATGGCTGCTGACCAAAAGATCGGCAGTTTGAATCCACAGCTGCTCCTTGAAAACTCTATGGGGAAGTTCTACTCTGTACTATAGGGTTGCTATGAGTTGGAATCGACTTGACAGCAACAGATTTGGTTTGGTTGGATATAATCATACAAATTTTCTTCTTTAGCCTGTTGATGTGATGGATTACATTATTTTATTTTTGAATGTTGAAACAGCCTTGCATGTCTGGAATAAATTCTACTTTGTCCTGGTGTATGATTCTTTCTATACATTATTGAATTTGAGTTGCTAATATTTTGTTGAGGATTTTGGCATGCATATGCATGAGAGATATTGGTCTGTAATTTTCCTTTCTTATAATATCTTAATTTAGTTTTCATATTAGAGCAATGCTAGCCTCATAAAATGAGTTAGGAATTATTCCGTCTGCTTCAACTTTCTGGAAGAGATGGTAGAGAATTAGTATCATTTATTCTTTAAATGTTTGGTAGAATTCACCAGTGAAACCATCTGGGCCTGGTGCTTGCTGTTTTGGAAGGTTATTAATTACTGCTTCAAATTCTTTGTGAGTTTTGGTGGGCTGTGTCTTTAAAGGAATTTTGTCCATTTCAGTTATCAGATTTGTGGTTATACAGTTATTCATAATATTACTTTATCATCTTTTTAATAAAGATAGTATTTTTTTAATGTCCGTGCAATCAGTAAGGATGTCCCCTATTTCATTTCTAATATTAATAATTCGTGTCTTCTCTCTTTTTTTCTTGATTTGCCTTGCTAGTGTTTATCAATTTTATTGATCTTTTCAAAGAACCAGATTTTGGTTTCCTGGATTTCCTCTATTAATTTCCTGTTTTCAATTACGTTGATTAGTGCTCTGATTTTTATTATTTCTTTTCTTCTGCTTATTTTGGTTTTAAATTTTCATTTCTTTTCCAAATTTTCTAAGGTAGAAGCTTAGGTTATTGATTTTAGATCATTCTTCTTTTCTAATATATACTTTCAATGCTATAAATTTCCCTCTAAGCCCTGCTTTTGCTGCATCCCACAAATTTTGATAAGTTGTATTTTCATTTTCATTAAGTTCAAAATATTTTTAAATTTCTCATAAGACTTCTTCTTAGACCCATCTGTTATTTAGAAGTGTGTTGTTTAATCTCCAAATACTGTGATATTTTCCAACTGTCTTTCTGTAGTTTACTTCTAGTTTAC
Organism: Trichechus manatus latirostris; assembly: GCF_000243295.1. Lineage (NCBI taxonomy): Eukaryota > Metazoa > Chordata > Mammalia > Sirenia > Trichechidae > Trichechus > Trichechus manatus. Next base: position 7,743,068 of record NW_004444038.1, read on the forward strand.
TTCCACTGTAATTTGAGAGCATACTTTATATGATTTCTATTCTTTAAAGTTTTTTAGGTTGTGTTTTATAGCCCAGGATGTGGTCTGTCTTGGTGAATGTTCCATATGTGCTTGAGAAGAATGTGTATTCTGCTGTTGTTATATGAAGTATTCTATGAATGTCAGTTAGATCCAATCATTGATGGTGCTGTTCAGTTCAACTATATTTCTGTTGATTTTCTGCTTACCAGGTCTGTCAGCTACTGATAAAGTAGTGTTGAATTTTCCAACTATGATAGTGGATTTATCTATTTCTCTTTACAATTCTATTAGTTTTTTGCCTCATGTATTTTGACGCTCTGTTGTTAGGTATGTACACGTTTAGGATTGTCGTCATCTTCTTGGAGATTTGACCCTTTTATCATTATGCAACGCCCTTCTTTGTCTCTGATAATTTTCTTTGCTCTGAAGTCTGCTTTGACTGAAATTAATATGGTTGCTTGACCATTCTTTTGATTAGTGTTAGCATGCTATATCTTTCTCCTTCCCTTTACTTATATCTGTCTTTATATTTAAAGCAAGTTTCCTATAGATAACATATAGTTAGGTTTTTTTTTTTTAAATTTCACTCTGATAGTCTCTGCCATTTAATTGGTGCATTTAGATCATTCACATTTAATGTGATTATTGATATAGTTGGATTAATATCTACCATGTATGTAAATATTTTCTATTTGTTGCCATTGTTCTTTGTTTTCCACTTTTTTTCTGCTTTTTTGGCTTTGATAGGATTCCATTTCTTCTCCTCCATTAGCAGATTAAAAAAATTTTTTGTTGTTGTTCCTTTAGAGTTTGCAATATATGTTTACAACTTATCTAAGTCCACTTACAGATAACAGTGTACCACTTCTCAGGTCGTGCAGATATCTCTCATAACAGAGTGTCACAGATTGAATTATGTCCCCCCAAAAAGTGTATGTATCAACTTCGCTGGGTCATGATTCCCAGTAATGTATGATTGTGTACCATTGTGTAATCTGATGTGATTTCCTTATATGTTGTAAATTCAATCACTATGATCTAATAAGATGGATTAGTGGCAGTTATACTGATGAGGTATATAAGATTGGATAGTGTCTTGAGCCAATCTCTTTTGAGATATAAAAGAGGGAAGTGAGCAGAGACACATGGGAACCTCATACCACCAAGAAAGCAGTTCTGTGAGCAGAGCACGTCCTTTGTACCTGAGGTTCCTGTGTTGAGATGCTCCCAGACCAAGGGAAGACTGATGCATCACGAGGACCTTCCTCCAGAGCCGACAGAGAGAGAAAGCCTTCTCCTGGAGCTGATGCCCTGAATTTGGACTTGTAGCCTACTTGACTGTGAGAAAATAACTTTTTCTTTGTTAAAGCCATCCACTTGTGGTATTTCTGTTATAGCAGCAGTAGATGACTGAGACACAGAGTATTCCCAATTCCTCCCTCCTCTCCTGTGTAACATGGCCATTATTCATTTCACTCACTCATAAGCTATGATCATCCAATTTATTGTTGCTATTATAAGTTTGGAAACCGTGCTGGCATAGTGGTTAAGAGCTATGGCTGCTAACCAAAAGGTTGGCAGTTCGAATCCACCAGTCACTCCTTGGAAACCCGATGGGGCAGTTCTGCTGTGTCCTATAGGGTCACTATGAGTCGGAATTGACTCGACAACAACAGGTTTCTTTTTTAACATAAGTTTAAACAAACAGCTATCTGTTAGATCAGTTAAGAATAAGAAAAATGAAAGATTTTGTTTTACCTTTATTTATTCCATCTCAAGCATTTTTTTCTTCTTTATATTGATCTAAGTTTCTGACCTGTATCAGTTTCCTTTTCTCTGAAGAACTTCTTTTAACATTTCTTGCACAACCGTCTACTGGCAACAAATTACCTCAGTTTTGTCTGTCTGAGAAGGTCTTTGTTTCTCCTTCACTCTTGAAGTTAATTTTGCTGGGTACAGAACTGTAGGTTGGTGGTTTTTGTTCTTTTAACACTTTAAATATTTCACTCCACTGTCTTTTTGCTTTCATGGTTTGTGAAGGGAAGTCTGATGTAATTCTTATTCTTGTTCCTCTATAGATAAGAAGTTTAACTTCTCCGGTTTCTTTCAAGATTTTCTCTTATTTTCTGCAGTTTGAATATGGTATGCTTAGGTGTAGATTTTTTTGTACTTACCTTGCTTGATGTTCTCTGAGCTTCCAATATCTGTATCTGTCATTAATTTTGGAAAATTCTCAGCCATTATTACTTCAAATATTTCCTGCATTCATTTCTCTCTTCTCTTTGTGGTATTCCCATTACATGTATGTTACACCTTTTGTAATTGTCCCACAGCTTTTGCATACTCTATTCCAATTTTTCATTATTTTCTCTCTTTGATTTTCAGTTTGGGGTGTTTCTAATGACCCATCTTCAAGCTCACTGAGCTGTGGCTGGGCTACTGATGAGCTCTTCAGGGCATTCTTCATTTTTGTTAGTGTATTTGATTTCCAGCATTTCCTTTTGATTCTCTCTTAGACTTTCCATCTGTCTGTTTATATTACCCGTCTGTTCTTGCATGTTATCTACTTTTCCATTAAAGCCCTGAGCATACTAATCATTTGTTGTTGTTAGTAGTTGCTATTGAGTCAATCCTGACTCATGGCAACCCCATGTGTGCAGAGTAGAACTGATGCATAGGGTTTTCAAGGCTGTGACCTTTCAGAAGCATATCACCAGGCCTGTGTTTTGAGGTGCCTCTGGGTGGGTTCAAACCACCAGCCTTTCAGCTAGTAGTAGAGCACTTAACCATCTGTTCTACCCAAGGACCCCCGTATTAATCATAACCATAAAAGAAAAAAACCAAAGCCATTGCTGTCAAGTCGATTCTGACTCATAGCAACCCTATAGGAGTAGAACTGCCCCATAGGGTTTCCAAGGAGCACTGGTGGACTTGAACTGCCAACTTTTAGTTAGCAGCTGTCACTCTTAACCACTATATCACCAGGGTTTCCGTTTTAATCATAGTTACTTTAAATTTCCAGGCTGATAATTCCAAATCTCTGCCCTATGTGAGTTTGGTTCTTATGCTTGCCCTTTCTCATTAGACCATGTCTTTTGTCTTTTTTATTATGCCTTATGCTTTTTTGTTGAAAGGGGGTCATGGTGTACTGGGTAAAAGGAAATAGGTAAATACACCTTAGTTTTGTGTTTATGTGGGTAAGAGTTAAGTTGTGTTTACTGCTCCCTGTAGCTGTAGATTGTAGTTGATGTCATGAGGTGCTGTTGAGTCGGTTACGACTCATAGTGACCCTGTGCACAACAGAACAAAACACTGCCCGGTCCTGCACCATCCTCACAATTGTTATGTTTGAGCCCATTGTTGCAGCCACTGTGTCAGTCCATCTCGTTGAGGGTCTTCCCCTTTTTCGCTGACCCTCTACTTTACCAAGCATGATGTCCTTCTCCAGGGACTGATGCCTCCTGATAACATGTCCAAAGTATGTGAGACATAGTCTTGCCATCCTTACTTCTAAGGAGCATTCTGGTTACTTCTTCCAAGACAGATTTGTTTGTTCTTTTGGCAGTCCATGGCATATTCAATATTCTTTGCCAACACCACAATTCAAAGGCGTCAATTCTTCTTCCGTCTTCCTTACTCATTGTCCAGCTTTTACATGCATATGAGGCGATTGAGAACACCAAGGCTTGGCTCAGGTGCATCTTAGTCCTCAAGGTGACATCTTCACTTTTCAACACTTTAAAGAGGTGTTTCGCAGCAGATTTGCCCAGTGCAATGCATCTTTTGATTTCTTAACTGCTGCTTCCATGGGTGTTGATTGCGGATCTAAGTAAAATGAAATCCTTGAGAACCTCAATCTTTTCTCTGTTTATCATGATGTTGCTTATTGGTCCAGTTGGGAGAATTTTTGTTTTCTTTATGTTGAGGTGTAATCCATACTGAAGGCTGTGGTCTTTGATCTGTTAGCTGTAGATACCAGAGGCTAAAATTCCCGGTAGTATCCTTGTTTTTATCTTGCCTGTTGTCTTTCGGTTTCCCTAGAGTCTGCTACTTAAACAAGGTCTGAGCTTTGCAGTTCTTTCACTTGTAAACCCCTGTTATACAGGAGTCCTATTGATGCGGTAGTAAGTTGTCAGGAAGGCAAAGTGTTCAATAATCCTGTGATTAGGTCTCAGTCTTATAACAAACCTGTGCCTTAGGCTGTGATCTTCGTAACTGCTTTTCAGCTCCCCTTCCCCCCATCCTACTTAGGTAAGACAGAAAGACTAGAGAGGACTGGAGTTGGATATAAGACTAGAGTGGTCTGGACTTGAATATTTCCCCTCCTCCATATCAATTAGGCTCTGTTAAAACTCATGTTGGCTGTTGTGGTCGTTAGCTGCCGTCGAGTTGGCCCCCGACTCATAGCGACCCCATGCACCGTGGAACAAAGCGCTGCCTGTCCTGCCCCATCTCCATGGTCCATCATGGATTGGACAGTTGTGATCCATAGGGTTTTCACTGGCTGGTTTTCGGAAGTATATCACCTGGCCTTTTTTCTTTGTCTTAGTTTAGAAGCTCTGCTGAAACCTGTTCAGCCTCACAGCAACACTCAAGCCTCCACTGACAGACGAGTGATGGTTGTACATGAGATGCACTGGCTGGGGATCGAACCCAGAGGTCCCACATGGAAGGTGAGAATTCCACTACTGAACCACCAATGTTCCTTCTGTAAAATAGTTTCCCTTGAGGGTAGGTGTTTGTTAAGGAGAACAGAACCTTCTGAGTGTATTCCAAAATGGTTACTTTTTCTCTTCCCTTGTTGGATGCACTAGAGGATTTTCCTCCAGTCTTCACAGTAAGAACCTAGGGGGGCTCCTGGAGTAAAACTGACCAAAATGTGGGTGCTCCCCTAGGACTGGGCCCCCAGGAGATTTTAACTCTGAAGCTAGTCCATATTGAGCATCCAGCAATTTGTCAACTACAGTTTATGTGTTCTTACCCCTACTGGCTCCAGCAAAGAGCTTTGCTTTTAGTCTTCTGCCCCAAGTAAGCTGTGATTGCTGTACCCTCTCTCCAGCTGGAGGGCAGTGGCTCGCCCTGTGACCTCAGTTTCCTGGTGGATCTTAAAAGAGTTGTTTTTCAGTTTGTTCAGCTTTTTGTAGGATGGGAATCATGACTTCCAAGCTCTTTACATGTTGGAGTGAAAACTGGGAGTCTGGTTTAATTTGTAAAGAAAATTTGATTTTATATCTCTATTCACCTCTTGATTAGTCAGTTTTAAAGTTCAGTGCATCAAAGTTTTAATCCCAGAATGAACACAGAATTCTCTGGGCCTCCCAGATGATCAATATGTGCTTAAGGAGTGCATGCAAACTTTTGATGTCACCTGCTATGAAATCAAAGAAGACACACCAAAGTCATCACTCTAAGCACCGTTTTATTTGTGCTCACCTTTTATCATCATTGTGGACACCATTTTTTTTACAATAATTTATTTTATTTATATTTGTTGTTGAAAATATACACAGCAAAACATACACAAATCAGCAGTTTCTACATGTACAATTCAGTGACATTGACTACATTCTTTGAGATGTGCAACCATTCTTAGCCTCCTTTTCTGAGTTTATTCCTCCACCATTAACGTAAACTCTCTGCCCCCTAAATTTCCTATCTTTCCAGTTGCTGTTGTCAGTTTGATCCCATATAGATGGTTCTTTAAAAGAGCACAATGCTCAAGGCAGACATTCTTTACTAATTAAGCAAACAATTGTTTGATTTAAAGAAGACTTCAGAGATATTTTTGGTTTAAAGTTTAAAGATTATCTCAGGGCAATAGTTTCAAGGGTTCATCCAGCCTCAGTGGATCCAGAAAGTCTGGATTCCATGAGAATTTTAAATATAAACAATATTTATTGACTGCTTACATGTGCTTACCAGTTCTCTATACCTTGCCTAGCTTTCTCACAATTGGCTATATTGTAACTAAATCATAACTTTCTTGCAATGAAGTCACCTCTCAAATGTTGGCTACATTAAAAGAATTATCAGTTAGGTAGGTACTTGTACGATAAATGCTTTTGCTTTTGCTGATTCATTCTTGCACTCTTAGAATAGGTTTGTTCATCATTAACAGTTGTTTCACTGATTACGGTCCATTCATTGAATGACAAATGCCACAGGAATGCAACTTTCCACTAGATAATGCCGTGTTCTGGCACCATTTGATAGGGTGACATGGTTCGTTCCCTAGGCCCATGTAATTTTCACCCTTTCTCTTGTGACTAACAAATTGTGGTGGAGACATCTGTTCAACAGGAAGCAGACAGAAATCCTAACGCATTGACTTGTTAACTCTGGACCTCTGATGATTCCAGAAAGGCATGGATTACAGCCCCAGCTGTCCCTGATCTTAATCTGAACCAGTGACATAGAAACCAGAGTCCCGTCTTCCTTCCAATCGGCTGAAGCATCCTGTCATGTGTTATTTTTATTTTAAAACTTTGGCTGACTTGCAGAGTCATGCCTTCCCTGAGACACCTCCCTAGCTGTGCACAGATGAGTGGAAGAAAATGAGATTGTCCAAAGACCCATGTAGATTTTCCTGCAACTCTCACTTGTTATCAAAATCAGTGAGCTAAGCAGCTGCTCAGCTGTGAGAATTAGCTCCCAGCAGGTCTGACTTAGTGACTTAGGACGGGCTCCACATCTGGTGGTATCGGCTGGAAGGGGAGAGGAGGGGTGGGGCTGGAGAGTGTTTGAGGAAGAGAGTAACAACACTTCCCCCACCTTCATCACCACGTTCTTCCCTAGCTAGGCCTAATTGATCTCCCTACAAGCACACCCATCCTTGCTCTATCCCACATTCCTTCAATGGGACCTGTATAGAATAATCTGGGTATGGGTCAGGAAAATGGTAATATGAATGGATTTCTGGTTCGGTGCTCATTCTGAACTCTTTTTTCAATAATCTGGTTACCCTTCCCCTCCTCCCCCATGGAGATAGGGGTCCTGACTTGCTCCTGGCAGTGCCCAGGCTTGCAGACTGAAGTTCTACCCTTCAATCTCAGTCTGATTCTTAGGGCCTTGCTACCAGAAGGAGACCTTCCAGGTGGCAAATGCAGGCCTGCCTGGGCTTCTGAGAATCTCTCTCTTAGGTACCATAGCTCCAGGCTCCTCTGCCTGATGTGACAGGACGTTGTAAGTGACCTGTGTCTTCACCGTGACAGGAGGCTACTGTTCTGGTTGCTTGAGCTTAACATTCATGTCCTTCCTCCCTTCTGGACTCCAGAGTATGGAGAGATATATTCAGGAGGCTGATAGGTTATACTCTACCATTGGTAAAGCCAAATTTAAGAACAGGGTTTGGACCTGAGCCCCAAACTAGGCTTCCTACAACACTCCCACCTACACACATGCCAGTGAACTCCTCCATTAAGTCACAGGCTGGACAACGGCAGAATCAGCCTAGAGGGTTTCCCCTAAGGATGAAAGGTGAGTGCATGTGGCTAAAGAATGGCGTATCTATCAGATAGAACTCAGAGAGTCTAGAATATTCACGCACTGTGATTTTTTACCCCCAGTCTCGCTTTTCCTCATCTGGGAAAGAATGACCTTCTCCCCAGTACTTCATGAAAGCAGTAATTTCCATTTTATAAGCCAAGGCAGAAATAAGGAGAGAGAGAATCGTTCTCCCTACAATACTTCAAGGAGCTTTGGCCTTGCTTGCCCAGCTGAACTTCCACAGTCAACTTCAACACACACACACACACACACACACATACATCATACATAGGACCCTCAGTAGAAGGTTGGGTCTACTGCCAACCCCTGGTCCCTCTTCTAAGTCTCACATGAATTTGAATGTATTCATATCTTACCCATGAACCCCAAGATATGACAGTTCTGAGGGCCTGGGGCTCATGGCTGCTCAGCATGGCACGGTGTCCTCAGTGGACAGTGTGTGAGTCGAGAAATGGGGGGAAGAGCAGCTGGAATGAAGCCTGGTCGGTGCACCCCACAGCCAGTCATTCCTCTCCACACGTACCGAGGTCATAATTAACGAATCTGCACAAGTGAATCTTTGTATTTTCAGAATTGCTTTCAACAATCTGCTCCACTAAACTGTTTTCCTGTGAATAGTGAGTCATAATATTTAGTCAAAATTTTTGTTAAAGTTATGATATCTAATTTCAAAATATCGGACAATTTGTAAATTCACCCTTGGAGTTGATTTAGTTTTTTTTCCACTGTAAGAATCTAGCTCAAATACTGTCTTATTGACATCTTAGAGATATGTTAGGTAGGGAAAAGAAAAAAGTAAAACTCAGGCACAACAATTTTTTGAGGGAAGTTTTTCCTAGTTTCTGTCAAATCTCCCACCTTGCTCTGAGCCAGTAGGAATTGGACACAAGTTAAAGTGCTTAAGCAGGAAGGTAGAGGAAGCATTTCTCCATCAGAAACAGTGCCCAGGGGGAGAGAGAGAAGCTGATGAATGAAGTGGCCGTTGAGCGTTCAGGAATGAGTTTTATGAAATTTTAAAATCATTTTAAAACGGTGAGCTTTGCTAATATCAAGTGGCATTTTTATATGATTGAAACTTAGTGAAAGGTACCATATATATATATATATATATATATATATGTTTTTTACATTTGATCCCCAAATTATTTGTATGGCTCTCCGTTTCATATCTTCAGTTCTTCTCTTGAATGAGCTTGTGACTCTCTGTTTACTTCTATCTCTCCCATCCATCCTCAAGAACGGAGACCATGGATTATTCCTCTTTTTACCTCCAGTTCTTAGCACAGTGCTTGACTCATAGTGTTAATGCAATAAATACCTACTAAACTGGATAAACATTGAACTGAATCAACACTGAACTGAATAAACATCGAAAAACTAAATGTAACATGTAATTTTTAAAAAGGTATGTAATCATATTGAGGAATCAACTTTGAGGAATACGGAAGAATTATGATAAAAATTATAAAGTATTAAAGAATTAATAAACTTGTTCTAAGCATAAATGTAAATGCCTACTCTATAAAGGACAAGCTAGACTTAAATTTAAAAAACATTTTAATTACATAAATTGTATTTAAAAATAAACTGGAGGGATAATGACAAAGGGTAATATAATTAATACATAAAGAAAGCTTATAGATCAATAAGAATTTTAATTACATAAATTATATTAAAAAATAACAAACTGGCGGATAATGACCAAGGGTAATATAATGAATACATAAAGCTTATAGATCAATTAGAAAAAGACAAATGTACTAGTAAAAAAAAGTGAACAGGATACAAAAAGTATATAGAATATAAATATCCAATAAGCCTATGGAAAAGTGTTTCTCACAAATAGTCAAAGAAACCAAATTAAAATAATACTGTATCTCTTCCAAATCAAGTTAGTGAATTTATACACCAGGGTGGAAGTCCCTGGGTGGTGCACACGGTAAGGTTGGAGGTTTGAGTACACCCATACGCACCTTGAAGAAAGGCCTGGTGATCTACTTCCAAAAATCAGCCATTGAAAACTCTAGGGGGCACAGTTCTACTCTGACTCATGTGGGGATGCCATGAGTTGGAATCAACTCCATGGCAACTGGTGGTGGTGGAAACACCAGTGAGAGTATAAATCAATACTTGGAGAGCAGTGTGGAAATCCTTAAAAAAATCTTTGACCCATGATTTCCACTTCTAGGAACTCATAGTAAAGAAGTTATCACTGATGTTTACATTGTTGTTGTCATTGCCGTCGAGTCGATTCGAACTCATAGTGACTCCATATAACAGAGTAGAACTGCCCCATAGGATTTTCTAGGCTGTGATCTTTACGGGAGCAGATCACCAGGTCTTTTCTCCCACGGAGTGGCTTGAACGCATGTTTCCATAGATGTAGCTATTACTATTTTAGTATGATTATAAATTAGTGAAAAGTTGAAAACAACCTATATACTCAGCCATAACAGATACTACAACAATGGTACATCTGTAAGGTGGGACATTACATAGCAATTTTAGAAAATCTGTCTTTTAGTCATTCTAAACATATATTTATTGATATGGGAAAATATTTCCAATATATCATTAAATAGTAAAAGGCAGATTACAACACTGTATGTATAGCATGATTCTACTTTTATGTTAAAAAGTCTTTACATCTAAGCAAAGGAAAGATCCCTAGTGGCACAAACGTTTTGTGCTTGACTACTAAGCCACCCACTGGTGCTGTGGAAGAAAGACCTGGAGATCTGACTCCGTAAAGATTACAGCCAAGAAAAGCCTATGGAGCAGTTCTACTCTGTAACTCTGAATCATTTTTGATAGTATATTTATGCCAAAAATTAGGACCACTAGTTTTGTCCCTATGTCATCTTCCAGGAACTTTATAGTTTTAGTTTTAACATTTAGGTCTTTGATCCATTTTGAGTTAGTTTTTGTGTATGGTGTGAGATATGGATCCTGTTTCATTTTTTTTGCAAATGGATGTCCAGTTTTGCCAGCACCATTTCTTATAAAGACTATCTCTTCCCCATTGAATGAAGTTCGACCCTTTGTCAAAAATCAGCCGTCCATGGATGGATAGATTTACATCTGGGTTCTCAACTCTGTTCCATTGGTCTGTGTGTTTGTTGTTGTGCCAGTACCAGGCTGTTCTGATTCCTGTGGCTGTATAGTAAGTTCTGAGATTGGGGAGTGTGAGGCCTCCCACTGTGTTCTTCTTCTTCAACATTGCTTTAGCTATTCAGGGCCTCTTTCCTTTCTGTATAAAGTTGGAGATTAGCTTTTCCGTTTTGTTAAAGAATGTGTTGGGGATTTGGATTGGAATTGCACCATGTTTATAGATTGCTGTCGGTAGTATTGATATTTTTACAATGGTAGGTCTTCCAGTCTGTGAGCATGGAATGTTTTTCCATTTATGTAGGTCTCTCACGTTTTGTTGCTGTAGCGTTTAATAGTTCTCCTTCTATAAGTCTTTTATGTCTCTGGTTACGTTTATTCCTCGGTATTTTATCCTTTTGAAGCTATTGTAAATGGTATTGTTTTTTTTATTTTCTTTTTGGAGTTCTCCTTGTTAGTGTAGAGGAACCCAACTGATGTTTGTAAGCTGATCTTGTATCCTGCCACTTTGCTGAATCCTTTCATTAGTTCTACTAACTTTCTTGTAAAATCTCTGGGATTTTCTGTGTATAGGATCATTGTCATCTCCGAATGGGGATAGCTGTACTTCTTCCTTACCAGTTTGTATATCTTTTATTTCCCTTTCTTGCCTTATAGCTCTGGCTAGGACTTCCAGTACAATATTGAATAAGAGTGATAATGGGTGTCCTTGTCTCTTTCCCGATCTCTTGCGGGAATGCTTTCAAACTCTCTTTTGAGAATAATGTTGGCTGTTGGCTTTGCGTATATGCCCTTAATTATATTGAGGAATTTCCCTTCTATTCCTATTTTGCTGAGAGTTTTTATCAGGAAAGGGTGTTGGACTTTATCAAATGCCTTTTCTGCATCTATTGAGATGATCATGTGATTCTTTTCCTTTGTTTTAGTTATGTGGTGAATTACGTTGATTGATTTTTTAATGTTGAACCACCTTGCATCCCTGGTATGAATCCCACATGATCATGATGTATTATTTTTTTGATATGCTGTTGTAGTCTGTTGGCTAGAATTTTGTTGAGAATTTTTGCATCTATATTCGTGAGGAATATTGGTCTTTTTCTTTTTTTCTTTTTTTTGTGGTATCTTTGTCTGGCTTTGGTATCAGGGTTATGATGGTTTCATAGAATGAATTAGGGAGTGTTCCTTCCTTTTCTATGTTCTGAAATAGTTTGAGTAGAATTGGTGTCAACTTTTCTCTAAACATTTGGTAGAATTCTCTAGTGAAACCATTTGGGCTGGAGTTTTTATTTGTTGTGGGTTTTTCTTTTTATGATATCTTTAATTTCTTCTTTTGTTTGGGGTCTTTTTAGAGTTTCTACCTCTATTTGTGTTAGTTGAGGTAGGTAGTGTATTTCTAGAAATTTATCCATCTTTTCTAGGTTTTCAAATTTGTTGGAGTATAATTTTTCATACTCTTCTGTTATGATACTCTTTATCTAGGTCGGTTCTGCTGTAATGTTGCCTATTTCATTTCTTATTTTGGTTATTTGCATCTTCTCATTTTTTTCCTTTGTCAGTTTGGCCAGTGGTTTTTCAATTTTATTGATCCTCCCAAAGAACCAACTTCTAGTTTTGTTGATTCTTTCTATTTCATTTATTTCTGCTCTGATCTTTATTATTTCCTTTCTTCTGGTGACTGTGGACTTCTTTTGCTCTTCCTTTTCTATTTGTTCAAGTGGTCGAGTTAAGCTGTTGATTGTGGCCCTTTTTTCTTTTTTGATGAGTGCATTTATTGCTATAAGTTTTCCTCTGAGCACTGCTTTTGCTGTGTCTCAGAGGTTTTGATATGTTGTGTCTTCATTCTCATTTGATTCTCAGAATTTTTTAATTTCATTTTTAATATCTTCTGTGGCCCAATCGTTTTTAAGTAATGTTTTATTCAGTTTCCATGTATTTAATTCTTTTTTCCTTGCTTTTTCTTTATTGATTTATAGTTTTATAGTGTTATCAGAGAAGATGCTTTGTATTATGTTGATGTTTTTGAATTTATTGAGGCTTGCTTTGTGGCCCAGAATATGGTCTAGTCTGGAGAATGATCCATGTGCAATGGAGAAGAATGTGTATTGTGCTGCTGTTGGGTGGTGTGTTCTGTATGTGTCTAAGAGGTCAAGTTGGTTGATTGTGTTATTTAGATCTTCTGTATCTTTATTGAGTTTCTTTCTAGTTGTTCTGTCATTGGCAACAGTGGTGTATTAAAGTCTCCTACTATTATTGTAGAACTATTTCTCTTTTCAATTCTGTTAGAGTTTATGTATTTTAGAGCTGTGTCACTGGATGCATATTTATTATTCTTATGTCTTTCTGGTAAATTGACCTTTAGTCATTATATAATGCCCTTCTTTGTCTCTTATAATGGATTTTGACTTAAAATCTATTTCATCTGAAATTATTATTGCTACTCCTGCTGTCTTTTGGTTACTATTTGCTTGGTATATTATTTTCTATCCTTTGATTTTTAACTTATTTATGTCTTTGTGTCTTTGGTGTGTCTCTTGTAGGCAACGTATTGATGGGTCATTTTTTTTTTTTTAATCCATTCTGCCACTGTCTCTTGATGGATGCATTTAATCTGTTTACATTCAGCATGATTAACGTCAGGTATGAATTCATTGCTGTCATTTTGATATAATTTTTTGTGGTGTTAAGTTTCTTTATTCCTCTTAAGTGTCTGTGCTGAGTTCTTTCTGTATATGGATTTTCTTTTCCAGTCAATCATTGTTGTTGTTTTTGTGTTAATGCCTCTTCTTGATTTTCTTCTTCTTTATTTTGGTGAGTAGATTTATTAATTTTCTTTGTGGTTACCCTGAAGTTTACCTTTACCCTCTTCAATTTAAAACAGTCTGTTATGTCTTAGAATCACCTTGACTTCCTCTCCATATGGAAGTTCTATAACTACACCTTTTATTCCGTTTTTGTTTTCAGAGTTGTTGTTTACAGATTACCACCTCTGGTTCCCTGTAATCAGTTTTGTAGCTTTGTTTTGCTTTTGTGAAATCTTCATCTAGGTTGGTATCTGGATGATGCTGTCGTCTGTCTTTATCTTAGGTTGTTGTCTGATGTCCTTGGTTCTCTGTCCGAAGGACTCCCTTGAATATCTCTTGTAAGGCTGGTCTGGCTTTTTAAAATTCCCTCAATTTCTGCTTCTCTGGGAATGTCTTAGTTTCACTGTCGTTTCTTTCTTTCTTTTTTTTATTGTGCTTTAGGTGAATGTTTACAGCTCAAGTTAATTTCTCATTCGAAAGTTTATACACATATTGTTTTGTGACATTGGTTGCAATCCCCACAATGTGACAGCACACTCCCCCTTTCCACCCCAGGTTCCCTGTGTCCATTCGTCCAGTTCCTGTCCCTTTCTGCCTTCTCATACTTCCTCTGGACAGGAGACGCTCATTTGGTCTTGTATATTTGATTGAACCAAGAACATTCCTCATGTGTGCAAATTTTTTGTTCATAGGCCTGTCTAATCTTTGTCTAAAAAGTGGGCTTTGGGAATTGTTTCAGTTCTGGGTTAGCAGAGCATCTAGGGGCCATAGTTTCAGGAGTTCCTCCAAACTCTGTTAGACCATTAAGTCTTGTCTTTTTATGTGAATTGAATTCTGTTCTACATTTTGCTCTGTCCAGGACTCTCTGTTGTGTTCCCTGTCAGGGTGATCATTCATGGTAGCTGGGTCACCATCATTTCTGAAAGATGTTTGTGCTGGATATATGATTCTTGGTTGGCAGTTTTCTTTTCTTCAGGATTTTATGTACATCATCCCTTTGCCTTCTTTCCTGCATGGTTTCTGATGAGAAATCAGTACTTCGTCTTATTGGTGCCCCTTTGTAAGTGATATATCATTATTCACAAGTTGCTTTCAGGATTCTTTCATTGTCCTTGGTTTTGGAAAGTTTGATTATGATAAGTCTGGATGAATTTCTTCTGGGGTCTATCCTGTGTGGGATTCGTTGGGCTTTTTAGATGGAACCTTATTATCTTTCATGATATTTGGAAAGTTTTCTGCCAATATATCTTCAAAAATTCTCTCTGTACAGGCAGTCCCCAGGTTATGAATGCCCAACTTACGTACAACCTGAAGTTATGAACCAATCCCCGTAAATCAGGAAAAAACTGACTCACTGTTTTGGTCCCCAGACTCCCACAATGAGCCTAGCTTCTCCTGCGTGTGCAGGTGCCAAAATGAGTCTTTGGGCAGCTGCTGGCAGTGGGTGGGCCCCTGTGATGTGGTTCACCCAGCCGTGACCCACGGCAGCAAACAGAGAGCCCACAAGCACCCGCCTCCCTACAAACCTCAGAAAGGGCCAGCCACACCGTCCACATGCCCCAACTACTACTGTTCTCCTACTCATAGCGGGCCTGCAGGTGGTGGCAACTGGTGGCTAGGACACGGGCACCACACTCCAAGTGTTCTCCAAGTGCAGCTGGTCAGTGTGCTGTGCTGGGCACACAGCCAGGCCTCTGTGGTACCCTCTTACCCAGCTCCACCCCACCCCATCCTGCCAGGCCCCCTGTGCTGTGTAGCTAGGGCCATCACAGCACCTCTCTGGTCTTCTGTTTCCTCTACCTTACACATGTGGGATTTCACTATTGCAGCAGTTCTTGGCCTTTTGGTGGCTGGAAGAGGGGGGCAGTCTTAGATTCCTGACCTCTTTATGTCCATATGATTTCCAGGGGTCCGTGGAGAACTTCATACTTGAGTTTCCTTAAGCATCCTCTTCCCAACCCTTTGGCCACAGGCTGACTCTTAGCACACCCTGAGTGATACTTTCTCCCTTGCCCCCTGAGATGGGGGCCTCATAGTTCATGCGTGGGGTTGACAGGTCTGGTGAGAAGGTAATGGGAGAATGATCCGTCTGGCTCCAGTACCATCCTACCAACTCCTCCAACCCTCCCTGCCTCTGCTGAGGAGGGTTCAAAACCCAGCAGAAATGTGGCCCAGTGGTACAACGTAGATTTTTTGGTTCAGAGTCTACAATAAAGGATCTAATTGGTCTCAAAGATTTTGCAGAACAAAATCTTCTTAGAATTTTGGGTAACATTTGCCCTGTAGTTATCTCTTCAACTGTGGAGAAGGTACATACAATTGTTCATAATAACAAATGGGCGCTACTTTGTGGCACGCATCAAAACATTATTGTTACTGTATTATTATGTTAAAGATGTTTTAGTGTTTCTTTAATGTTTTTTATGCATAGAAATGTACACTATATACTATATACAAAGACAAACATTTAACTAACTGGCATTAGATATAAACCATACCTAACTGTTCTGACTTATGTACAAGTTTGATGTAAAAACAGACTTAATAGTGGAAGTTGTTTGTGATCTGAGGATTGCCCATACTTTTTTTCTCTTCTTCTTCTGAAATTCCTATTACTCATAAATTATTCCTCTTGATGGTGTCCCGCAAGACTCTTAGGCTTTCTTCATTCTTTTTTCTGATTGTTCCTCAAACAAATTTTTAATCAAGGAATTTGTCCTCTATTACACTGATTCTCTCTTCAGTTGATTTAATTCTACTTCTGTGTCCTTCCATTGTATTATCTATTTCTGATATTTTATTGTTAATCTTCTGAATTTCTTTCCCAGGTGGTTTCTATTATCATTTCTTCCTCAGGAAGGTTTTCTTTTCCTTTATTTTACTCACTTGCTTGAGCCATCTTATCACATTTCTTCATATGATTTATTATTTTCTGCTGTCTCTGAGGCATTAAGGTGTTATTTTATTTATTTATATATTTATTATATGTTTGTTCATTTTGTCCTGATCGTTTTGTTTTGTTTTGATATATCAGGGAGTGTGTGCCGCTGCTTACTGGGTGGGCAGTGCTGTGGGTGGGGGGTGATAGGTGGGGTGGGCACTCATCGCCAGTGGTTGTCTCTCTGGTGGCATGGGAGTGCATGCTGCTGTTCACTGAGTGGGCAGAGTGGTGGGGGTGGTGGGCAGGGTGGACACGTGTTGCCAATGTGGGCAATATGGAGCTGGATGGGGGGGTTGTCCCTCAGTCCCCAGGTGGGCAAGGTAGCAGGGGTGGGGGGAGCTCATGCTATTGGTCACCAGAAGGGCAAAGGAGAGAGGGAGCATGCTTCTTTGGTCAGCACATGTGGGTGGGAGCACTCCCTGTAGGCTGCAGCTAGCAATCAGGACCTGGCCCTGACCAAATGTGAGGAAGGGGGTGCTGCCTAGAGTCTAGTCTGGTGGGGGACCTCCTGCACTTTATGGATCTAGTACTCCATATGTGTCACCCATCCTAACGGCCAGGAACTGCTGCTGGTGAGTGGTCCTAATCTCTGGTTCCTAGTTCCCTCCCTGCTCTGAGGTCACTAGGATCCCTGGAACTTTGCCCACCTTCTTTTACTTTCCCTTCTTAGATCTAGCTCATGTCCTGCTCACCTTGTTTCACTCCAGATTTGTCTATACAGTTTCTTTAACTCCTATTGGGAGTTCTTTGAAGTTGCCTTCCTGTGCTTCTCACTTGGGGTCACTGCTTGCTTTGTCTCAAGATGACTATGCTGTGCTGGGCCAGCTGGAAGGGCACCTCTGACCCGTAACTCTCCTCGTTCATTGTTTTCATTTAGTTTCTCCTTTTAGTTGGTGTTCAATCTAATTCTTCATCCTTCCTTTTGATGCTCAGGTTTCTAGGATTTTGATCGCTATCTGTCTGACTTGATTTTTTGGGTCTTTGCTGTAGGGGGACAGCATGATGTGTCTGACTAAGCCACTGTCTTGGGCCGTATCCCCAGAGGTAATTTTTTTTTTACAAAAAGTAACCAATCCACATTGAAAGGCTTTCCTCTGTGCTTGATATCCACTTGTGAACATGCTACTTTGCAGTGTTATAAGTTATTCTGGGTTTTGTCTTATTATTTTAATTGTTATATTACTATGTTTGTGTCTCTGACTTGTAGGGTTTGATATTTGTCATTTCCAAAGAAGATAAAGAAGGATTGTAGACAAGGAGTTGCAAACTCAAATGGCTTTAAGGATCAGAGAGGTGAGGTAAGTTTGGAGAGCAGGTGAGTCTGAGGCAACTGGGAAGGGCAGAAGCTCTATAGGCACAGCTCTAGGTGACTGCGGTATATTTGCCTGAGTGCTGTCCGGAATTGTCAGATGGTCTCATTTTTTCAAGACAAATCGGAAATCATATTTTATGTGAACTCTTCCTATTTTTCCATATTTCTAACCAATTTGAAAGAAATTAAAAACACGTCGAAAGCCAAACAAAGCATATCTGAGGGCCAGATATAACCCACCTGGTCTGCTGCACAATCTGTTGTCATGTAATTTGTTTCTACACCTGTTAAAAACCCTTCAGATTTAAACTCTCAGAATTCTGATACGGTGAGTATCTTGCCAAATTTGACTTTTGAAACTCTGTAAACTCTTTCAACCACTCTAAAGAAGCACTGATGCAAACATCACGATCCTATCTGGAAGAGGAAGAAATTAATATGAGTCAAAACACTTTGCACAAGTTTCTCCATCTAAATAGGTCACCTATGGATAGTCTGTGTGTCTCGTTTTAACCTGCCTAAAAAGGCAGCAGTGGAAGTTGGTGGAGGAGCCACATACAGCTCATAAAAAGGCAGACAAGTTTGAATTTAATTTAAATTTAACATAGTCCACCTAACTCTACTTTATATTGAATTTTCAGGGTACTGTGTGACTAGAGAAAGACAGGGAATATCTTCTGTAAGTACGTGCTAGTGTGTTTCTATCTTGGTGTGATAATAAATGAAACAAGAAATTGAGAATGGCCCAGATAATAGGCATGAAGCCAAAGAAATGCAGCAGCCTAGAGAGAATTTCAAGGAGCCCTAGTGGCACAGTGGTTAAGCACTTGGCTGCTAACCTAGAAGTCGGCAGTTCGAACGCACCAGCCACTCTGCAGGAGAAAGATATGGGAGTTTGCTTCCATAAAGATTTACAGCTTTGGAAGCCCTATAGGACAATTCTACTCTGTCCTGTAGGGTCTGTATGAGTCAGAATTGACTCAACAGCAATGGGTTTTTTGTTTGTTTTACATAGAATTTCTGCAGGCCTGATTCTTCTTGATAACTATTTACATTTGGTTTTCCTTGGAAAGACTTTACAAGGAAAACAACTTAATAGCTAGTATTAACATTCCTATTAAATTATGATTGATATTCACATTTTGAACCTCGAGATCTTCAGAGAAGGAAATGAATATATAAAATAATCAACAGATCTACTTTTGACCTCAGCTGGAATTTAGCTGTATTTCGACTGCATTGGTCGGTGACATGCCTCCATTTTCTGACAAAAATCTGTTTCATTCTTTATGTTGAAATAGTTTTTGACTAAATTGCATGGTGTTAATCAATTCTGTTCAGTTTTATGTAACTTACCTTAACTTACCCTCACCGGTAAATGGTGGTAGGAGAGCTTCCAGAGAAAACTGAATTTAGAAACACTGTAGAATTTCTGGTCAAAAGTGACATGTTATATGGAATGTTTGCAAGATTCCATTAACTCTAATCGAAACAGGAGTAATAGGTTTTCAACAAAAATCAAGTTTTGCTAAATATTTAGTAAATGCTTTCATTACAGTGTATTAACAATATATTTTCTCAAAGAAAGACTGAATAATCTTGCTATTTAACTTAGATGCCAGCCTAATTTTTTTTTTCTATTTATTAATGTGAACTGCATGATTCTGTCAAAACAAGAAACCACACTCAGTAAATTCTAGGGTTTTAAGTAGATCCCATTTCCCAAGAGAATGGAATAAGAAAGAAACTTCTACCTCTTTAACACTAGTCTAAAACGTTCGTGACTGGCTATTTGTGTGCAATTATTTTGCTCATATTTCTATTCTATATTATCAATAACTTGAAAGAAATAATAGATGGATGACAATGAAGATAATGAAAGGAACATAAATTTATTAAATCAACGAAATTTTGGTCAAACTTTCTAAGATGAAATTTTGTAGGGAAATTGGTTGATTCTAGTCAAACAACTAGAAATTTTAAATAATTAATAATTCATTCTAGTCTCAGATTTGTTGCTCAATAAATGTTAACCTTTTAAAAATTTGGTTTGAATGATACAAACAAACAAACTCTACATAAAGTATCAAGAATAATGGAATTTTAAAAATCATCATTGGCAACCATCAAACTCATTAGATAGTAGGTAAGTGGGATGAGGTATGGAATATTTACATAGTCTCAAACTATCTTCTCACAAAATAACTATTAATTATAAAGGATAAAAAGATAATCTGGACAGACACCATCTATATCAAGTGGTTGAAGTTAGTATCATTAGCAGTGGAACAAATCAATATCATATGCCACCTGGGCCAAAAGCAGAGAATACTGGAAAGATGTTTAACTGTGTTTTATCGACTATGTGAAGGCATTCAGCTGTGTGGATCATAACCAAGTCTGGATAACATCATGAAGAATGGGAATTCCAGAACACTTAATTGTGCTCATGCAGAATCTGTACATGGATCAATAGGCAGTAGTTTGAACAGAACAAGGGGATACTGTGTGGTTTAAAATTAGAAAAGGTGTGTTGCAGAGTTGCATCATTTCACCTTACTTATTCAGTCTGTGTGCTGAACAGATAATCTGTGAAGTTGGACTATATGAAGAAGAACGGGGCATCAAGATTGGAGGAAGACTTATTAACAACCTGCAATAAGCAGATGATACAACTGTGCTTACTGAAAGTGAAGAGGACTTGAAGCATTTACTGATGAAGATCAAAGGCTACAGCCTTCAGTGTGGATCATGCTTGAACATGAAGAAAATGAAAATCTTCACAACTGGACCAATAACATCATGATAAATGTTATGATAAAAATGAAGAAGAAATAGAAGTTGTCAATAATTTCATTCTACATGGATGAGCAACCAACATCCATGGAAGTAGCAATCAAGAAATCAAACAACATATTGCATTGGGCAAATCTGCTGCAAAAGACCTCTTTAAAGTTTTAAAAAGCAAAGAAGTCACTTTGATGACTAAGGTGCGTCTGACCCAAGCCACGATCTTTTCAGTTGCCTCATATGCGTGTGAAAGTTGGATAGTGAAAGAAGAAAATCGATGCATTTGAATCGTGCTGTTGGTGAAGAATATTGACTATACCATGGACTGCCAGAGGAATGAACAAATCAGTCTTAGAAGAAATACAACTAGAAAGTTCCTTAGAAGCAAAAATGGCAAGACTTCGTCTTGCTTTCTTTGGACACATCATCAGGAAAGACCAGTTGCTAAAAACATCGTGCTTTGTGAAGTAGAGGGTCAGCCAAAATGAGGGGGACCCTCCGTGAGGTGGATTAACACAAGAGCCTCAACAACGGACTCAAACACACCAACAGTCGTGAAGACGGCACAGGACTGGGCTACATTTCATTCTGTTATACATAAGTTTGCCACGAGTCTGAGCCAACGTGATGGCAGCTAACAAGAACAGGGTGCAACAAGAGCCACAACATCACTTCTATCTTATACCTGCCGAAGATGCTTAACCTAGGGTCTGATCACGAGGAATTCTTATACAAGTCCGTACGTGGCACACTCTACAAAATGACTAGTTTGTTATCTTCAAAAATGTGAAAGTCATGAAAATCAAGGAGAATGAATAACTGTTTCGATGGAAGAATAATGGTGCAACACTTGATCCTAGATTAGATCCTTTGTAATAAAAAACATTAGGGCAATGGATGAAATTTGAATGGGAGTCTCTGGCTGAAGGGTGAGCAGGAGTTCTTTGTACTATTCTTGCAACTTTTCTGTAAGATTGAAATTGTTTTAAAATAAAAGTTAAAAGTATTAATTGAAACAACAACAAAAAGTTTGATTTCTTCAAAATTTTTTGTGTAGTAGAAATGGCACAGGCTTTATAGTCGACATATTAGGACTCAAGCCTTGGCTGCACAATTTACTAGTTATGTGACTTTGGGAAAGTTACTTAATCCCTCTGAGACATTGTTTAGTTATCTGTAAAGTGGAGATACTATTAGTACCTCCTCTATAGGGTTTTATTAGGATTATTAAATGGGATAAGTCAAGTAAAAGCTTAGCTCCGTGGTTAACACGTAGAAAACATTCAATGAACAATAACCAATATAAACAGTATAATTATTAGCATATAATAGAAATCCAATAAATACTCATTACTCCTCCCCATGGATCAGTAACTCCAACAGTTTTTGGAGTGATGACAATGTCATTGTCCGTTTGATTTCATAGCATCCCTTTACAAAACACTTTACCAGGACACGCTAACTTCTTTCAACAAAACGAATCAAAAATTATTTGTGTTTTAGAGAAAGATGCAAAACTTTCTTGAAGTGTCTGGAGATAGGAAGCACTCCAGTTTACCATAAAAATCCCATTAGATATCAGTTGCCTAGAAACAGCTTTCTATATGTGAGCAAAAAGAAAAACATGAACATTAGGGTCAAATGGGAGCCTTGAGGCTCTCTCCTTCGAGGGGTTTGCTTCTATGTAGGACTAGAGCTAGATTAACCTCTGCATGAGGTTTGAAGTGCCAGGGGAGCCACTGGTCCCTGAAATCTGGATGTTGCCTTGTTCCTGGTACAGAGGGTCTTGGGAAGCTGAATCCGTACAGAAGTGAGTCCACAGACTTTGTTTATCCAGGAGTGATTGGAGTATCTGGTTTGGACCAAGAGTGATAAGCATTGCTGAATCCCACATATTAGAGATGTTCAGGCTTAGGCACAACTTCCTGGGCCTCTCCCTGGGCTGCACTTGTCTGTTTCTGTACCCTACAAGATGGATACGAGGAGTTGAACTTCCAGAAATGGAGGAGCAAGATAGCTGTGAAGGATGTTGAGGCTAACTCGCCACATGCATTTACCCACCAGTGAGCAGGCTAAGCCAGTGGTTCCCAACCCTGGTTAGGAGCTTATGTGTGTGAGCGCGTGAACATGTGCGTGCACAAGCCCTTGTATGCTCATACACATGCCTTTATTTCAAGGTCACCAAAAAAGGATAATCCCCTACTTATTTCTCTTTACTAGCTTGTTGATAATCCCCGACATTTTACCTCAAGTAATTTCTTTGTGAGGATAATGCAAGACTTGGCAGTGTTTCGTTCTGTTGTACACAGGGTCACTATGAATCAGAACCGACTTGTTGGCATCTAACAACAACAATTTCTTCTTTGGGTTAAATTCTCTATATTTCTTGAAAGGGTAGCTCATTCACTCATTCACTGGGCATTTATTGAGGTCTTATTTATGCAATGCAACGTGACAGACAGTGTTAGTATGATAAAGATTAAGTCATGGGCTCTGCTTTTAATTAACTTCTAATCTGCCAGGGGAAGTTACCCAAAAGACTATGAATATAAGGAAGAATTACCGGCAATTCCTTAAAAAAGGTGTGAGCAATGTATAATAAAAGTTTAATCTCCAAATTCTGGACATGTATTAGATACATTGATAATGATGTCTAATTTAATTCCATTGCTGCCAGAGTACATACTCTGTAATAGTTTGATCTTTTGAAATTTATTGAGACTTATTTTTTTGTCCCAGCATTTAGTCTATCTTAGGGAATGTCCATATGTACTTAAAAAAAAAAAAAAAGTTTTCTGCAGTTGTTGTCTGTAAGGTTAAATAAATGTCAATTAGATCAAGGTGGCTAATAGTGTTGTTCAGATCTTCTATGTCTTCACTGATTATTGTCTAATTAGCTCACCATTACTAAGAAAGGACTGTTGAATCCCCAATTATTAATGTGACTTTTTCTATTTCTTCCTTTAATTCTACCAACATGGCCGATATTAAATTAAGTCAAAATTCCAAAACTGCCTTGGTATGCTATAGAAGAAGGTATTCGAAGTCTTAGGGAGAGTGGAATGTTAGAATGGACTTATTAGGTAAGATCTGCTCACAACCCTCAGCCACCAAACCCTGGAGGGTCCAGAGGACACAGCTTTCGTCCTGACTATGAGAAATGAATGTGTGAGGGGAGCTCCAGGAGTCTTGAATAACTCTGTGATCACTCTTCTCTGTAGGTCAGAAATTACAGTGGAAACTGCTACCATCAAACTGAGATTCCTAAATGCATCCTTTAATGGGATCCTGGGTGACAAGGGCCAAGTGGTAGCACTTAATCACCCAGGACAAAGTGGATGTGGTTATCATAGTGGACAGTGGATCTAAAGGAGTAAACCAAATAGTCTGATTTGCAGAGACCTATGGCATTCTATCAGAAGAGTTCTATGTCAAGTGAATAGAAGTCTAACTTGAATTACCAAAACAGAGGGTCATGGCCCCTTAATCAATTCCAAGACTTGAGCCAGTTTGTAGACCTAGGGGAAGGCTAGATTCCCTTGAGGAAGGGCCCTGCTACACTGCCAAAAATTTATACTGTTAATCTTTCTCCCAGCATTTCCCAAAAGGACCTATACCCATTTACCAGTGTGGTTATGCATTGGAGAAATGGAAATAATCAGATTTTTTTTTAGGGATTACTGGATACTGGCTTTGAACGGACACCAGTTCAGGAAGACCCAAAACGTCATGGTGGTCTACCCGTCAGAATAGGGTCTCATATCGGCCAGGTGACCATGGAGTTTTAGCTCAGGGCCCTCTCACAGAGTGCCAGTGGATACCTAAACCCACCTTGTGATTATTTCTCCACTTCTGGAATACATAATTGGAATAGACATACTCAGCAACTGGCAGAATTTCCAACCAGATACACCCAGCATAGTGCCTTATACACAGCAGGTACTCAATGAAATAGTTAAATAGAAGAATAATCAGAGAATCTCCTGCTACTGAATTCGCATTTGCAGCTAGAAGGTTTGGTTCTGAGCATTCATCATGGTTTTGTCTTGGTGTCTTGTCTAATCCCGGTGTCATTGCTCAACAAGGCCACGTTCAATAGAGACATCTACTGGGGCTTATGCAAACACAGGTCCATGGTGAAGCTAACTTTCCTTTTTATAAGTTACAGTTGTTGCAGCTGCTGCTCTTACACCACATCTTGGGCTTATTAACCTTCCATTCATGTTTTAGGATTCTTCACTAAGTCCCCAAACCACCCATGGTTAAATTAGGTCACCTTGGAACATTTGGTGCTCTTTCTCAAGTATTTGTTGAGAGAAGATTCTGAGGATATGACTTACCTTGTGATTCCATATTCTCTATTGACGGGCTCCATCTATTTTGACATGGGGATGTTGTCCCATGTTTTTAGGACATAGTCTGCATGATGATGACTCATGCCATTTGAACTCTTCTTTGTATGGCACAGAGTTGGACTGAGTTTATATTCTTTAGTTTCATCTCACTGCCTTGAAAAGAGTAAACAGAAATTTTGAACTGAAAGATGGAAAGTTTAAGTTTATTTTATATTTCTTTTTTGTTCTGTAAAATGGAAACCATCACGTTTTATCTCTTTACTTATTATAGACATAATTTCCAACCACCCACAAATATTTATTCAACTTCATTATATATCAAATATGGAATAATGTTTCGGGAAAAAAGTCTCCAAGATACTCTCAGTTCTACAGTCAATATCAGAGACCCTCAGGCCAACTCTCTTGTATTATGATAAATTGAAGACCAGAGAGGTGGTGACTTGACTAAGATTATATAAAATATGATATAATATCACTTTTAAAAGCACTCAGTTTATATAGGAAATAAGACAAGTGAGACCTGAAAAGGAGAAGCATGAAGCACAAGGTAAGCTCTGTGAGGGCTCTTCACTAAGTGCACATGGTAAACTTAGGTCACCTTGGAACATTTGGTGCTCTTTCTCTAGTACTTGTTGGGAAAAGATCATGAGGATATGACTTATCTTGAGATTCCATTCTCTCTATTTACTGGCTCCATCTATTTTGATGTGGGGATGTCATCCCCTGTTTTTAGGACTTAGTCTGCATGACGATGACTCACGCCATTTTAACTCCTCTTGGGATGGGACAGAGTTAGTCTGTCTGTTGTGTCAGACAAGTCTACCTTGGTCATCATTATATTCCCAGCTCTCGGCACAGTGCCTGACACAGAGTAGGAGTTCAATAAATGTTTGTTAAATTGTTACCTAATAAACAGACACACACGGGGTTGCCATGAATCGGAATCAACTTGATGGCAAATGGTATCATAGAGAAATAACTCGGTCACCATTTCAGTTGCTTTCGTTCATATAAGAGTTGACTGTGTATAAAATAGAAAATTATATCTGTCATCTGCAAGCAAATGTCAATTCATTTTTATAACTTGGCTATATAAAATAAAAATGTGAGATGAGAAAATGCAAAGTATGGCAAGATAAACCTGAAGCTCTTTGAATATATTTTCTCGACTGTGTCATTTAAAATATGACTTTCTGAAGACTCTTCAGCTTTATCTCTTTGTTGGGAATAGAATTGGAACCTCAAAATATATATGATAAAAAATATATATGTATATATACACAATAGGTGGCAAACCAAGGAAACCACGATGCCCTTGAAGTGATAACGATTCTTAGACAGAAACGCACACACTGTTGGCATCCTTGTCTCTATCGGAAAAAAAGGAAAGTGTGTTTATTTTAAAAATAAGTAAGTTCCTAATAAAAGCTTTTTTTCCCTTTTTCTCTTGCTAAAAATCAATTTTAAGGTGCTTTCCAGAATTGCAGAGTCATTGTAAAGGGAACAGGATTGTCTCCCACATTAGTACGGGAGAGCAATAGACAAAGGGTGGTGTTGGGGGTGGGTAGGAGGTCAAGAAGTAGTCGATCATTCAGGATCTGGAAAAAGAAGCTACGGGAAAGCAACCCCACGGACTAATTCCAGTGTGGAGTCTCTCAGTTCCCCTTCACATCTGTGAGCTGCAGGATGTGCAGCTAGCCTGGCTGGAAGAAATAGCTCTGAGGAAAGGGGTGTGGAGAGTGTTTGTGGAAGGTACAATCTGTGAAAAGCATAATGAGCCTCAGCAGTCCAGCTTGTAACAAGGATAAGCATTTTTATCAATGAACTCATCCTTGTGGAGACATTTCTGCCAGAAGTAGAAATAATGTAAGTTGTAGGAATATTCTCCAAGATACCAGCTCATACAAAATATCATTAAATACCAACTATGGAAATGTGCTGGAAAACAAACTATGGGTCCATAAGAAAATATGTCAGCCCCTTTTTAAAATCAAACCCACATCTTCCAAGGAAGGCAATGAGGGAAAATCTCCGTAAAGAGTCAGAAAGCTGCCCCTCTGATTTTTGCCTCCCATTTCACCTCCCCCTTGGATGGATGGCTGAGTTCCATTCTTTTCTCTCTCACTCTTTTTTTTTTTTTTTAAGCCATTCTGTTTGGTCTCCCTAAATGGTTTTACCTACACACAGCCTCAACCATCAGCTCTGTGTAGATGACTCCTAACCCTGCATCCCAGCTGAGAGAGCTCTCCAGAATACCAGCAGTTTGCTAATTTAATTATTGTAGCTGCATAATGTATATAAAACAATACACTATACTACAATACAATACAGCGGACACCTCTAGTCTTACTGCATTACACTTTTACAGTATTTTCTCCTCTACTTTTTATTCTTCTGCATAAAGTTTAGGGTAATTTTGCCAAATTAAACATGCAATTTTGACTGGAATTGCTTTAAGCTGACAAATTAATTTGGAAAATATTGACATGCTTTTAATGTTCAGTTTTTCCATTCAAGAACAAGGGTATGTCCTTCTATTTATGCAAATTTTCCTTTTAAATCTCTCAAGAAATTTCGTGATTTTCTTCACATAGATCATGTATCTTTCCCAAAGAGTCTTCTCAATTCTCATGGTTTGTGATATCCCAATCTTTTCTTTCCCCCTTCACCTAGGAATACTCTTGTCTTTTTCTGTTGCATCTTATCTCCACCCCCTAATTAAATTTCCTGAATGTGACAGAGCTGTTTGCTAATTGCCCCCTTGTATCCACCCTCCCCTTCTTTTATTAAAAAACCCTCACTCCCAAGTATTAGCAGAGAAGAGACTACATTTCCCAGCCTCCCTTGCAGCTACATGTGACTAACTTCTGGCAAATAGAAAGTGTGTAGAGGTTATATGTGTAGCTTCCAGGTCACATTGTTTAGAAGAAACTGCTCTGTATGGGTCCTCTCACATTCGGAGCAAAGGAGAATGAAGAAAACCAAAGACACAAGGAAAATTTTAGTCCAAAGGACTGATGGGCCGCATGAACCACAGCTTCCACCAGCCTGAGCCTAGAAGAACTAGATGATGCCCGGCTACCACGACTAACCGCTCTGATGGATCACAATAGAGGGTCCCAGACAGAGCAGGGGAAAAATGTAGAACAAAATTCAAATGCACAAAAAAAAGAGCAGACTTACTGGTCTGACAGAGACTAGAGGAACCCCCAACACTATGGCCCCCAGACACCCTGCTGAGAACTGAAGTCACTCCCGAAGTCCACCGTTCAGCAAAGATTAGACAGGTCTATAAAACGAACAATAACACACGTGAGCGACATGCTTCTTAGTTCAATCAAGTCCAGGAGACCAAATGGGCAACACCTGCCCAAAAGCAAAGATGAGGAGGCGGGAAGGGACAGGAAAACCAGACGAATGGACACGGAGAACCCAGGGTGGAAAGGAGAGTGCTGACACATTGCGAGGATTGCAACCAATGTCACGAAAAAATGTGTGTATAAATTTTTGAATAAGAAACTAATTTGCTCTGTAAACTTCCATCTAAAACACAATAAAATTAAAAAAAAAAAAAAAAAAGAAATGCTTCTCCACCATTTTTCTTCCTTCCTCCTCATTGGCTGGGAAATGGTTGCAGCTAGATAGATTAGACCCTTAAAAAGAGATGAGCACCTCTTTGGAGCCTGAAAGAGCCACCTGCCAGCCCTGCACTACTCACCATCACAGCAGTGAGAGAAGAAATACAATTCTCTCTTATTTCAGCTGCTATAGTTGGGAGTCGCTTTCTTAAAGTACCTAGCTTGGACTCTAACACATTGGTGTTCAATCTTTTGTCCTCTTTTCTTACATATTTTAAGCCTCAGCAAAATCAATCATTCATATTAGCCTAAATGATCACTCATATGCCGACTGTATATAAATATGGAACTCCAACCAGCATTTCCCTCTTGATTTTTGTACCAATAGATCCAAATGCCTCTCGGATAATTCCAAGACCCATTTTAATACCACAAACTTAGGATGAACAAAATCGGACCTGTCATATTGTCCACGGAAATCCCTGTGTGGTGCAAATGTTTAACGTTCTTGGCTGCTGACCAGAAGGTTGGCAGTTCGAGTCCACCCAGAGGTACCTGGAAAAAAATGCCTGGGAATCTGTGTCTGAAAAACCAGCCTTTGAAAACCGTGTGGAGCGTAGTTCCACTCTGACACGCATGAGGTTGCCATGAGTCAGAATCCACGTGATGGCAAGTTGTTTGGGTTTGGTCATCTTTTCTACTCTCTCTCCTGGTTTGTATTCTTTGTCCTAATGTATAAGGAACCCTGGTGGCACAAAGGTTAAGTGCTTGGCTGCTAACCAAAAGGTTGGCAGTTTGAACCCACCTACTGGCTTTGCAGGAGAAAGACCTGGCAATCTGCTTCTGTGAAGGTGTTACTATGACTATCACTACCATGTTTGTGCTCATCCAAACCATTTCTGCTCTAGATTGCTGCAGTGGTGTGCACGTCTCTAATCTTGTCCCCTTCCAATCTGTAAAAACCGTGTGGGGCGGCGTCTGATCTCCTCTAACTTGACAAGGGGGAAGGAGAATCAAAATCAACAGCCCGAGGCTGATTCCTGTATAAGGGGAGGTCAGACATGCCCTCTCTCTCTCTGCCATTTTTACCAATTCTGACACCAACCGTCCCTCCCACGGCCCTCTCTGTTTCTCTGCTGGGTTTGATAATTAATTGCAGCGGCCACACAGAACTCAAAGACTATACTCACGATTATGCAGTTTATTAGGGAAGGAACAGAATTCAGGCTCAAGGATGCTCAGGATACAGTTCTTCCGTCAGGACAGCCTCTTCCCAGCCGTGCTCGCAGGCACGCCTCTCTGGCCCTAGGCATCTGCCCTGCTCAGGCAAGTGTTACAAAGCTCTTTTAGCCCTGCCAATAAGTCCCCAGAGGCACCCTCGGCACTCACTTTCTCGCTTCGTGGGCTCGAAGCTCTCCTGCCATCGTTTCTCTGCGGCCGCTTCTCAAGCTCTCTCTCTCTCTCTCTATCTCTTGGCTCCAGGAGCTTCTCAGCACAGGGATCCCGGGTCCAAAGGATGTGCTGGCTCCTGGCTGTTCTTCCTTGGTAGTGGTGGGATCTCTTCTTTCCCGCCTCTGGGGTGGCTCATTCCAAACCCAGCGGGATGGGAAAACTGACCAACCCCTTTGGTGGGCCACAGTTACCCTATCACACAGGCCTGCCCACTCACTTGGGTGGGAGTTCCAAGACCGTGGCAAGAAAGGCCACACAAAAGTGATCCGTCGCGCTGCACAATCCACTTTCTGTGATGTCACCAGAGTCGTCTTTCAGAAACACAAATTTGGAATTTGATCATATGACTCCCTGCTTGTCACCATTCAGCGTCTTTCTATCACGTCTGAGGTAAAATTCAAACACTTCAGAACCGGATGCCAAATACGGTGCGTTTGGTTCTTTTTCACTTTTCCAGCCTTACTTCCCACAAAAACCTCTGAGGCCTCGATCCAACGGGACTTTGTAATTCGTTTTTTAATGGATAAAATTAGATCTCTCCATCCTGTACTAGAATGAGTCCTATTAATGACCTAAATGTGAAAATTAAAATGGTAACATAGACAAAAACATATCTGCTGTCATGAGGAGGAAGGAGAAATACTCATGATACAGTGTTGGGTGATGAAAGCAGTATACAAGGCTGGTTTTAAAATACTGCAGTGTGATCAATTACTTTTGTGTGTGGCCTTTCTAGCCATGGTTTTGTGACTCCCACCCAGGTGATTGGGTGGGGCTGTGAAAATAAAATAATTGTGGCCCACCGAGGGGATTGGTCAGTTTTGCCTTAAAAGAGAGCCAGTTCCAGAGCAAGGAGGAGAGCCCACCACCACCAGGGAAGGAGGGACCCGCAGCAGAGACCCGCAGGAGACGGCGCGGTGGGCTTCTCGGCCCGCGCAGCGAGGAAGCTGAGTGCCTTTGGGCAGAGACTGAGGGTCAGGGAGAAGCCTACACCTGATCCAGGAATTTGGGACTTGCCAGCCTCCACAACCGTGTGAGCCATTTCCTTTATATGGTGTGTGAGTTCTGTGAGACATCGCAGTGCATTAGGGAACCCGAAGACAGGAGGGAGAGCACTGAGGTGGGAGGGAGTAGTTGATGTTAGAGATGATGCAGTGGTACAGCAGCTTGGAAAAGTTAGGCATTTGGGACATCTTTAACCTCCGCCTCATAGGAACCAGCTTTGTGCTGATCCTTATAAAAGAAATTACTCGTTTAAATACAATCTCAAATTTACTTTTAAAAAATAAGGAGGTAGAGAAAAGCCAATGATCACAGTGGAGGATTGTGAATGACTTTAATGTTGTCATCTATTTTCTGCATTTTCCAAATTTTCTACAAAAGATATACATACGTACCTCTTAAAATAAGAAAAACACCTCCAAAAATGTTATGTCGTAAAAAAATGTCAATCCAGTAACCGATCTGACTTCCCTGATGGTCACTGGAGGCACAGCCCTCAGTGTTCGTGGCCCTTTAATTAGCAGCAGTGCACTTCTGCAGAGCAACCGAATCTGCATGGAACTACCTGTTTTTAGAAGCCAGCTGTGGGCATAGGGTAACTCGGGGCTACCACACGCCTGTCTTGGACATGGGAGTGTAAGGGTTCTCATAAACTTTGATAAAAGTTGGTAATTTTAAAAACAATCCCGCAGAGCAGATAGAATTGTAACTTATGTTCCTGCGCTTTTGTAGCTGGCTGCATCAGTGTTGGAGAAGTTGGGCTCCCCTCCCTGACCTCCGCAGGAGCTGTGAGGGCTGTGTCACTTCTTCACGTCTTCCTCGTTCCCGGTCTTCTGACATCCCATTCAGAGGTCGTGGGAAGCTGGATTAATAAGGGAACAGAGCTGCTCTGCTGGGATTACTTGCTCTGAGGAGCAAGGATCTTTTATCCCCTAGTAATGGACAGTGGAAGGGCAGGATTACCGTGTGTGTGTGTGTGTGTGTGTGTGTGTGTGTGTGTGTGTGTGTCTGCGTGCGCTCGCTCATGTGCAAGCACACGTGCAGAGTGGTGTGCAGAGAGGTGATGCTTGTTGGAAAAAAAAATATAGAGGACACTGAGGGGAAGAGGCTTCCAGAGCCCAGGGCAGGAAGGTGCCAGGAATGAAGTGTTTGTTCAACTACAGATTCCAATTACTTGTTTGATGACTCCTGCCTCCAGACAGGAGTTAAGGAAACCTGGTTTCAAATTGGGGTGGGTGGTGGGGATTGGTGAGCAATTTAATTAATTATGCCTGGGGCGCCATCTGGTGGTTTCCTTTTCATTCCAAATTCCAAATGACATGTGCATTCATTCACCGCTACTCATAGAGACCCTATAAGACAGGGCAGAACTGTCCCATAGGGTTTCCAAGGAGCAGGTGGTGGATTCCAACTGCCGACCTTCTGATTAGCAGCCAAGCTTTTAACCTTTGTGCTAACAGGTCTCCACTGAAGTTCTAGCCAGGGCAAATAGGCAAGAAAAAGAAATAAAGGGCATCCAGGTTAGAAAGGAAGAAGTAAAACTATTTCTGTTTGCAGATGGCATAATCTTGTATACATAAAATCCTAAAAAAATTACTAAAAAAAACTATTAGAACTAATAAATGAGTTCAGCAAAACTTCAGGTACAAGGTCAACATACAAAACCCAATTGTTTTTTTTATATACTTGCAATGAAGAATCTGAAAGTGAAATTAAGAAAACAATTTCATTTACAATAGCTTCAAAAAGAATAAAATAGCTAGGAATAAATTTAACAAAAGTACAAAATTTATACTCTGGAAACTACAAAACACCGTGGGAGAAATTAAAGATCAAAGTAAGTAGAAAAATAGAGTAATGTGCTCTTTGCACCCTTTCTTCTCTCCCACAAATGGGTGGCGGTGGTTGTTGTTAGGTGCTGTTGAGTCGGTTCCGACTCATAGCGATTCTGTGTACAACAGAACGAAACACTGCCCGGTCCTGCGCCATCCTCACAATCGATGTTATGCTTGAGCCCATTGTTGCAGCCACTGTGTCAGTCCATCTCATTGAGGATCTTCCTCTTTTTCACTGACCCTCTACTTTACCAAGCATGATGTCCTTCTCCAGGGACTGGTACCTCCTGATAACATGGCCAAAGTACCTGAGACACCGTCTTGCCATCCTCCCTTCTAAGGAGCATTCTGGCTGTATTTCTTCCAAGACAGATATGTTTGTTCTTCTGACAGTCCATGGGATAGTCAATATTCTTCGCCAACACCATAAATCAAAAGCATCAATTCTTCTTCTGTCTTCCTTATTCATTGTCCAGCTTTCACATGCATATGAGGCGATTGAAATGGGCGAACGGTGCAAAATGGGTGAAAATTTTTACTTGTCGCCTCACGCGATGTCATTGGAAAAATTTACGGACAGTCAGCACTTTTGTAACCCAATGACAAGTGGTAGATATTTAAGTGTGGAGCGGTATAACAATGTACTGGTGACTAGTGCATTTATTTCTCCATAAACAAAGTTGCCAAATTAATAAACACACAAATTTGTACTGTGATTTTCACAGATGGACGAACTGGTTCAAAAGCAGTTTTGTGCAAGCATTAAGTGTGCCTTCTGGAAGAATACACACCCATGGCTAACTAAACTTTTCTGCGGCCGCTCAAACTCCAGGTTTGTGATCCTGAAGCTCTCCCCATCCCCATCCGGGACAGAGCATTGATTCCAGGACCGCTTCTTCCTTCATGGAGGCCTGGTGGCGCAGTGGTTAAGAGCTCAGCTGCTGCTAACCAAAAGACCTGCTGTTCTAATCCACCAGCCGCTCCTTGGAAACCCTATGGGGCAGTTCTACTCTGTGCCATGGGGTCGCTATGAATCGGAATCAACGGCGACGGGTTTGGCTTGGTTTTGGTTTTCTTCCTTCGCAGTCCCTGGAGGGCCCCTAGGACTTGCTCACTTCATCCATTTCAGCCTTTGAAACGTGTAGAGTTCATCTCATCTTCTCTCAGAAAATGAAATACCTAATGGTCTTGGCGAGCTTTCTTCAAGGCAGCTCACATCTGCTGCCCTGGCACTGCTTCTTTTCCATCAAAAAACGAAAGATGACTGCCCCCTAGGGGTAAGAGAAAGCCTAGTCTTGGAAACTCAAAGGCCGGCGACCTAACCAGGCAAGAGATAACACTTCTCTAGCTTTTTCCACGTGGGTCTGTAGTAGCGAAAAACGAAGTACGGGGTAATTTCTCATAAGGCCTCTTAATTCTCAATAAATCACTGCTACACGTGGGTTCTTTAACAGTTCCTTCCTGTTATGTTATGGAAGCAGGGGAAGAAAGGATAAAAGCTGGAAAGGGAGAATAAAATGCATTCAGAGCAAGAAGAGAGGAAGAAAGAGCAGAAAAAAGAATTTAAGTGGAGAGGGAAAGAAAAGGCAGTATCAGGAGGAGAGAGAATGGGGGAAGAGTTTATGAACAATTTTTAAGAAAATAGGCAGAATTCATCGAACTTCCTTCCAGGCCTTGCTGGTAAACGTAAACATACAGCATGCTCAAGGTTGTTGTCATCAGCTTAACAGAAAAACCACTTGCCTCTTACCTCTCTGTCCGTCTTTCTATTAATCCATTTTATTTAATGTTTATTTTCCTGTGCTATATGTAAGAAATTATACTGAAGGGGAAAAATGGCATCTCTAACCTTAGTCCTACATTAGCAAGAGTTTAAACGTGGAAGGGGAAAGAAATTTTGAGCGAATCGAAAGGCCAATCTGAAGAGACGGCAGCTTGAAGGCAATTTGGGGAGACAGGCTTTTTTTATGTGAGGAAAAACGAAACCGATATCCTAGGTGAAGAGGACCGGCAGACAGCTAAGGGGGCTCCCCCAGAGGGACTGAGGACAGCGTGCAAAGTGAGGGCGGTTGAGCCCCCAAGGCAAAGGCAAGCTTCCTCTGGAGGCGCAAGGAGAAGCCCCGCAATTGCTCTTTTGCAGGGGCATGAGGAAATGTAAGGTCTGCCTGTGGAGATGTGCCACGTCCGTTAAGAAGCCATGGACAGGGAAAAATCAAATCATGCTTGTAAATGAGAGCGCAAATCGACTGTATGAAGGAATCAATCATTCGTTTCATTGCATGAAATTTCTTTCTATTGTTGAGCCCTCATATGGATCAGTAAGATTAAAGGTTTATAGACTGTTCCAGTGGTTACGATGTGTCGGAGCTAATTATTAAACCCCGCAATGCTGCTGAAACAGTTATCAATGAAAGAAAACCCAAAATCGTGATATTTAAAAAATAACATGAATGTCAGCGATAAATCAAAGCTTCAAATAACTGAAACTGCTAGAAGGAAGGGCTTTTAATGGGCATTATAATACTCTACAGTTGAGACTCAGAATTTAAGCACAAACTGAAGCAAATCCAAACAGATCAGTCTGTTTAGCCCAGAGCCAATCTGAGAAATGTTCTTTTTTAATAAAAATGTGATGTGCTATGGAAATAAATAACCACATGGAGCCTTGCAACAGGGCCTTTTAACAAGATATGACGGAGAGCTGGCATTTGTTCCACAGATTCTGGTGATTCCCTCAGATGACCCTTTTGCTTTCAAATATGTACACTTTCTTGTGAGCGTCTGCAGCCACAGGTTCTCTGGTTCCCAGTGTTTCCATGTGGGCCACTCTGTCCGTCGTGTTCCGGGGTGGGGAAGAGAAGGGATTTAGTCAGGTGAGCCTCCAGACAGTTAAATGACAAAGTAAGTCCATAAAGGTGTTCACAAATTAGGTACACAAAGCTGCAATTAGTACATCCCTGTGTCATTTACAGATAAAATTATTACAGTCCCAACCTCTTTTTTACTTTTTCTATTAAACTTCATTTAATGATGGTTTATCATTCTTATGGGCAAAGCTGATGAAATCCCTGGACGGCGCAAACAACTTTCAGCTACTAATAGAAAGACTGGTGGCTTGAGTCCACCCAGAGGTATCTTGGAAGAAAGTCCTGGTGATCTACTTCTGAAAAATTGGCCATTGAAAACCCCATGGAGCACAATTCTTCTCTGACACACATGTCGTCCCCATGAGTCAGAGCCCACTCAATGGCAACTGGTTACTGGAGTGAAGTTGAATTTTAGAGATAGTGGCACTGTGGTTAAGAGCTCAGCTGCTAACTGAAAGGTCAGCAGTTCGAACCCATCAGCCGCCCCTTGGAAACCCTATGGGGCAGTTCTACTCTGTCCTATGGGGTTGCTGTGAGTCGGAATCGACTCCATGGCAGCAAGTTTGCTTTTTTGGGGTTTAATCATTTATCTAATTTCATTGATTGAGTTTAAACTGCACTTACTGTTGAGGACCAGTAGGGGGTCTTAATCAACAGTATTTTTACTCTTCTGCCCACTGATATCTTAGCGAATCATATCTCAAATTTTAACGTAATTATTAAAAAGTAAATATTTACTTATATCAATCTTAGAGGACTTTTACGACTCGTTAATTTCATTTATGTATTTTTTTAGTCTCAAAACTAATTTTCCTGAATGTCTACAAATAAACTTTAAAGAATATAGGTGTATTTTTAAGTAAATTGTTCAATATAGCATATATACAAAAAAGCTTACAAATCATAAATGTATAAAGACCACACACCTGTGTGGCCACGAGGTAAAGAATCCAACCAGAAGCGTCCCTCACACCCTCCCCAGTCGCTGCCCCTCCCAAGAGTAACTACTCTTCCGACTTGTATCATCACAGATTAGTTTGCGTGTTTTTAAGCTTTGTATGAATTGAATTGCGCATTTTTTCTGAATTGTTTTGCTGAATATTCTGTTTGTGAGATTGTCCGTATTCTGTGTAATATTGCATGGATGTAGCACGTAGTATACTTCATTACAATATAGCATTCCGTTGTATGAATATAGCACAACGTATTTACCCATTCTACTGCTGATAGACATTTGAGCTATTCCCAGTTTGGGGCTCTTATGAATGATGCTGTTACGGACATCCTGTACTTG
This sequence comes from Trichechus manatus latirostris, assembly GCF_000243295.1. Classification (NCBI taxonomy): domain Eukaryota; kingdom Metazoa; phylum Chordata; class Mammalia; order Sirenia; family Trichechidae; genus Trichechus; species Trichechus manatus. The sequence goes on from NW_004444038.1 coordinate 7,779,933, forward strand.
CCTTTGGTGCATATATGTGTGCATTTCTGCTGGGTGTATATTTAGAAGTGAAGTTGCTTGGTCGTGGGGTGTACACACGTGAAGATTTAGGAAATACTGTCAAACAAGTTTCCAAGACGATTAGACCCGTTTACATCCCCACTGGCCTCAGGGGAGAGTTTTTGTTGCTCGACATTCTTACTAACGTTTGAGACCATAAATGTAATTTTTCACTGTGTGAAGCCATCGACTGTACTTTTCTAAGTTTTCCAAACAGTCTAAGCTCAGCCAGATACCGTGGTTTTTGCTAGGTGCCGTCCAGTCGGTTCTGACTCATAGCGACCCCACCTACAACAGATCAAAATGCTGCCCGGTCCTGTGCCATCCTCACAATCGTGAGACTAGGAAGAGCATACTTAATAAGAACTGTGTAAATTTTAAAGAATCAGAATATGCATTTACCACACAAAGTGTTCTAGGGAATATCTTCATACTTTTTTCACATTTGTTGTTATTAGTTCCCATTGAGTTGATCCCAGCTCATGGCAACCTCACGTGTGCAGAGTAGGACTGCTCCGTAGTGTTTTCAAAGCTGTGAGCTTTCAGAAGCAAATTGCCAGGGCTGTCTTCCAAGGCACCACCGGGTGGATTTGAACCTCCAACCTTTTGGCTAGTAGTCAAGTGCTTAACCATTTGTGCCACCGAGGAACTCCTTTTTCAAATAGGGCAGGTCGATTCCCGATCAGAGGAGCCCTGGTAGCGCAGTGGTTAAAGCTCTTGGCTGCTAACCAAAAAGTTGGCAGTTGGAACCCACCAGCCACTCCATGGGAGACATGTGACAGTCTGCTTCCATAAAGATTTACAGCCTTGGAAACCCTATGGGGCAGTTCTACTCTGTCCTATAGGGTCACTATGAGTTGGAATCAACTCGATGGCAGTGGGTTTGGTTTTGGATTCCTGATCCATGAAAGGTGTGGTAGATAAAATTCTTATTCTTTATTCTTAGACATATTAAATCCATGTTTAGTTTAAATTGCTGTGGTGATTAATTCCCAAACCCTGAGTATCACTGAAGAAAGCATATTCTCAGAGTACAGCAGGAGAGTAAGAAGCCCAACTTTTCCTATCCCAACTTCTTACTGGGTCGGTACTGACAGCTGGTAGTACCAACGCTAACATTTTTTTCAATGCTATTTTAAAATGAAATCAGAAAATAAACAACGTGGGAAAAAGAGGTGCAAAGGTTAATAGTGTATAAGTAAGTGGGACTGATTTTGCCTTTTCTTCAGCCTTTGGGACTAGAAGTGTGAACACAGAAAGAAAATACAAACGTCAAGGCTGTATGTTCTGCTCAGGGTCAGCACTACTTAATGAGCTTTGAAAAATTATAGACACTTCTAGAGTGAGCAGAATAATTAAATTCATTCTCCTTTGAATCAAATCAAGAACACCTTCTCTGGACTTAAGGAGACAAAATTTTCTCACATATGTCTTCTGAGGGTTTGAGATGTTCTCTGAGCAAAGATAAATACATCTGCCCAGTCTTCTGAACAGAGTCCCTCTTAACCACGAGCTACTTCCGCCTTCTCATTGACCTTTGCTCTGCCCTTCAGGCTTGGGAACATGGAACATAATAAAATAACTCTGCCATCTGAATGCCAAAATAATACTAGCAACTTGTCAGGGCTTTTAGGATGATTTTTTCAGGGTAAACCATAGTCCTCTATATGCTCTTCCCCAACCATTTTGTGGCCAGAATCCATGTTTATAGGATTCCCAGCCTGAATGTAGGTATATAATCTGTGGCCACAGAACTGAGCTGCTGGCCTCACAGAGATCCAATCTATTAGGACGAGATTCTACCAGGTTCTGCCTAAGTGAGCTAATTTGACATAGATCATGCTTTTTGGAAACCAAAATAAGGATTTTTCTATTTTTAAAAATCAAGTTATACTGAATAATTCTTGGTGTATAGTATGGATTGAATTGTGTTCCCCTAAAATATGTGTTTGACTCCTAAACCGTATAGCTGTGGATGCAATCCCATGTGAGGACTGGACTTTCGTGTGTGTGCTAACGAGGCCATAGCAGTGCAGGGTGTGTCCTAAGGCTGATCACGTCTGAGTTCTAGGGAGCTGCCTAGATACATCGACAAAAAGCACAGAGGAAGACAGATGCTCCACCATGTGAAGATCGCTAAGGAATTGAGAAGAGACAAAGAGCTTACCCCAGAGCTGACAGAAAGAGAGAGCCATCCCCTAGAGCTGGTGCTCTGGATTTGGACTTCCAGCCTCCTAAACTGTGAGCAAATAAATTTCTGTTCTTCGAAGCCACCCACTTGTGGTATTTCTGTTACAGCAACACTGGGAAAATAAAACAGTGTGTTATAGGGTCTTTCGGTTGCCCCCAGCAAATGTAACCATGTAGGAAGAGCTGCCTACTCAAAGTAGACTCTATCTTAATGACGTGGATGGAGTAAAACTTTTGGAAACTTCATTTGCTGATGTGAAACGACTCAAAATGAGAAGAAACAGCTGCAAAGATTCATTGATAATTGGAATGTGGAATGTATGAAGTATGAATCTAGGAAAATTGGAAATCATCAAAAATGAAATGGAATGCATAAAGATCAATATCCTCGGCATTAGTGAGCTGAAATGGACTGGTGTTGGCCATTTTGAATCGGACAATCATGTGGTCTACTATGCTGAGAATGACAAATTGAAGAGGAATGGTATCACATTCATTGTCAAAAAGAACATTTCAAGATCTATCCTGAAATACAGTGCTGTCAGTGATAGGGTAATGTCCATACGCCTACAAAGGAAGACCAGTTAATACGACTGTTATTCAAATTTATGCACTGATGGCTAATGCTAAAGATGAAATTGAAGTTTCTTTTTTACCAACTTCTGCAGTCTGAAACTGATCAAACATGCAATCAAGATGCATTGATAATTACTGGTAATTGGAATACAAAAGTTAGAAACAAAGAAGAAGGATCAGTAGTTGGAAAATATGGCCTTGGTGATAGAAACAATGCCAGAGATTGCATGATACAGTTTTGCAAGACCAACGACCTATTCATTACAAATACCTTTTTTCAATGACACAGACAGCTACTATACATGCAGACCTTGCCAGATGGAATACACGGGAATCAAATTGATTACATCTGTGGAAAGAGACGATGGAGAAGCCCAATATCATCAGTTAGAACAAAGCCAGGGGCCAACTGCAGAACGGACCATTAATTGCTCATGTGCAAGTCCAAGTTGAAGCTGAAGAAAATTAAAACAAGTCCATGAGAGCCAAACTATGACCTTGACTATATCCCACCTGAATTTAGAGACCATCTCAAGAATAGATTTAACACATTAAACACTAATGACTGAAGACCAGACAAGTTGTGGGGTGACATCAAGGACATCATACATGAAGAAAGCAAAAGGCCATTAAAAAGACAAGAAAGAAAGAAAAGACCAAAATGTATGTCAGATGAGACTCTGAAACTTGCTCTTGAACGTAGAGTAGCTAAAGTGAATGGTAGGAATGATCAGGTAGAAGAGCTGAACAGAAGATTTCAAAGAGCACCTTGAAAAAAGACAAAGTAAAGTATTCTAATGAAATGTCCAAAGATCTGGAGTTAGAAAACCAAAAGAGAAGAACATGCTCAGCATTTTTTCAAGCTGAACTGAAGAAAAAATCAAACCTCAAGTTGCAATATTAAAGGATTCTATGGAAAAAATATGGAACAATGTAGTAAGTGTCAAAAAGATGGAAAGAACACACAGAGTCACTGTATCAAAAAGAATTGTTTGACGTGCAGCCATTTCAGGAGGTAGCATATGATCAAGAACCGATGGTACTGAAGGAAGAAATCCAAGCTGCACTGAAGGCATTGGTGAAAAACAAGGCTCCAGGAATTGATGGAATACTAATTGCGACGTTTCAACAAACTGATGCAATGCTGGGAGTGCTCACTCGTCTGTGCTAAGAAATTTAGAAGACAGCTACCTGGCCAACCAACTGGAAGAGAGCCATATTTGTGCACATTCCAAAGAAAGGTGATCCAACAGAATGCAGAAATTACCAAACAATATCATTGATATCACATGCAAGTAAAATTTTGCTGAAGATAATTAAAAAGCAGTTGCAGCAACATATTAACAGGGAGCTGCCAGAAATTCAAGCCAGATTCAGAAGAGGACATGGAATGAGGGATATCATTGCCAGTGTCAGATGGATCTTGGCCGAAAGCAGAGAATACCAGGAAGATGTTTACCTGTGTTTTATTGACTATACAAAAGCATTCGACTGTGTGGATCATAACAAATTATGGATAACATTTCGAAGTAATACAGAGTAGAAGTGAGGATGGTGAGACTTCTTCTCAGGTACTTTGGCCATGTTATCAGGAGGGACCAGTCCCTGGAGAAGGACATCATGCTTGGTAAAGTAGAGGGTCAGCGAAAAAGAGGAAGACCCTCAAGGAGATGGATTGACCCAGTGGCTGCAACAATGGGCTCAAGCATAACAACGATTGTGAGGATGGCGCAGGACTGGGAAGTGTTCCATTCTGTTGTTCACAGGAACACTATGAGTTGGACTGACTCGACCGCGCCTAACAACAACAACAGCAGATGTAAATTCTCAAGTGGCTTTCAGAGTTACTTAGAAAGTTACAAACCCGGAGGACCCAGAATGACTAACCTTTTCCCAAGGCTTTTCATGGAGAATTTAAGGTGCAGTAAGATCACTTGCAGAAAGTAGACTCCTCTGGCTCCTATGACAATTCCCACTTCACAATTCCAGAGAGATGGAAAATATGAGAACGAATGAAATGGAAATACTCGAATTGAAAAGCATAATATCAGAGATGAAAAAAAAGTCAACAGGCTCATCAGTAGATTCTGCAGAGGCAAGGAAGGAATCATTGAACTTGAAGATAGATCAATAGAAATTACCATAACTGAAACACAAAGAGAAGCAAGAATTCAAAAGACTAATTAAAAAAAAGCCAAAAAAACAGAGCATCGAAGACCTTTGGGAAACCATGAAACAATTTAGCATACATGTAATTGAAGTCCCAGAAGAAGAAAGGAGAATAGGGCGTAAGAAATATTTGAAGAGTTAATGTCCAAGAATGCTGGACAAGGAAAGACACAGTGCAGAGAGCACCAAGCAGGATAAATACTAACTGTACTACTAATGACACTAAAACCCACCACGACAATCATAAATATCACCGAGACAAAGTGTATTCAAACTACTGGAAAAAAAGAACGGGGCGGAACGCATTATATACAGAGGAGCAAAGATTAACATGCAAACGTCTCATCAGAAACTATGCAAGGCAGAGGACATTTTAAAGTACTTAAAGAAAAAAAGTATAACCCCAGAATTTTATATCAGCAAAAGTATCTTTCAAAAATGAAGAACAAATGGGAGACTTGAGTTCCAGCCAAGACGAACTAGCAAAAAACAGATTTACCATCCCATGAGAGAAACAAACGAAAAAAGCCAAATCCACCCCCTGCAAATGAAAACAGACAAATCACGTGAAAAAGCTTTTTGAAGACATTGGGCATCAGGCAGTGAAGGAGAGTGATCCCTGAGAGAGGGACAACCAGAGTTTGAAGCATAGAGAATCAGATATGAGAGAGCTGTACGCAGAACTCTGGAGATTTGCAGAGGGTCACCTTTGGGTCTTCAGCTGAATACTGATCATCGCTTGCATGGGTGGAAACTACTCAAGGCCTGGGAAAGGACCGCCCAGCAGGATGAGAGGGAACAGTCCTGGGAACTCACACACACAAGAGTAGTTGCTGTTCCCACTGGCCAGAGTGGAAGATTTCACACTTCACAAAGCATTAAGGAAAGTACTCAGAAGGGTTTTGTCTTAAACAAAAAACGAACAACAAAATGTGTTGCCTTCGAGTCGATTCTGACTCACAGCCACCCTATAGCACAGAGTAGAACTGCCCCATAGGGTTTCCAAGGAACAGCTGGTGGATTCGAACAGCCGACCTTTTGGTTAACAACTGAACTCTTAACCACCGTGCTCCCAAGGCTCCGGTTCGTCTTAGCAGTGGGGAAAACAAATAGCTCTAGAACCAATGTTCCTCTGCTCTTAGCTGACAAAGACTGAAAGACTCTAAAGGATCAAAGTAATTGTAACTTGGCTACCAAACCAGACCAAACCCGTAGCCGTTGAGTCGATGCTGACTCATAGCGACCCTACAGGACAGAGTAGAACTGCTCCCCTAGAGTTTCCAAGGCTGTAAATCTTTACGGACGCAGACTGCCACATCTTTCTCCCGCAGAGCAGCTGGTAGGTTCGAACTGCTGACCTTTCAGTTAGCAGCCGAGGACTTAACCACTGCAGCACCAGTGCTCCTTAACTTGATGACATGCCAGAATAAAGCACAAGAATATTTACAGGAATACAAAAATATCAACACCTGACAGGGTAAAACTTACAATGTCTGACATCCAAACAAACGTCACAGGCATGCAAAGGAGCATAAAAATATGAACCATAAAAAATCAATAAATTAAAACTGACCTATAAATGACACAGATGATAAAAATAGTAGATGAGGACATTAAAGCAGTTATTGTAACTTTATTCTAGTTGTTCAAGAAGCTAAAGAACAAAATGACCATGTTTAAGCAGAGACATGGGATATATTGAAATGACCCACATCAAATGTTCAGAAATGAAAATCACATGTCTAAGATGAAAAGTAGATTGATTGGGATCAATGTAAGATCAGACGTTGCAGAAAAGCAGGTTAGTGAGTGTGAAAATGTATTATTGTAAAGCATTTCAAATAGAACATGATGGGAAAAACGAACAGAGTATCAATGAGCTATGGGACAACTTCAGACAACTGAATATATACGTGTAACCAAAGTCCCTAATAAAATATGCTCCAAACTTCTAAAACAGTTCAGTACTGAAGTCACTCCTGAGGGTCACCCTTCAGCCAAAGATTAGACAGGCCCATAAAACAAAAGGAGACTAAAGGGGCACACCAGCCCAGGGGCAAGGACTAGAAGGCAGGAGGGGACAGGAAAGTTGGTAATAGGGAACCCAAGGTCGAGAAGGGACAGTGTTGACATGTCATGGTGCTGATAACCAATGTCACAAAACAATATGTGTACTAAATGTTTAATGAGAAGCTAGTTTGTTCTGTAGACCTTCATCTAAAGTACAATAATAAAAAATTTATAGAACAAAAAATTACACAAATACCTGAAAATTTATAAATTAACCATCACACTAGGAGTGTTTTTAGCACAACTGTCTCAATTGTTAATAGATAAAGCAGAAAAAAAGTAGTAACGATGGCAGTGATATAAGCAAAAAAAAGTAAAAGGCTTGATATAATGGGCATACTTAGAACTCTTCACCCAATAATTCCAGAATACATGTCCTTCCCAAGCGCATTTGGAGCATTTTTTAAAATGTGATTTGAGAGGGGCACATGGGAGCTTATCTGGGGCTAATGTTCTACTGCTATGGTAAATAAAAGGGCTATTTGCCAGCTTGATGATGTTTAAATACGTCTTTACCTGTGTTTAAATGTGCCAACCACATTTTACGCAGTAGATTTGTATCCAGATCTTTGCAATGTATACAATCATGATATCACGGAAAGGTAGGTATTTAAAGAACTTCTGTTGTAAATTTCTGCATAAAGTGACAGATCCTACTGCAAGCAAATAATTACCTCCTTATTTATTCATTTTGCGAATCTAGAATTCGTCCAGGTTTGCTTGTACCTGTGAACATTTTAGGAACAATAAACAGAAAGAGATGACGGAACCTCTGGGCCATTTTCTATTTGTCCTTGAAGTAATTTTAACTCTGACTGGCTCTCTTTTTAAAGATGGTTTAGAACACACAGCATTAAAGTAAAAGGAGAATTTAAAAACTGGTGAGTTGATTATTACCTAAAATTGGCTGAAATATTATTAACTGACTGAAATCAGAGCAAAATGATCATGCAGAGGGAGGGTTCAGAGAAAGTCAGTCCATGGATGCTAAAGAATACCTGTACTTGGATTTGTTCTGCAAGTGAGTGATGATGGCCTTTTTTTGGTGCCATTTCAACCATCTTTACGTGTGTAATTCAATGACATTGATTACGTTCACCGTGTTGGGTAACCATCACCACTATCTAGCTCCATTTTTTTTCATTGCCATTAATGGAAGCTCAGTACGCCTTAAGGAACAGCCCCATTTCCCCCTCCCACCGCCCCTGGTAACCACTGAGAAACTTTGGTCTGTATGCATTTGCCTGTTCTAGATGTTTCGTTAAGTGGGACCATCCACTATTTGTCCTTTTTTGTCCGATTTGTTTCACTCAGCACTGTGTTTTCAGGGTCCACCCACGTCACAGCATGTTTGAGAACATTTTTCTTTATGGCTGAGTGATATTCCGTCGTATGTATGTACCATATTTTGTTTACCTGCTCATCTGCTGATGGACACTTGAGTTGTCTCCACCTTTTGGCTATTGTGAATATGCTGCTGTCAACATCGGTGTACAAGTATCTGTTTGAATCCTTGCTTTCAAATCTTTTGTGTATATAATGATGGCTTTCTTTTAAAATACTCGTGTTTATGCTTACTCAATGTTGAAAAGGGGAGTTGGTTATGAGGCTACAAGGGAATCCCCGGAACCCCAAATCAGGGAGTGCTATCAGTGGGGACTAGAACCAGAGTCTAGAAAGCTCTTAGCACCAAGGCAGCCACTCGCCCCACCTTTGGAGAAACAAGGTCTTTTGTCTCTCTCACCTTCACATTCCAGATGCTTTAAAGACGCTATTGTCAACCCTTTTTAACCGCTCTTAGGAAAATCATAGAATGCACCGAACACTTTACGTGCACACAGCCCTGGACACGCGCCTCACGCGCATGGTAGCGCGATATTTTGCAGTACCGACTGAACAGTTTGTCCCTTCCATTTTTTCCCCGCTTTGTCCTCCTCCCTCATTAAGCCAAATCTTGGTACTCAGTACCTTGAGCATACAGTTGTGACAGCAAGAACAGAAGCGAGACAAGACAATGCTGAGCTTTGGAGTTTCAAAACAGAATTATAAAACCACAGACATCAGTTGAAGAGAAAAACGTTTTGGGTCTTGAAAGCCAGGCTGATGAATATCTAAAGCAGCATACTGAAGGATTCACAGCGTGAATTTGTGCCATGAACAGTGAATGTATATGAGGATGCGTTCTGTCTCTGACTCGCTAAAAACCCTATGTGTTTGAGGGAAGAGCAGAGTTGAAGATGTTCCTGAGGGAAACGATAAGTTTGGGGGTCTGAGGGGATGGAGGACCTGCGCTTCGCTTGCCCTAGGTCAGTGGTTCCTAAACCTGTCCGCATTAGAACCATCTGGGCAGCTTTGAACGATTTCAAAGCCCAGGTGACATCCTAGACTTTTCAAATCACAACTCTAGGGGTGGGATACAGACATCAGCATTTTTCGAAGCTCCCTAGGTGATTTCAGTGTGCAGACAAGTTTGGGAACCACTGCCCTAGGTGGATCCTGGAGAAGCAGCAAGATGCTCACATTCTAACACAGCTCTGTAGGGTATCCTGCACGTGGCAGCAGGCCCATGAATACAGCCCGCTGAGGTTCCTTTGACTCTGGAGTAGAGGATCAGAGCCTTCAAATTTTTTTCTATTCCCCACACTATCCCCACCCAAGGGGGCATGGAAATGCACAGAAAGGGCCAGGCATCTGGATAGACTTTATATCAGGACGAGGAGGATGCAGGCAACAAGCACGGGCCTTTGATGGGAGGCCATCTGGGGATGCAAGTGTCACTCAGACGTCAGCACGGACAGATGCTGGTAACCAGGAGCCTGGGGTATGTGACAGCAGTGTGGACAGGTGACATCAAAGACAAATGCCTAATGCCAAATACACCCCTAGGAACTTAGATGCAAACCAGGAGAAGGGGAGGGGGAAACCCAGAGTAAACTGAAAAAAAATTGAATTCGCTGAGATTATGTGAGTGTGAAAAGGACACAAAATAGAAATTTAGCTATTTTTTTGGCCTCTGAAGTTGATACCTAGTATATTTCTTATCTGTGTACCCACCTACTCACCCATCCATCCACCCATCCATCCATCCGTCCATCCATCCATCCATCCGTCCATCCATCCATCTTCTATATAACCATCTATCATCCATCTATCTATCTATCAATCAATCAACCGTCTCATTTAATCCTCACAATAATGCTGGAAGGTAAGTACTCATATTATTCCCATTTAATAGATATGAAACCTGAAGTCTGGAGATATGAAACATCTTGGCCAAATTGCCCAACTAAACAGTGAGGATCCAGGAATGAAATCCATACAGGTCGGCTCCTGAGAGTGCTCACCATGTCAGTGGGCTACATGGTGGGTTTTAGCTGTCCCATTGTTCTGATGGGGTCATTTCCGCTGCCGCCTTACTGATGTCACACACCCCCATTTCTGCCATCATGAGCTAAGTACTTGATACCACTTAGGGCTGACGCTGGCACTGAGAAGAAAATGGCTCTTTTTAGCTCCATAGAGTTACATGGCTGCTGTGTGAGTTTAGTCAATGCGTGGCGCCCGAAAGCTGTTCCAGAAAAACTTTTAAAATCATAATTACAAAAGCCAGTGTGGTATTTTGGAACCTGAGTGTTACAGACATCCGTCAATGGCATAGCAAAACAAGCACCCTAAACTAAAGGAATGCAAAGATTAAACCGAAGAAAAATGTGTTCGTCATTGGCATTTTAAAAATCTCCCTGCATACGCCAGGGAATCTCATTTTTTGTTGAATGTCCTTCTTACATTAGGGCACAACTCCCTCCAGCTTCTCCAAGGCGTGATGTGACCTCAGCCCGTCTAGCTGTCCACGTCGCTGGAGAAACGAGGAGACAGAAGAGAAGGCACAGAGTTGCTGTCGGTTTGGGTATTGCGAAGCTGAACGAGAACTCCACCCCACCAGGTCCTACGATCGCTTCTGGGCCTGAAAGGAACAGCCCCGCTTCCCTACAAAACGTATCTGTTGACTGACCCCCAGGTGTTACTCTACTGTCCATGCTGACAATGGAATTCAGACTGTAGTAAAAACTTGACTAACGGGTTAAATTTTTTAGGCAAAAAAAATTCTATTTTAATCCTCATAATGGGTATTGTTAGTTGTCACCGAGTCAGACCTTACGTAAAACAGAAGGACACGTTGCCCGGTCCTGTGCCATCTTCATGATTCTTGCTGTGCTCCGAGTGCATTGTTGCAGCCCCCGTGTATTTTGAGTGCTTTCCAACTTAGGGGGCTCATCTTCCAGCACTATATCAGACAATAGTCTGTTGTGGTCCGTAGGGTTTTCATTGGGTAATTTCCGGAAGTAGATCTCCAGGCCTTTCTTCCCAGACTGTCTTAGTCTGGAAGCTCCACTAAAACCTGTCCACTACAGGTGACCCTGCTGGTATTGGAAACACCGGTGGTATAGCTTCCAGCATCATAGCAACATGCGAGCCACCACAGTACAACAGACAGGTAGTGGTTCTATACTCTTAGAAGTTCCCAAATTAAAGGGACTTCTGGTGGGTTCTACACACACACACTTTGCTCAGATACCAGAGTGCAGACCCCACACTTCAACTCATCCTTCTACTGCACCTCCAAACCCTCTCCCAGTGCACTGTGGGGCCCAGATAAAAAACGACCCTGGCTAATCATAAATATATTTCCCTTTTACATCGATCCAGCAGCTTTTGTGCTTAAAGCTAGGACTTTGTCTTCTTCATCCTCTGGTTCTTCAATCCCTTAGCAAATAATTCTCATAGTATCCCATCACAAATATATTATCCTCAAAACCTTTCGTCTAATATCTCTAACTTTAAGGTAGAGTTGTTAGATTCTAAAGGTCTCGTTATATTTAAAGGCCATTAAACAATCAACACAGCCTTTCAAAATAAAAATATGAATATGATCGTGATCAGCATTTAACAATTAAGCAATCAATGGGACATCTTACCCACTCTATTATTTTTCTAGGGCTTCCATAAATCACCACACACTAGGTGTCCTAAAACAGCAGAAATTTATTGTCTCACAGCTCTAGAGACCAGAAGTCTGAAACGAAGCTGTCAGCAGAGCCATGCTCCCGCTGAAGGCTTTAAACCAGTAACCAGTTGCCATCAAGCCAATTCCAACTCCTGGTGACCCCATGTGAATCAGAATAAAGCTGTAGTAGAGCTATGCTCCACAGGGTTTTCTTTCTTTCTTTTTTATTATACTTTAGGTTTACAGAACAAACTAGCTTCTTATTAAACAGTTAGTACACATACTGTTTTATGACATTGGTTAACAACCCCATGACATGTCAACACTCTCCCTTCTGGACCTTGGGTTTCCTATTACCAGCTTTCCTGTCCCCTCCTGTCTTCTAGTCCTTGCCCCTGGCCTAGTGTGCCCCTTTAGTCTCGTTTTGTTTTATGGGTCTGTCTAATCTTTAGCTGAAGAGTGAACCTTGAGAGTGACTTCATTACTGAACTAAAAGGGTGTCCGGGGGCCATACTCTGGGGGTTTCTCCAGTTTCTGTCAGGCCAGTAAGTCTGGTCTTTTTTTGTGAGTTAGAATTTTGTTCTACATTTTTCTTCAGCTCTGTCCAGGAACCTGTATTGTGATCCCTGTCAGAGCAGTCAGTGGTGGTAGCTGGGCACCATCTAGTTGTGCTGGACTCAGACTGGTCGCGGCCATGGTAGCTGTGGTCCATTAGGCCTTTGGACTAATCTTTCCTTTGTGTCTTTAGTTTTCTTCATCCTTCCTTGCTCTCGAAGGGATGAGACCAGTGGAGTATCTTAGATGGCTGCTCACAGGCTTTTAAGACCCCAGATGCTACTCACCAAAGTAGAATGTAGAACATTTTCTTGATAAACTATGTTAATGCAAATTGAGCTAGATGTTCCTCAAGACCATAGTCCCCACAGCCCCCATCCCAGTAATTCGGTCCCTCAGGGAGCTCCATAGGGTTTTCAATGACTAATTTTTTTTAGAAGTAGATCACCAGGCTTTTCTTCTGAGGTATCTCTGGGTGGACTCGAACCGCCAACCTTTCCAGCCTCCAACCTTTTCATTAGCAGCCTAGCTTTCACCTTTTGGACCACCCAGGAATTCCTCCGAAGGCTTTAAAATAAAAAAACCAAACCCGTTGCCATCGAGTCAATTCCGACTCATAGCAACTGTATAGGACAGAGTAGAACTGCTCCATAGGGTTTCCAAGGATCAGCTGGTGGATTTGAACTGCCGACCTTTTGGTTAGCAGCCAATTTCTTAACCCCTGAGTCACCAGGGCTCCTCTGAAGGCTTTAGGGAAGAATTATTCCTCGGATTTAGAACCCACTCTAATCCAGTATGACTTCATCTTAACTAATTACATCTGCAACAACCCTATTTCCAAATAGTCACACTCTGAGGTTCTGGTTGTTATGAGTTGATTGTGTCCCCGAAACAGATACATTGAAGTCCTCACCCCGGTACCCGTGAAGGTGGCCGTGGTTGGAAATAGGGTCTTTAATGACGTTATCAGTTAACACGAGGTCAAGCCAGATCATACCAGAGTAGGCTGGGTCCTAATCTTATCTGAGTATTGTGCTTATGAAGGAGGAGAGCAGACACTGGGAGAGTCAGAGGAAAGATGGCTACTGAAGATCCATCTGTATGTAAGCCAAGGAGCGATCAGAAGCTAGGAGAGAGGCATGGAGGAGCTTCTCCCTCAGAGTCAGAAGGCATCGACAGGCCAACACCCTGATCTCATACTCTCAGCCTCCAGAACTGTGAGACAATACATGTCGGTTGTTAAAGGACACCCACTTTGTCACGGCAACCCCAGGAAGCTAATCCATGAATTTTGGGAGGACGCTGTTCAGCCTACCGCACCCATTTTCCCTGAAGCTCATCAGCCTAGAACAAGGTGATGTCATTCTGCTGGGTCCTGGGTCCCACACCCTTCAGGACAAGAGGACATCAGCCGTCATAGGAGGGAACCAGCACTGACCAATGAGCTTCAGCTGTTCCCTCGAGGAGGTCATCCAGAAGACAGTCTCACCATTAAGGCTTCAAGTGGGTGTACAGGGCGGGAAACAAGCATGCCGATGATTGTAACCGCACCTCTCTCACTCCTGAGAAAGTGCAAACCGCTCTTGAACGCCCTCTGCATCTTCCACCAACCTCATTCTCCTCCACGCTCCTCTTTTCCATGTTTCATACCCCTTTCTCTTTAATCCTTTTTGTCTGCTCTCCTGACACCCCAAAGTTGACACAGCAAAAGGGGCCGAGATGGAATTTGGGAAGTGTCTTCGTTTCTTAATGCTGCTATAACAGCAATACCACAACTGGGTGGCTTTAACAAACAGACATTTATTTTTCACAGTTTAGGAGGATAGAAGTCTGCATTTAGGGTGCTGGCTCTCGGGGAAGGCTTTCTGTCTCTGTCAGCTCTTGGGGAAGGTCCTTGTCTATTGTCAGCTTCTGGTCCTCGGTTCCTTGGCGATCTTCATTCCTCACATGCCATGTATCTTCGCCTCTGTTGGTGCTCCCATCTCAGTGCCGAATCTGCTCTTTTTATATCTCAAAGGCGATTGGCTCAAAACACACCCTACATGGATATGGTGTCATTAACATAACAAAGAAAGTTCTGTGTCCAGATCCACAGGTATAACCCATTGCCCTTGAGTCAATTCTGACTCACAGCGACCCTATAGGACAGAGTAGAATTGCCCCATAGAGTTTCCAAGAAGCAGCTGGTGGATTTGAACTGCCAACTTCTTTGGTTAGTAGCCTGAGCGCTTATCCACTGTGCCATCAGGGCTCCTTACAGGTGTAGGGGGTAGGATTTACCACACATTTTCCGGGGACATAACGGGGAGGAAAATCACTGCAAGTTACCTCCCTCTGCATTTCTATACCTGTAAACCCTGACTTACTTAAAATCCAGGATTCTAGTCCTGAGCACATTCTAAAATTAGCTCCCAGAGGGCAGGGCAGCAGGGCTTGAACTCTGACTCACCTGCACTTTGCCTCTTCCCCTGGTACAGATGCTGTACCACAAACAGTCTTCTCATGTGGCATAAAAACCAACCCAACCAAAGATCTCCTTTACTTCTTAATTGATGTACTCCTTAGCAAACTATTTGTGATTATTTCAGAGGCAATTTAGGGTGAGCAATGAGAGTCATAACCTGGTTCTGGCTTCATCGAGCTTGCCTCTAATTAGATAGTAGTAGTGACTCAAGGGGAGACCTGGTGGTACGGTGGTTAAGAGCTATGCCTGGTAGCCAAAAGGTCAGCAATTCAAATCCACCAGCCACTCCTTGGAACCCCTATGGGGCAGTTCTACTCTGTCCTATAGGGTCACTGTGAGTCGGAATCGCTTGGACGGCAATGGGTTTAGTGACTCAAGGTGGGCTGACAGTAGCCAGCTATTTGTTCCAAGTTTACCTCTTCTATTTCTTTCTTTGTTTTTTAATATTAAAATATTTTATTGTGTTTTCTGTGAAAGTTTACAACCACTTCTATTTCTGCATTATAAGATTTTGCCTTTGAATATTTTGGTCTGCGTAAATATTACCGTAAATTCTAGCTGTAGATGGAAATGAGTCTCATTGCTTCCTTTTTTTTTAATAATTTATTTTGTTGTTGTTGAGAATATACACAGCAAAAAATACACCAATTCAAGATTATACACGTACAATTCAGTAACATTGATTACATTCTTCGAGTTGTGCAACCGTTCTCACCCTCCTTTTCTGCGTTGTTCCTCCCTCATTAACATAAAATCACTGCCCTGTAAGGTTCCTATCTAATATTTCAAGTTGCTGTTGTCAATTTGGTCCCATATAGGTCTTCAAAGAGCATAGTGCTCAAGGCAGACATTTCTTTTACTAGTTAAGCTAAGCTATTGTTTGGTTTTAAGAAGACTTCAGGGGATATTTTTTATTTCTTCTCTTCCTTTTACTAAGAAAATAGCTTAAAGAGTCATACTCTGGTTGTCCTATGTCTTAGTCATCTAGTGCTGCTGTAACAGAAATACCACAAGTGGATGGCTTTAACAAACAGAAGTTTATTCTCTCACAATTTAAAAGGCTAGAAGTCCGAATTCAGGGAGCCAGCTCTAGGGGAAGGCTTTCTCTCTCTGTCAGCCCTCACAAAGATAAAATACTTAGGAATAAATCTAACTAGAGGCATAAAAGACTTAGACAAAGAAAACTACAAAACACTACTGCAAAAAACTAAAAGAGACCTACGTAAATGGAAAAACATACCATGCTCATGGATAGGAAGACGTAACATTGTGAAAATGTCAGTGCTACCCAAAGCGATCTAGAAATATTATACAATCTATCCAAATTCCAACATCATTCTTTAACGAGATGGAAAAACTAATCACCACTTCATATGGAAAGGAGAGAAGCCCCGGATAAGCAAAGCATTTTACTGAAGAAGAAGAACAAAGTGGGAGGCCTCACACTCCCCAATCTCAGAAACTACTATACAGCCACAGTAGTCAAAACAGCCTGGTACTGGTACAACAACAGACACACAGAGTGATGGAACACAGTTAGAACCCAGACGCAAATTCATCCACCTATGGACAGCTGATCTTCTACAAAGGGTCAAAGTCCATTAAATGGGGGAAGAGATAGTATCTTTAACAAATGCTGCTGGCGTAACTGGATATCCATTTGCAGAAAAATGAAACAAGATCCATACCTCATACCATACACAAAGACCTAAATGTAAAACCTAAAACTATAAAGATCATGGAAGAAAAAGTGGGAACAATGCTAGGGCCCCTAACGTGGCATAAATACAAGCCCAAACATAACTGAAAATGCACAAACAACAGAAGAGAAACTAGATAACTGGCAGCTTTTAAAAATTAAACACTTAACGCTCATCAAAGGACTTCACCAAAAGAGTAAAAAGAAAGCCTACAGACTGGGAAAAAATCTTTAGTTACGACATATCTGACAAGGGTCTAATCTCTGAAGTTAATATAGAGTCAATATTAACAGAGCTACGGTTGCTAACCAAAAGATCGGCAAGTCCAAATCCACCAGCTGCTCGTTGGAAACCCTATGGGGCAGTTCTACTCTGTCCTGTAGGGTCGCTATGAGTCAGAATCAACTTGACAGCAACGGGTTTGGTTTTTTTGGTTGTTAAATTACAATAAAAACAAATCTCAGACTTTGATAACATAAAAAGAATAGAACGCGTAAATAGATTTGTAGAAATGAATTAGAGCCAGTACGTATTAAAATGCTTCCAGCCATGTATCAACAGCATGTTAGAAAAACCAGGATAACTTTGTACATTCGCAGGGTTTGCCGATTTCTTCCATTCGAAGTGCTGCTTTACAACATTCTCCTACACTTATCCAGCACCTTTTGAAGAAAAATCGCACTTCATAGTGATGCCATCCAGTAATTTTCAGTGAAATAATGGTATATTGCAATTGAAACATTAATTTTCTTCCTGCTAGTTGCTGATGTTTGTTAACATTGCTATCTGTGAGATAAATATCAAATTTAAACGTATATAAGTACCAACAATGCGTGACAGTACATTTAAATCGAGATTGAATACAAGAATAGAATCATCAAAAAATTATCTGCCATCTTCTATTTCTTGAATTTAAACATCACACTTTAAGAATGTGAATGATGTACATTTAAAATGTTTACACTCACCTGACAAATTTCTGTTCACATGAAACTCTGTTCAGAGCTTGATGCAGTTTAACCAACTCTTTCAGATTTCCGACTAGAGTGTTCTCAATTGCCGAGCGTTTCCCCGTATCTTCAGGAGGCACAGCTCACGTTACCGTGAGGGAGGTTAAACATGGAGTGGAAACGGGGAACCCCGACTCGCCTATCAGCAGTCATCATCCCTTAGAGCTGCGGCTGGGCAGAGCTTCTTGCCCAAGCAAGGAGCTGCGTCCTTCCCAGCCATGTGCCAGAGAAGCACAGGGCACACATGGGTGCCAGGTGCAAATCAAACATAAAGGTCCAACAGTCTTGCTTACAACTAAAACATTGTCACTGAACTGAAAATAGCAGAGCCAAAAAAAACAATAGTTTTCGATTTTGTTTTGGGTTCAGAGAAACCTTTTTTTTTTTTCTATTCACTCCAGTGAAAATTTTGGATTTTTTTAGTTTCGTTTCTGTTCCAGTTCGAAGCCCTGGATCAAACTGGCAACAGCCACTAGAAAGACTGTAGGAACCTCAGCGGCAGTGAGTTGATGTTAATGGGAGAGAAATAAGACAGAAAAGGAGGCTGAGAATGGTTGCACAACTCGAAGAATGTCATCAACGTCACTAATTGTACACGTAGAAACTGCTGATTTGGTGTGTGGTCTGCTGTGTATTTTCTCAACAACAACAAAAGTAAAATAAATCATATAAAAAAAAGAAAGGTTTCCCTTCACAGTTCCTGGCTCCATGTTCTGTCGCATCCATAACAGAGTTGTGTAGTCCTGGGTGGCGGCCGGACGGACCGAGAGAGACCAGAACGGGATATTCAGACAGCGCCCCTGGAAGTGAAAGGACTGTGCGTTTTTCATCATTGTTTGCCCAGCCACAAACACCACGTTCAGCATGGAGCTAACCCACAAATACCATTTAAATGTTGAATTAATTAGGAGGAGAAGCATGAAGGGACAGGACGTTTTCAGGCAAAGGTGGGAGCCAGTGATGGGAGGAGGTATACTGGCCTCTGAGTCGGAATTGACTCACAGCAGTGGGTTTACTATGCTGGTCCCAGACGCAGCATCTCACCAGGAGGTGGTAACTGATTTGTAGAAAGGTTGTTTTGAAGCCCGGACATAAGGTTTGCAGGACCAGAAACTAGAATTTGATAGTGTGTGTAGGAATGACTGGGCTCAACTTAACCAAACCCGGGATAGACTGATGTATAAATCAAAATGCCAGTTTATTAACCTACTTAGGAAAATATACTGGTTGTGGGGATCAGCCATTGAAGTCTTCTCGCCAGCAATTTGTCCCCCTTTGGGAAGTCTGCACGGGAAGCCTGGGGAGCACTGCCCCCAAGCAGGGAGTAGGAAGTGGGGAATCCTCACGGCCAGTGTCATGAGAAGGATCCCTGGTGGTGCAGCTGCTAACCCAAAGGCTGGAGGTTCAAACCCACCCAGCTGTGCTCTGCAGAAGAAATACCTGGCAATCTGCTCCCATAAAGATTAAAATAAAATCCGTTGCCTTCGAGTCTATTCTGACTCATAGCGACCCTATAGGACAGAGTAGAAGTGGCCCCATAGGGTTTCCAGGGATGTAAATCTTTGCGGAAGCAGACTGCCATATCTTTCTCCCATGGATCGGCTGGTGATGACAGCCTAGAAAACCCTTTGGGGCAGTTCTTCCCCGTCACGTGGGGTCGCTATGAGTTGATAACCAACTCGACGATGCCCGACAACAGTGTCATGGAGCTCTGATATCACCAGGTGTCCGTGGCCACTATCCTGTATGTCTGCCAAGAAGGCTTCATACTGTGGTCGGTTTGCCTGGCCATGCCGTCCCCAGTCAGCCCTGCACACCACAGACAAATTCCTGCTCCCTGGGCTTCCATTTTCTAGTTTCGTGCTGACCATCCCATTCTGTCCAAACATTCTTTTTACAGAGAAGTGTCACCAGTTTATTAATAAGCTGGCCTCAGTAGGATGAAAAAGAAAGTGACCTTATTCTTTCTCACCAGATCCCCTTTAAACAAGATCTGCCCACTCCCTCTTTGTAGGCATTCCGGAAACGCCCTGGATGAAATCTAGGGCAAAAGCTATAGCTTTTCTGGTCACTGTCAGGAATTAACAAAAAAAAAAAAATCTTTTTTTTTTTTTTTTAGGTTTAAAAAAATCCCAGGCTGTTCTAATATTAAACCTTCAATTTCTCCTACATTTTAAACTTTCTCCTCCTCTAGTGTCCCAAACCTGAACCAGCGTTAGAAGTAGGAAGGGGGTGAGGTGTGTTGGCTTCTTTGCTGTTTCTGCACCTTGATCTCCTGCTTCTCCACTCTGTCCCACTCACCGTGTGGCCTCTGGGAGGGAGAGGAAGAGAGAGAGAGGTGGGGACAGAACAGTTCTTACTTGCCGGGTAAAAGTGAGCTCTTTTGCCAAGTGAGAGTGCTTTCATGGGTGCTTCTGAGATGTTCTACAGGGACCTCCCACCCACAATTCCCTGATGCATGCACTGTGACCTCCAGCTGGTCCCTGAAGACCCCCTAAGACCCTGAGCTCAGGTCACCCACCCCCCACCAACGGGTGGCTTTGGTGTTACCTCACCCTGCTGCATGTTCTCTTGAGAGGTGATCCTTTCAGGAGAACCCAAATCTGGATCCCTTACAGAGAGTCCACATCTAGCCCATGGGAAACGTGAACACTTCCTTGTCCACCACATTCCAGGGGCACAAGTTGTCCCCAAGGCAGCCAATGTCATTGTCCTATTGCCACGGTAGGATAGCTCTGGGCAACTGCTACCGCCTCCCCGTCCCCCAATTCCAGGGAATCCATGTCAAGCTCTCTGAGTGGGTCCCTTAAATTTCCTCTCTTGGCTTGGGGGTGGGGTGATGCACGCTCCTTCCCTGTTTGTGAAGAGAAAGAAATACGTGCACACGTCCCCTCTTTCCAAAGAATGCTCTCTTTACTCTCCCGACCCTCGGATGAGCTCTTAGCCTTCTCTGGTTTACCCTGGAGGTGAAGAATGAACTGAGGCTTGCAGGCCTTGGTGTTGAGACAGGCACTCAGCTTATTTTAGACCGTGGAGTCACTAAGCATTTATTTGCAGGAAGACTGTACTTAACACTCTACAGGGTATTGTACATCTGAGTAGGCTCCATCTCCAGGCATGCCAACACAGTCCTCCTCTGCTCCCACCTGCTGGCCACACTCATTGAGACTGGGGTGCTTTATTTCCAGATGTTCACTGAGAAGTGGTTTGCACACCCGCAGCCGTTACCACTAGTCTATGTTATGGTTGTTAGGTGCCGTCGAGTCAGTTCCGACTCATAGCAACACTACGCACCACAGAACGAAACACTTCCCAGTCCTGCGCCATCCTCACAATCATTGTTATGCTTGAGCCCATTGTTGCAGCCACTGTGTCAATCCATCTTGTTGAGGGTCTTCCCCTTTTTTGCTGAACCTCTACTTTAGCAAGCATGATGTCCTTCTCCAGGGACTGATCCCTCCTGATAACATGTCCAAAGTATGTGAGACATAGTCTCACCATCCTTCCTTCTAAGGAGCATTCTGGTTGTACTTCTTCCAAGATGATTTGTTCATTCTCCTGGCAGTCCATGGTATATTCAATGTTCTTCGCCAACACCACAATTCTAAGGCTCAGTTCTTCTTCAAGTTTCCTTATTCATTGACCAGCTTTCACATACATATGATGCGATTGAAAACACCATGGCTTGGGTCAAGCACACCTTAGTCTTCAAGGTGACATCTTTGCTTTCACTAGGCTATAGCATCGACAAAATTTCTTTGAAGTCCTGTGATTTTAACTTTGCTCATATGAATGTTGTATTATACTCTGTACCATACCTGGGGCTGTTTTATCAGCATCCCACCACCCCTCTAGTCTTTAGGGAACATCGACACTAGAGGGGGGTGCCGTATTTACCTAGTGGTCTCACGTATGCTAGGTGTTAGGCCTGGTAGCGCAGTGGTTAAAGCGCTCAGCTGCTAACCAAAAGGTTGGCGGTTCAACCCCACCCCCCCCCGCCCCAGCGGCTCCATGGGAGAAACACCTGGAGATCTGCTTCCGTAGAGCTTACAGCCTAGGAAACCCTGTGGGGCGCTTCTGCTCTGTCGCATGGGGTTGCCATGAGTCGGGATTGACTCCACAGCACACAACAAAAGTGCTAGACACACCAGCAGGCATGCCAACTCGTATTCCAGTCTGAGAAACGTGGCCTTAACAAGTATCTTCTCCTATCTGTGTTAACTCTAGGTTTGGTGACATCTTTCCACTGCCTCTATAACTTTCCCACGGAGACACATAGACCCTCCTATAGGAATTCTAGAGAAAAATGTTAGTGTAAGTGATCTCTCAGGGTAAAAGAATGCCCTTATAGATAGCAGGAGCACAGGCTGATACTCTTTCTTCTTTTGGGATGCTTCTCCCCAGCGTCTCTCCTCAAGTGCGTTCAAGAACACAACCAATTTTTACGTGTGTCAGTACCGCCAGATACAACAGAAACAAGCCAGTTTCACTCCATTAACTTGTCACAGGATTGAACTATTAAGCACAGGAGGGACAGACAGATAAACAGATGGCTGAGAATAGATGCTGACCTAGGCAGAACAAATTTCTGGAAGGATAAAGAAAAACTTTAACAATGATTATTTCTGGGGGAAGGAGAAAGGAGGGAGATTTACAATTTCTATATCATGTTCTCTAGAATGGTTGGAGTTCTGGTGCTTACACTGCTTTCATAATTAATTAGATGGGTAATTAGCGGACTATTATCTTGGCTGAATGTTCCCTGGTTATTGGCACCGATCTCCGTGAGCGAGCGTATCCTGCTTTTCTTTCTCTCCTTTCCTTCTCTCTTGTTTTCATCCTTGTGCTTAAGGAGTTTTCTACGCGTTTTCTACCGTGCTGGTTATTCCATCCCTTAAAATTTCACTTAAAAACTGCCTCAGGTCTGTAAGAATAGTGTTGATGTGTTGTGAGGTTGTTAACCATTGTCATAGGGCAACATGTGTAGTAACTGTTAAATGAGAAACTATTTTGTTCTGTAAGCCTTCATCTAAAGTGAGAACAGCAGCACAATTGGAAGAGCGCAGTCGATGTCACTGAACTGTGCGTGTAGAAATTTTTGAAGTGGTGTACCTTTGGCTATGTGTATTTTCACCAAAAAAAAAAAAGAGGTTGAGAAGTTAGAGGGTTGATATGTTGTGGGGTTGTTAACCAATGTCATAAAACAATATGTGTACTACTGTTTCATGAGAAACTATTTGTTCTGTAAGCCTTCACCTGAAGTACAATAAAAAAAAAAAAACTGCCTCAGGTCTTCACACTGAAAGGGTCCCTTACCTGGCCTAAACCGGATGTTCCACTCTTCAGATTCCTGTATCATTCCGGATCCAGCTGGGAAAAGACAAGCCACACCAAGTTCTTTTAACAGACAGAATTTAATAGAAGCACTTGGTTGTCTAATATAAGGTCCCGGAGGACTGAAAAGGCCAAAGAGGGGGCAGTGAGGTTGCACAGAGGCATAACTGCAGGAGGCAGCTGCCCCCAAAGGCTGGCAGAGCCAAGGAGGAGCTGAGGTTGTCAGAATCAGAGTTTAGGGCAGAACTGGGCCCTGGGCCTCTGAGGAGGCGGGGCTGCCAGGCTGTTGCTGGCGGCTCCAGAGCTCAGAGGATGGCGCCCAGGCAGCTGAGCCTCGGCCCCCTGAAGAGGGGGTCTGCTCAGCTGGTGCTGGCACCGCCCCAGGGCTGCAAAGAGCTTGCTTCTAGGAGCAAGGGAGAAAAACTGAAGCTGGAACAAACAGCTACTGCCACACTGAGGGGTGGCCCCGAGACACTGTCGGGAACAGCAAACAGGAAGGAGCACATCTCTGCTCCCCGCCTTGCTCCTTCCAGTCCCTCGACAGACGCCCACTGTGGGTGGAGCTTAACAGGGAGCCCCCCGAGAGGGAGAAATGTGGTTTTCTGGGTTCCACTCTCAGCATCGGGAAGCAGAGCATCTAGAAGGCTAGCGATACTTCTGTATACCCTGGAGCTGGGAGATTATAGCATAATAATGGGTATCGTTCCTTTTTTTAGGCAATTACTTAACTCACCTCTGTATCAGCATGTTAAAGATAGTCACCATCAGACTCCAGGAAACACTTGCACTGTCTTTCTTCCAAGCTTGAAAATAATTAAGGCTATACCAATCGGCGTAGTGGTTAAGAGCTCCGCTGTTAACCAAAAGATGGGCAGTTGGAATCTACCAGCCACTCCTTAGAAACCCTGTGGGCGGTTCTACTTTGTCCTATAGGGTCGCTAATGAGTCAGAATTGACTTGTTGGCAGCGGGTTTTCGGTACATTCCCTGGTGGTACGAATGGTTAAACACTCAACCAGTAGCTGATAGGTTGATGGTTCAAACTCACCCAGAGGCACCTCGGAAGACAGGCCTGGTGATCTGCTTCCAAAAAGTCACAGCCTTGACAACCCCCTGGGGCAGTTGTACGCCGTACACATGGGGTCACGGTAAGTTGGACTAGACGTAACTAACAACAGCAGCAGCGTACCTCTGCGGCACTCACCAATAAAACTCCCGACTGTTCGCAGCGCTTAAATGTGACAACTAGTTCGTGATATTACTCACGGTGCTTTCTGCTCTTTTAAGAAAATGTGCATAGATCATTTGGTGTGTAACTATAATCACAGTATAAATCATTTTGAATTTTGCCTTTATTTAATATATACTTATTTCACAGTCTTCATATTTACTATATTACAGGTCTCATAATAATCCATGAAGTTAGTGTTCTAATTTACCAACTTATTTCCCTGTTATAGTAATTTTTTAATTTTTCATATTAATAAGTAGTGCTCTGTGAAATCGTTTATGTATAATAATTTTTCTTCGTTTGATTTACCCCCTTATCCCAATATCTTACTTTTATATCATCCTTAGCCTTACATTTTAAGTAGCTGATATTCTACAGTCACGTTTTATTAGAACCGTCTCTGCTCAGCAATCTCGGGAAAGCTTGTCCCACTTTATCATTCCATCCTTTTCATATTTCTTTCTTAATCCTTTTGCTTAAAGACTTTTGTACTGGGCTGGATTTCCAGCCCATGTTTTCTCAGCTCATCTTTGAACATGCCGTTGTATCAGCTTGCTCTCTGCTCAGTTTCCCTGAGCTAAGGAGAACCTCCTCCATCAGAAATTATTTTGTGGGGAGTGAGGCTATTTCACCCCAGGCTAATATGCTCGCCCTGTCCAGGCAGAATCTGAGTGAAATTTAGTTACTTGGACAAGCACACAGGGTCCCGCTTCCTAAGGGGGTTCTATATTTCAATAAATTGTGGCTTCTAAAATTGAGTTCTAATTAATCAGACCCATGATTCGTCCAGTGTCTTTTTTTTTGAGAATAAGTCAAGAGAACAGAAAATAAACCAAAACCAAACCAAACCAAACCCATTGCCGTCTAGTCGATTCCAACTCACAGCGACCCTATAGGGCAGAATAGGACCGCCCCAGAGGGTTTCCAAGCAGTGGCTGGTGGATTAGAACTGCTGACCTTTTGATTAGCAGTCATAGCTCTTAACCACTACACTAGCATGGTTTCCAGAACAGAAAATAGGGCAATTAAAAATGTTTCCCTTTGGATACAAACTTTACAAAGCCGTGTGTAAAGCAAATTGATCTTGCTGCCCCAGTAGAAAATGAGGCAGGCAACTAATCATGTCATAAATATATATTTGTTGATGTCTGCTTCTGTTCTCATTCAAAAAGTACTGCTCCAGGAGGAAAACAAAAATTTTGCTTGGAATATAGGTTAAAAAATTAATGTGTATTTTTAAGGAAAAATTAAAGCATCACCCACTTTTAAGGCCAATGCTTATTTTAGGCTTTTCAACAGATCAGCAGAATTCTATCACTTAGTCATCTATTCCTGTTTTTGCTTGTTTTACACCCATGCAATGGCACTGGGGAAAACACAGGGTATTCCCTGTTTAACTGGAGAAGGAGACAAACTTTGTTTATAAAACACTTTCCTTTCCAACAAACCTCATCTATTATGGCATCATTATGATTTATGCAAACAATAGATTCTAAGAATAGTATAATCTTCCAATGTCTGTTGACTTTTTTTAAGTAGGTGTACTCAGTCATAGAATAGTTTAGGCTTGTGTGTCTTCTGTTCATATTTGTTCTCAGACTAGCATGTCTTCATCTCAGCCTCAGATGTACATTCCAGGAAATCCAAGAACCCGCTGAAATTGTATTAGGAGTTTTGTGCGTCTGACGAGAGTTTTCTTAGAGTTCGTCAGATTCTCAAAGGGCTTCTTAACCCCAGAATCATTAAGAACCAGGGTCAAAAGCACATTTCACAACCTCCTGTTTGCGATCTTGCTGAAAATCAGAAAATGCAGGAGTCTTTCCCAGTCTGCTCTGGTGAGGTTCAGGTATAATACGCTTTGCTCTTAATTCAAGGAACCCTGGAGATGCAGTGGTTAAAGCGCTTGGCTGCTAACTGAAAGGTCAGCGGTTTGAACCTACCAGCCGCTCCGTGGGAGAAAGATGTGGCAGTCTGCTTCTGTAAAGATTTACAGCCTTGGAAACCCTATGGGGGTAGTTCTACTCTGTCCTATAGGGTTGCTAAGAGTCTGAATTCGATTCGATGGCAATGGGTTTGGTTGATTTTGGGTTGGGCTCTTAATTCAGAGGCTTCTTTTCATAAACCAATGAAAGAGTTTTACTTAGTGCAAAAGTGATTGGGGATGAGGAAATAGTAAAACGAAGAGAAGTACAGGACAATAACTCAAACAGAGGACAGGGTTGTAGAGAGATTTTTAAAGGTGGAAAGATGGGAGAGTGCTGGGGAATATTTGTTAGTTGAGGGGGAAGGGACAGGAAGAGGGGAAGAGATAGAAGACATGAAAGGAATGGGGAAATTATCAGAATACCATTCCAGAGATTACAAACGAGAGCTCAGGTGTGATAAACGGACTTACCAAGTTTGAAGTAGACAAGGGTGTATATGAGTGTTATGAAGAAGGGAATGGAGAAATGGAGCGAAGGATTTGAACAGGGCATAAACGATGAGAATAAATGCTGTGTGAAATAAAAAAGGAGAGCTTCCAAGTTCCCCAAGATCCCCTTGAATCTTCTTTTAACTCTCTTTGGCAGTAAGATGGTGGAGGGATCATTTTTACTACTGTAAATCCATTGATTGTAGAAAGGAGCATTTTCCTCTTAAAATAGAATATCTTCTTTCCTAAGATAATAAACACAGCAAAAACCAATATTTATGGACAAAACCAATATTTATGGATTTTCAAATGCAGCACAAAAATGACTTTCTGAAGCTAAAAAAAAAAAAATGTAACTGATGACTTAGAGGAGAAGAATGTCCAAATTAGTGGACATGAAATGCAAGATATATCTCAAAGCACAGAGTGAAAAATATAAAGGGATGGAAATCATGAGAGAAAAATACGAGACATAGACGTTCTGGAATATTACAAAAAGAAGGAATGGAGGAGAGGAATTAAATAAATAAATAATAGAAGAAGATGATTTTCCTGAGCTAAAGAGAGATGAAGAAGAAGGCACCATCAGGATTGGAGGAAGACTCATTAACAACCTGCATTATGCAAATGACACAACCTCGCTTGCTGAAAGCGAAGAGGACTTGAAGCACTTACTGATGAAGATCAAAGACCACAACCTTCAGTATGGTTTACACCTCAATGTAAAGAAAACAAAAATCCTCACAACTGGACCGATAAGCAACATCATGATAAATGGAGAAAAGATTGAAGTTGTCAAGGGTTTCATTTTACTTGGATCCATGGTCAACTCCCATGGAAGCAGCAGTCAAGAAATCAAACGACGTAGTGCACTGGGCAAATCTGCTGCAAAAGATCTCTTTAAAGTGTTCGAAAGCAAAGATGTCACTTTGGGGTCTAAGATGTGCCTGACCCAAACCGCGGTATTTTCAGTTGCCTCATATGCATGCGAAAGCTGGACAATGAATAAGGATGACCGAAGAAGAATCGACACCTCTGAATTACAGCGTTGGTGAAGAATATCGAATATACCACGGACTGCCAAAAGAACGAACAAATCTGCCAGAATTCTCCTTAGAAGTGAGGATGGCGAGACTATATCTCACATACTTAGGACATGTTATCAGGGGGGACCAGTCCCTCGAGAAGGACATCATGCTTGGTAAAGCAGAGGGTCAGCGAAAAAGAGGAAGACCCTCAACGAGATGGATTGACACAGTGGCTGCAACAATGGGCTCAAGCATAGCAACGATTGTGAGGATGGCGCAGGACTGGGCAGTGTTTTCTTCTGCTGTACATAGGGTCGCTATGAGTCGGAACCAATTCGACGGCACCTAATAACAACAACAGCAAGGGCTCATCAAGTTCCAGGCAGGAACACATATACACACAGCTCACTAATCACACCCTGATGAAAGTCCTACCTTTGAGCAATAAATAGAAACTATTACAAGTTTCTAGACCAAAAGAACAAATTATCTACGAAAACTAAAAGAATCAAATAGCACAGCACTCCTTATCTTCAACACTAGAAGGTCTAAGACAATGGAATAACATATTCCAATCTACAGAGGAAAAAAAGAGTTGCATCCCAGTAATCCTCCCCAGTCAAGGTATCATTCACCAGTCAGGGTGATAAAAATATTTTTATAAATATGGATGAAATAAAATAGTTTATTACCCATGTGCTATATCACTGATAGAGATCTGAGAAATTATATGACAAACAAACCAGAATGGTGACCTTAGGCTGTATGAAGGGAAAGAGAGAAACTGCAGTGAACAACGATTATACATTTACATATATATATATATACACATACACACACATATATATACATACCTACACACACACACAAACACACACATATATATATACATGGAGCACTGGTGGCACAGTAGTTAAGAGCTCAGCTGCTAACCAAAAAGTTGGTAGTTTAAATCCGCCAGCCGCTCCTTGGAAACCCTGTGGGGCAGTTCTACTCTGTTCTATAGGGTTGCTATGAGTCAGAGTCGACTCAAAGGCAATGGGTTTGGTTTGGTTTTATATATACATGTGTGTGTGTTTTATATATATATTATATATATATATACACATATGAGAGAAAGAAGAGAGAGGGAGAGAGACCTAAATTATTATGTTAGATTGCCTGAGAATGTGTAATACATGTGCTAAATAAAGACTCTTGAGAAAGAAGGGCTATTCTCCAAAGGAAATTCTAATAATAGTCTAGAACTGAAAGAACTAAACAGATTTCAAAATGGAGATGGTGGGGGTAAGAAGAAGTGGGGTGCCAAAACATGTCAAAGGCCTGTCTGGGGTGTGGAGGTGAGGGCTGACGAGAGAGGGGAGAAGTGAAAGATTCTAAAAGTCTCATCTTACTGGGGTGGGTGATGGACAGGACAAAAATAGAGCATACTGTGGGAAAATAGTGGCGTGGTATTTCACTTTCAAAAGCAGAGAAATATGTGTCTGATTACAAGCCAAAAAAAGGGAAAGATAACCATTTATTAAATGGAAAATTATGATGTAATTTTTAAGTTTTAACAAAAGGACAAAAAAATGGAATGAAGAGTAATCTGAACAAACCAACAAGAACATGGTAAAGGAACATAGAAAATAATGTAAAATAAATAATTTACTTGAAATTAAAGGAACAAGATAAAGCCCATTAGTCAATACACTAAATGCAAAAGGACTTATTTTCTGATTTAAAACTAGATAGAATTGCACAGCCAATTAACGAAATTGCTGTCAGTAAGTTGTACACCTGTAAAAAGTTGAATTGGCAAAAATTGTGTGGTAGATATGTTCACAACAATGACAAAAAACACCCAAAGAGTAGCTGTGAAGGGTGCTTATGTACAACCAAACATCTCAGGGAATTTGGTTTCTTGGTTTGGAGGCTTAAGGTCATGGTGTTATGGGACATCCCATAGGGTGTTTAGTGCTTCTGTTCTACCTCCTAGTTCATTGCTACGGTGAAGTGAATTGCTTTCATATGGCCCTTCTAGCCGCGGTCTTGTGACTCCCACAAAATGATTGGGTGGGACCGTGCAAATAAGACACTAGTGGCCCAACAATGGGATTGGGTAGTTTTCTTAGGCAATTAAGGTACATGGAAACCTTGTAGCGGATCGGTTAGTTTGTGGTCTTGCTGCAGATGGGGATAAGGAGCTAGACGTATAACCAACTTTCCTGACAGAGGCCTTAGGGAGAGACACCAGGAGAGAGAAGAAGGGGCTGCACAAGGCATCACAAGAGACAGTGCAGCAAGAGTGGCAGCAGCATGAGCGGCGAGAGCCAGGAGACCAGCCTGAGACGGCTGAGGTGGGCTTCTCAGCAGCAGCAAGCCGAGAAGAAGCTGTCCTGATTGAAGAACTGTATCCTCAGTTATTCCTGTTACTTCAAGGTTGATCTTGATCCTGCACTGTAACCTGTTCCTTCTCTATTAAGCCTCACAATTGGAAGTACGGTTCATGAGTTCTCTGAGATGTTGCAGTGAATTACCGAACCCAAAGAAGGTAGGGAGAGTACTGAGGGGAGGGAGTGGTTGGTGTTAGAGATAATAGGTTGGGACAGCAGCTTGGAGGAGTAGCTGGTGTTAAAGATGATGGAGTGGGACAGCAGCGTGGAGGAGTGGCTGGTGTTAGAGATAATAGGGTGGGACAGCAGCTTGGAGGAGTAGTTGGTGTTAGAGATGATGGGGTGGGACAGCAGCGTGGAGGAGTGGTTGGTGTTAGAGATGATGGGGTGGGACAGCAGCGTGGAGGAGTAGCTGGTGTTAAAGATGATGGAGTGGGACAGCAGCGTGGAGGAGTGGCTGGTGTTAGAGATGATGGGGTGGGACAGCAGCTTAGAGGAGCAGTTGGTGTTAGAGATGATTGGGTGGGACAGCAGCTTGGAGAAGTTGGACATTTGGGACATCTTCAACGTTGCCTGTTAGGAAACAGCTTTGTGCTGATTCTTATGAAAGAAATTATTCATTTAGTTGCATAGTGCCTGGAGTCTTAAAAGCTTGCGAGTGGCCATCCAACATACAAAAATTGATCTCTATTTGCTTGGAGCAACAGAGAAAGAAGGAGAGTCAGAAATTGGAGGAGGATTTGGAATGTGTGCCTAATTGCCTCCATGAACAACTGCCTCCTTTGCCATGAGACCAGAAGAACTGCATGGTGCCTGGCTACCTTTACTGAATATTTTGATTATTTAAGATTCTATAGAAGAATCTTGATTAAAAGGGAGAAAGTGCAGGCCAAAATACAAATTCTCATGGACTCCAGACTTTCTGGAGCCAAGGAGGCTGGAGGAACCCCTGAAACTATTGCCCTGTGATCATGTTTAAAACTTAAACCAAAAATGCCCCCTGAAGTGTTCTTAAAACCAAAAAATAGTTTGGCTTAACTAATAAAGAATGTCTGCCTGGAGCATTGTGCTCTTTTAAGATGTATCTATATGGGATCAAATTGACAACGGCAACTTGAAAGAGTAGATAGGAACCTTAGAGGGCAGTGAGTTTATGTTAATGGGGGAGGAACAACTCAGAAAGGGGACAATATCTCTATCTTCCAAGGATGTCTGGGGTACAAACATCCTTGAAAAGATAGTCTGGAACAAAAGCCGTCATTGTCTCTACTCAAAGGTATTCAGAAATGTGAGAGATCCGCGGAGAGACACCGCCCAACAAGTGAAGCAAAAGAAACTCAGAAGAGGGAAATAAGAAATTAAAATGCATCAAATAAGTGTTTTTTTTTTTTTTTTTACTTTTTAATCCATGAATTCATAATGATACTTTATCAAAAAATCAATGGAGCTAGATGGTGCCTTGCTGCCACCACTGACTGCTCTGACAGGTATCACAATTGAGGGTCCCAGTTAGAGCTGGAGAAAAATGTAGAACAAAATTCTAACTCAAAAAAAGACCAGAATTACTGGCCTGACAAAGACTGGAGAAACCCCGAGAGTATGGCCCCTGGACACCCTTTTAGCTCAGCAATGAAGTCATTCCCAAGGTTCACTGTTCAGCCAAAGATTAGACAGCCCCATAAAACAAAGAGACTAATGGGGCACAAAGGCCAAGGACTAGAAGGCAGAAGGGGACAGGAAAGCAGGTGATAGGGAACCCAAGGTTGAGTAAGGATAGTGTTGATGTGTTGTGAGGTT
>NW_004444038.1:7812032-7849862 GCF_000243295.1 Trichechus manatus latirostris
TTGAAATGGTGTATTTTTGGCTATGTATATTTTCACCAAAAAAATAAAAAAAGGTTGAGAAGGGAGAGGGTTGACATGTCATGGGGTTGTTAACCAATGTCATAAAACAATATGCATGCTACTGTTTCATGAGAAACTATTTGTTCTGTAAACCTTCACCTGAAGTACAACTGAAAAAAAAAAAGACCAGACTTACTGATCTGACAGAGACTGGAGAAACCCCAAGAGTATGGCCCCCGGACGCCCTTTTAGCTCAGCAATGAAGTCACTCCCAAGGTTCACTGTTCAGCCAAAGATTAGACAGCCCCATAAGACAAAACGAGACTAATGGGGCACAGCAGCTCAAGGACTAGAAGGCAGGAGGGGACAGGAAAGCTGGTAATAGGGAACCCAAGGCCGAGAAGGGAGAGTGTTGACATGTCGTGGGGTTGTTAACCAATGTCATAAAACAATATGTGTGCTAAATGTTTAATGAGAAACTACTTGTTCTATAAACCTTCATCTAAAGGACAATAAATAAATAAAAGGGATTAAAAAAAATCATTGGAGGATGCTAGATCACCAATTCATTATGCTTAAAAATGGTAAGCAAAGAAAAAGAGGGGAGCATTCCTCTTGCCTTTCCTGTATTTTAGGGTACCCATAGAGTTGATAAAGAAAAGTACTTTTTTTCCCATACAAAAATTTATACATACATTGTTATGTGACCCTAATTGCTCTCCCTATACTGTGACTGCACACTCCTCTTTTCCACCCCCGATTTCCCATGTCCATTCAACCAGCTCCTAACCCTCTCTGCCTTCCCATCTCAGCTCCGGACAGAAGCTGCCCATTTCGTCTCTTGTATCTACTTGAGCTAAGAGGCACACTCCTCACGAGTATCACTTTTTGTCCCACACAGTCCAGTCCAAACCCTGCCTGAAGAGTTGGCCTTGGAAATTGTTTTAGTTCTGGGCTGATAGATAATCCAGGGGCCATGCTTTCCGGAGTACCTCCAGTCTCAGTCAGACCATTAAGTCTGGTCATCTTGCTAGAATTTGAGTTCTGCACCCCACCTAAGAAAAGTACTTTGCAGAAGACTTCCAGCTAGTAAATACTGAGGGACTATCAAAATATGGCAATTTCAAATGAAAAAACAAATCTAATAGACAATTATTAACAGCTGCTGAAGCCAATAGATGGGACTCATGGGCAGTTTTATAATGGGTGGATCAGGATGGAGGCACCAGAACCCAGTGAAGAATCTTAGTATCACAAAAGAGAGATCATAAGACATCATGGGCCTCTTGATGTGATGTAAAAGGAAGTTCAACCTTCCTTTCCTCTGATGGGATATTTTTGAGGTCGATTCCTGATAGTTTCTCAAAGGCTCTGAGATAAGGTTGAACCCCAGGTGTCTATAATGGTAACCCATTCATTAATTCCCTATTCTTTAGCTTTTCTCCCTGCCCTATCTCACTTTCCCGACTTCCTCCATTGTACTTCTTGGGATCACCTCCCATATCAGCTACTTGCACTCAAACCCTGGTCTCAGGGTCTCCTTTTGGGAGAGCTCAAGCCAAGGCAGCTGGTATCAGAAGTCACCTTGGAAAACAGACACACAGGAAGGGAATCCGGATTTACGTCACTCACCAGTCAGATGGCATGGCCATACAGATGGCATTGCTGGTGCTAAATGAGGTGTAATAACCCCTGGCATTCTGCAGCATCACAATTACTAAAACTCTCGACTATGGTGTACTGCAAGGAGGAATAGCTGGAAGGGAAGCACTGGCTTACAGAATAATGACTGGGAGATGTGAGGGCAATCGTAATTATAAGGACTGTAGGATTCACTGACTTGTTCACTGCCCTAGAAGCCTTGAAGAAAGACAATGAAAGATTCAGCCAAAATCGAGGCCCACTGTGAAAGCAGAAGGCCTCCACGGCAGCATTTCTCCACAGGAGAAAGACCTGGTGATCTGCTTCCACAAACATTATAGCCAAGAAAACACTATGGGGCAGTTCTACTCTGTCACATGGGGTCGTGTGAGTCAAAAATGACTGGAGGGCACCCAACAATAATGGTCTTCTACAGCTAGAGGGCAGACTTGCTGAAAATCAGGTCCACGATTTTATTGTAATGGTGGCAGACCTACAAGAGGCTGAAATCACAGCCCTGGCCATCCTGCTATGCTAAATCCAGGAGACCCTGACTGGGAAGGAGTGATTTCCTGAGATCTGGAAGGTGGGATTTGGGTGGATGTTTGAGAAATTTGAACCCGTTTCTTTTGTCTCTCCAAGTCAAGAGAAATGGTCCCCTCCCCTTGTTTGGGAAAAGCAGCCTTCCATTGCTTGGGGACCATATAAAGGCTTCACCTTAGAGGCCTTAAAGAACAAGATGATGCGTGTTTGCCTCAAGAACTGCCTCTGTTCTCCTCTCATTTCCTCTCGACCTGTAATTGGGGTCAAGTTTCGGCATATCCTGAATGGAGAAGTACAATATCAGTTATAGGAGAAAACAGCATATTCATCAAGAGTTGCAGGCTCTGGTGGATATGTACTAGCATCCATTGAGCTACCATGTCTGAGGGTAGATCTTGTTGGTCTGGGGGTAGGGGCAAGTATAAGGCTGGATGGAGGAGAGTTTATCGACATGCTAGCACTCTTGTTGTCTCAGTTATCTAGTGCAGCTGTAACAGAAATCCCACAAGTGGATGGCTTTAACGAAGAGAAGTTTATTCTCTCACAGTCCAGTAGGCTGCAAGTCCTAATTCAGGGCATCAGCTCCAGGAGAAGGCTTTCTCTCTCTGTCGGCTCTGGAGGAAGGTCCTTGTGATGCATCAGTCTTCCCTTGGTCTGGGAGCATCTCAGTGCAGGAACCTCAGGTCCAAAGTACGTGCTGTGCTCCTGGCACTGCTTTCTTGGTGGTATGAGGTTCCCGTGTATCTCTGCTCACTTCTCTCTTTTATATCTCAAAAGAGATTGGCTTAACACACTGTCAAGTCTTGTAGATCTCATCACTATAACTGCTGCCAATCCATCTTATTTTTACATCATAGTGATAGAGTTTACAACATATAAGGAAATCACATCAGATTACAAAATGGTACACAATCATACAATGCTGGGAATCATGACCCAGCCAAACTGACAGATATTCTGGGGAGACATAATTCAATCCATGACACCCATGTATCTCAGGATTTAACATCTTGGCAAGGTCACTTAGAGTTGGCCCTGAATACATGCAGGTATGGTAATGATTGTGAGGTTGGCACAGGACTGAGTCATGTTTCATTCTGTTGTACGTAGGGTTGCTATGAGTCAGAATTGACTCGATGGCACCTAATAACAACAACAACATGGCTCCTTAAACTGGAACACAGTGATAGCCTACAGCAAATGAAGTTAACGTGCTGGAACACAGTGATAGCCTACAGCAAATGAAGTTAACATGCTGGAACAGCCTCAGAAAGTATTGATAAAGAGGCCAGGAGGCTTGGAGAGGCGGGCATGTTAGAATGGACTAATTATGGGAGATCAGGGAACCTCCAAACAGACTAGGTTCCCTGGGAGGGCTCAGAGGATTATCTTTTCTATAAAGCAATAAAGAACGTCCTTGTGAGGGAGTCACCAACATCATTAAGGAGACATTCTGAAATACCAGAGACCAGGAAACAGCAGCTAACTGTCAAAAGCCCGCAGGCCTCATGACTCCTGTAACAGGCAGCTAGCTCAGAGTGACAACCAGCGTGCCTTGACTCACAAGGATCTGTAGTGATGGCTAATAGGCCATGATGCTCCTAGAGGTGAGCAAAATGGGCAGCCAAATGAGGGTCTTGACTGACTTATATAACAAAAACAACAACAAAAAATGGAGCCACACAGATGACACAGAGAACCTTCCCCAAGAACCAGTGCCCTGAATTTGGACTTCTAGCCCCCTAAACCATAAGAAAACAAATTTTTGTTCTTTAAAGTCACTCACTTGTGGTATTTCTGTTACAGCAGCACTAAGAGACTAACACACATGATTTCTACAAAAACCAGACGAATGGCAGCAAATGACAACGGACCACTCACAGTAAGCTGAACTAACAAGCAGCCCCAGTCGTAGCTGCTGTGCCAGATCTGGTATCTACTGGATGAGAACAACACAACCTCTCGCACTTGGTAAGCAGACTTTGATTTGGCCAATCCGTTCTTTGCAATCCCCATCAGTGAGGATGCTCAGAAGGAGTTTTTCTTACATGGAAAGGACAGCAGTAAACCCTGGGCCAGCTTCATGGGCACATGACTTGTACACTTGCACAAAGCTCCATGTTTAGAAGGGGATCATTCTTGGTTTAATGCTCTGCTGCCACCATCTTGAAATTCTTGATTTTTTGAACAAGGGGCCCCCCATATATTTTTTTTCTTGTGCTTTAGATGAAGGTTTACAGAGCAAATTAGTTTCTCATTAAACAATTAATACACACATCACTTTGTGACATTGGTTGCCAACCCCACAACATATCAACACTCTCCCCTTCTCGACCATGGGTTCCCCATTACCAGCTTTCCTGTCCTCTCCTGCCTTCTCATCCTTGTCCCTGGGTTGGTGTGCCCCTTTAGTCTTCTGTTGTTTTATGGGCCTGTCTAATCTTTGGCTAAAGGGTGAACCTCAGGAGTGAGTTCAGTACTGAGTTAAAAGCGTGTCTGAGGGCCATGCTCTCAGTGTTTCTCCAGTCTCTGTCAGACCAGAAAGTCTGCTCTTTTTTGTGTGTGAGTTAGAAGGAGCCCCACATTTTCATTTTGCACTGGGCTTCCCAGATTATATAGCTGATCTGATTTTGAGTATACTTTTTTTTTTTTTGTCTTTTCCCATGGTTCACTCTCCTCCTCTTTCATGATATAATTTACCAGGACCTCGATCAGCTTGATGTTCTCCAGAACATCTCACCGGGGCCATATATATGACATCATGCAAATCATAGCTGGTGAACGGGAAGTGCTCTGGGTTTCCTAATAAGATACAGACGTGCCAGAGAGTGGGCAACACAGCCAAAAAGACATAGGGGCCTGACACATCTGTGATGTTTTTACGGGTCCAGTGGTCTAGGTCATGCCAGGGTATCCCACAAGGTAAAAGACAAATGGTTGTACCTCACTCCTCTTACTACCAAGAAAGATGCCCAGACCGTGGTGGGCCTTTCTGGGGTTCAGAAGCAGCATATACCACACTTGGGAACAGTGCTCTGGCTCATTAATTGAGTGACACACAAGTCTGCCAGATTTTTTTTTTTAATTGTGCTTTAAGTGAAAGTTTACAATTCAATTTCTCATACAAAAATTTATACACATATTGTTATGTGACCCTAGTTGCTGTCCCTATACTGTGACAGCACACTCCTCCTTTCCACCCCGGATTTCCCGTGTCTGTTCAACCGGCTCCTGACCCTGTCTGCTTTCTCATCCCACCTCCGGACAGGAACTGCCCATTTAGTCTCATGTATCTACTTGATCTAAGAAGCACACTCTTCATGAGTATCATTTTATATCCCATAGTCCAGTCTAATCTTTGTCTGAAGAGTTGGCCTTGGGAATGGTTTCAGTTCTGGGCCAACAGAGAGTCCAGGGGCCATGTCTTCCAGCGTTCTTCCAATCTCAGTCAAACCATTAAATCTGGTCTTTTTACTAGAATTTGAGTTCTGCACCCCACTTTTCTCCTGTTCCATCAGAGACTCTGTTGTCTTCCCTGTCAGGGTGGTCATTGTTGGTAGCCAGGCACCATCTAGTTCTTCTGGTCTCAGAGTCTGCCAGTTTTGAACGGAGCTCAGAGCAGCAGAGGGCTCTGCAGAAGATCTAGGCCTTCCTGCTACACCAAGCATATGATCTAAGAAATCCAACGGTGCCAGAGATAGCTGAGTTGGATAAAGATACCGAGTGGAGTTTCTGACGAGATCCAGTAGAAGAATCACAGCACAGACACATAGAGTTCTGGAGGAAGGCATGCCTTTTCCAGCAGTTCCTAGCAAGCTCTAGCCCTAGTCGAGACCCGAGCACAAGTAACCATGTGACTAGAACTTCCCAGGATAAGCTGGGTATTGTCCGATTCACTAAGCCGTAAGGTTTAGCAGGCACAGCGGCGATCTGTCCTATCAGAGAAGTGGTATATATGGGATTGAGCATAAACAGGTGCAGAGCGTAGAAGTAAGTTATTGAAACAGATGGCCTAGATCTTGAAGTCACCCACCTCTGTTGTACTGACTCTATACCTCAGCTCACACCTATAACGTGGGAAGTTTACTATGACTAGCTGATAAACTCATTGCTGTCGAGTCAATTCCAACTCAGAGTAACACTACAGGACAGGGTAGAACTGCCCCCATAGGGTTTCCAAGGAGCACCTGGTGGATTCGAACTGCCAACCTTTTGGTTAGCAGCCTGAGCTCTTAACCATTGCACCAGCAGGCTCCTGACTAGCTGATAGAGGGAGGGAAAAAAAAAAAAAAAAGGTCCAGGTTTGTGAATGGGTTTGGTTGATAATTTGTGTGAACCAAAAACAAACAAACAAACAAACAAACAAAAAAACCATGGATTACTGCCACATTACAGCCCGACTCAAGGGCTGCACTAAGGGACAATGGTGAGGACAGATCATCCCACTGGACCAAGCTTTGAGCAGTACATTGGGTCATCTCCTTGTATGGAGGGAGAAGTGGTCATAGGATATTTTCAGACTCTTGGACAGTAGTGGGTAGTTTGGCTCATTGTTGAGGTGCCTGGAAGGGGCAAGATGGTATGACCAGAGTCAAGGAGGTCTGGGTGAGAGGCACGTGGAGGAACTTACGGGAGCAGACACAAGATGTGTGCATCTTTGAGTCTCATGTCAGTGTTCATCAGAGTGCAACCAGCGCAGAAGCAGCAGCCAGGTAGACAGGATGGCTTTTATTTGGAGGGCAGCCAGCCTCAGGCTTTGGCTACTGCCCCAGTGCTTTGCACAATGGTCCACAAACAGAGTAATTCTGGGGTGCAAGAGACCTACAACACGGGCTGTCTCTCACCGAGGCTGACCTAGCTACTCACAGCAGAGACTGAAACTAACTCCTCGAAATGGTAACATCATTTGAAGAGACCAGCCAGCTGCTTGGTAGCAAGCTGATTACGTCAGACCCCTTGTACCCTAGAAGGAGAAACAACTCATCTTACTGGGATTCTTTTCATGTACGTGGATTTGCTGCCCCTGCCTGAAGAGTTTCTGCCAGCTATCTGTGGGCTGACAGAATGCCTAATGTATTGACATGGTACCCCACATAAGATGATCTCAGACCAAAGAACCCATTTTATGGTGAAGGAAGTATGACCGTGGGTGCACGAACACCATAATCACTCGTCCTACCTATACTACATCACTGGAAGCTGCCAGCCTGATATAACATTGGACTGGCTTTTAAAAGGCTCATCTAAGATATTAGCTTAGGGATGACTTCCTGCCAGCTTAGGGACTTGCCCTTCAAAATGTGGTAGGCCATTGAACCAGTGGCCTTTAATGATGTTGTGCCTCCAGTAGCTAGAAAGAATGTCCAGGTATCAAAGGATAGAAATAGTATTGGCCCCTCTTAACATCTTTCCCAGTGATCCACTTGGGGAATTTGTTCTTCCTGTTCTCGAAACTTGAGGCTCTGCTGAATTGGAGTTGTCATGGATTGAATTGTGTCCCCCAAAATTATGTGTCAACTTGGTTAGGCCATGATTCCCAATATTGTGTGCTTATCCTCCATTTTGTGATTGATGTAATTTTCCTAAGTGTTATAAATCCTAATCTCTGCCTGTGGTTAATGAGGCAAGATTTGATTATGATGAAAAGGTTTAGGGCAGCACGTAACACCTTACTCACATCACATCCCTGATCCCATGTAAAGGGAGTTGCTCTGCAGTGTGCATCATCACCTTTTATCTCAAAAAAGTAGGGGGTCAGCGAAAAAGAGGAAGACCGTCAATGAGATGGACTGACACAGTGGCTGCAACAATGGGCTCAAGCATAACAACAATTGTGAGGAGGGCGCAGGACCAGGCAGTGTTTCGTTCTGTTGTACACAGGCTTGCTAATGAGTTGGAACTGACTGGATGGCACATAACAACAACAGCATTCACTTTTCTCAATCCCCTGCTTTACTTTCTCCCATTCTTTACTTGCAGTTCTTGGACTCATTTCCCAAATAAACTACTTGTACCCAAGTCCTTGCTTCAGGGTCTGCTTTTGGGGGAACCCAAACTAAGATCGGTATCTTGTTGACTTTATGTTTCACTGTATACGATATTGGTAAAACATTTTCTGATCCTGAGTAATATCTCAGTCGCATATGTTGATAAACTATTTTCTTGCTTTGCATCACTAATATTTTGTATGTGGTCATATTTATGCCAGACAAATAGAACAAATATTCACAAAAGCAATGTGTTTGATAACATACTTGTAGTAGATACAGAGACTGCCTCTTACTGCATTCCTCAATCCAGATGAGGGTCCAATTCCATAAAAGTCATTCGACAGGGAGCCATTACTACACAGTCCAGGTAAATAGCCACCTGCCTGTCCAGCTTAAGGTTGGGATAGATTTCAACCACCCTCCAGGCAACCCCACACAACCATAGTGTCCTTCAACTAAAGCTTTTGATAGTTACTGGTTTGCAGCTGAGATGGTGCAATGTGGCTATCAGCCATTAAGAAGCAGCCAAGCTGTGCGTAAAGCTGAAAAGTCTCTCATGAGGACTGTGGGACCTAAAGGACATGCTTGCATTAAAACCATCCTACATTCTTTTTTTTTAAAGTAGGTTAAAAAGATTTTTTTTATTGTAGTGAAATATAATAAAACATTTGACATTTCAACCATTTTTATGTGTCCCATGCAGTGACATGAACTACATTCACCATGTTGTCTACATCCTTCTGAGGGTAAGCCAAAGGCATATCCATAGACAGGGCCAAGTGCTCCTTAGACAGCAAGGGTGCTGGTTTCTAATCCAATGGAGCAGTGAGTGATGGATTCCAGAATTCTGCTCCACAGAACATATCTCTGTAATTGTAACCTGGAAAAGTCGTAAGGCAAGTTTAACCAAATGCCCACGTTGGATGTTAAAACATCTCAATTGAGCACCTGGGGAACATCTAGCTTTGAAAATCTAGAATATCTTCCAAACAAAGTTTTTGAAATTAAGAGTATATACCCAAGGTACAAGAATGTCTCTAGTAAGCATAAAGTACTTAACAGTTGGGGTACTTCTACCCAAAAGGACTAGTTGTACGCCAGCGTTCACGGCAGCA
The DNA here is from genome assembly GCF_000243295.1 of Trichechus manatus latirostris. NCBI lineage: Eukaryota > Metazoa > Chordata > Mammalia > Sirenia > Trichechidae > Trichechus > Trichechus manatus. The sequence goes on from NW_004444038.1 coordinate 7,821,322, forward strand.
CTGTTCCCAATAGTCACAAGGTGGAAACAGCCGAAATGTATAAACAAAACATAGGACATACATACAATGGAATATTACTCAGCCATAAAGAGAAATGAAATCCTGGTACAAGCTACAGCGTGGATGAACCTTGAAAACGTTATGCGGAGTGAATTAAATCCGTTACAAAGGACAAACAGTGTAGGACCCCACTGAAAGGAAATATCTAGAATAGGCAAATGTACAGAGACCAAAGTTTGTTCGTGGTTACCAGAGGTGGGCGGGAGGAAGGGGAAAGGGGGACTCATTGCTTAGGGGACACTGAGCTTCTGTTAAGGGTGATGGAAAAATCTGGAAACGGATATTAGTGATGGTTGCACATGATAAACATAATTAATGTCCCTGCATTGTCCATGTGAAAAGTGTCAAAACGGGCTGCTACATATATGTTTACCACAATTAAAAAAAAGACTAGTTAGACTTATTTGGTCTGTGGGTCTTTTTTCTAATAATAATTGGCTACCTAGGCCTACCCCCAGAGCTTGTTTTTTGTAGGACCATCTTATTGAGTTAATTTGAATCATACTTTTGTTTACCAGGTATATGCACCAGACCTAATTTAATAGAATTTGAAATTGTAATGACTATACATGTATTCAAAATTATTTCTCCAATTCAGCAGTAATGAGAGCGAATAGCAATCTCAAGACTACCCTTGGGTTGATCCTTTTCCATTGACAGATTCTTTGGGTACAAAACTCATAGCTGTTAATTCCTCTACTGTTTCCTGGAGAGCCTTTAGGGAAGCAATATAGAAAGCTGGCTAGATGCTTCGGGTCTGCAGTCAGGTAGCCTGAGTTTGAATCCCATCTCTACCACTTGGTGAATGTCTGTGACCTTGGACAAGTGGCTTCATTTCTTGAAGCACTGTTTCCTCCTTTATGAAATGAGGATAATGGGATAAGTTCATACAGTAGTGGCAAGGGTGGAGTGGGGTATGTGGTGAGATTGCTGGGTGACCCATGGTGAATCCATAGTAAAGGGCGGCTATTATCACTGTGTCTTTATTTGCCCTCATCATGCAGAATTCATGCTGCTATCCTGATGATTCTGGGTTTGTGGGAAGACAATTTAGGCACATAACACTGAAAATAAATGCAATTAATGATTGCAGCAGAAATTGCAATAGAAATATTCTCTGTCACAAAACAATCTGTAGACAGATTTTTAAATGAGAGGCTAATTTGTGCTGTCAACTTACACCTAAAGCACAATAAACAAACACACACCTCTGGAAGGAAGAAGAGGCAGAGGAGAGTTCAGCTGCTTTAATTAGTGTTGAAACCTTTCTATGGTTTCTAGCTTTTGTCATCAGGTGGATTAATATATGCCCCCGGCACATAGTAAGCTCTCTGTAAACCATTGCTAATATTATTTTATACTCATGGAAAGTCACAGCAAGCAAACAGGGAGAGCACTAACAGACTGTGGGTGGAACAAACCGATATAAATGGAGCAAAGAAGTCTGTCTTTAAAAAAGAGGCCCTATTTCTTCTCTAGCAATAGAAACGTGTAAATGTCATTAGTTGTTTGAAGAAATTTGCTCAGTGCACTACAGTTTGCTGTTTGAATTCCTAGACCTGTACCTGTTCCTAGGCCCGCTTCCAGCTGAGGATCTTTTGCTCATACGCAGTCAGCCAACTGCCCTATTTTGAGATGTTCTTATAGTCCTTCTTGGTAATCTGCACAAATCCACTTTAGGCTTATGTTATTTTCCTGACTTTCTTCCAACAGCGTTTGAAACATCACCATCAATTTAATGCGAGATAATTCCAAGGTTTCCGGCCCTACAAAAATTCGCTCCGCTAACGGTCTTTGCGTATATTTAGCCACCTACCTTCCAGAATTCGGTGAGGTCATCAGCCTCATTAACCAACCTCCCACCAGGGGGCACACGAGACACAAGCACCACAGCGTTCAGTTGCCATGCACGTTAAAAGGACTAACAGCAGCCTTAGGAAAATCAATTCCTTCCCGAATTAGACCCATCTGGTTACATACTTGGAGCCCTGGTGGCTCAATGGTTAAAGAGCTCGGTTGCTAACCAGAAGGTCGGCAGCTGCTGGAGAAAGATGTGGCAGTCTGCTTCCATAAAGATGACAGCCTTGGAGACCCTATGGGGCAGTTCTCGGTCCTACAGGGTCGCTATGAGTTGGAATCGACTCCACGGCAGTGGGTTTGGTTTTTGGGTTTGGTTACATACTCCATTATAATTTATGTTCTGTAATTATTGGCTTGCAAGGTAGCAAAGATAAACACACGTCTCATTTTCAGGACCCCCCTTCGCTCCCCTCTTGAAATAAAACTGTCAAAGATAAAACAGAATTCTGGGAAATATTTTAATAATTTAAACTTTCACGATTAAAAAATAATAAAGGTTTTCGAGTCCTTCAAGGAAGGGAGTGGGGCGGCGGAAGGGACAGGAGAGCCAAGAAAGTGAAGTGAGGCGCTTCCATCCAGATGGTGTCTGGCTAACAGATCCCAGGCTAGAAGCGCAAATGGTTAAGATACAGCGCGGAAGAAATAGCACATGGTCACGTAGGGGGAAGGGCGGCCACGCGAGCATTAGCTGGTGAGCACACCTCGGCGAGCGCGCGTGAATCCAGTCTTCTCGAGGTCAAAAGGACTCCTTGGGGCTGTCGCTGACGAAACAGCTGTCCAGGTAAGAACGCGCGCTCGCGCACACAAACACGAGAATAATGATGAAAATGGTTATAGAGGGGTGTGATGATGGGTGGATATCTATACATAGCTACATTCTGGATTTAGCTGCCCCTATAACGTGGATGCACATGTGCATAAACATACGCCCCGAGGCATCACATTGGCGATGTGTTCCTGGTACCATTTGTGAAATTCTGGCGTGGGTCACATTCACATCACGCGCAAAGCCTGCGCAAAAGCGCACGCAGCGTGCCCACTTGTCCTGGGGGCCCTTGCCTGCACCCAGGGCAGCGAGGACCCATCTGTCGTGGGGCGGCTGGGACACGCCGAGACGGTGACAGGATGTGGAGCGGGTTGCAAACGGCACCTTCTTTTCTTCTCATTTCAGTGATGTCATTGGGCGACAGCAGCTGAGGGCTGGGAGGAGGAGGAGGAGGAGGAGGCGGCGGCGGCGCCGGGCCGCCGCCGAGGCAGGTCCATGTGCATATAATGAAAAGGCACTTGACCGTCTGCCAAAACGCGAGCGAGGGCGAGCGAGCGAAACTGGACCTACTGGATTTCGCAAAGCCAATCGTCATCATCTGCATCTACATGGGGAAGGAGGAGGAGGAGGAGGAGGAGGAGGAGGTGGGATCAGCGGCTCCAGCCCCGGCTGCTCCAATGTGAAACCACGAGCAAAAAAAGGGGGATCAGAAAAAGCAACGGCGAGCGGGCGAGGAGGGAGGAGGAGAAGCTCCGCCGTGCAGCATCCCCCCCTTCGTTCCCCTGCGGATTTCTCCTCCTACTCCTCGGGCAGCTATGAATTCCGCTGAACAGACCGTTACGTGGCTCATTACCTTGGGGGTGCTGGAGTCGCCCAAAAAAACCATTTCGGACCCGGAGGGCTTTTTGCAGTCGTCTCTGAAAGATGGGGTGGTCCTCTGCAGGCTGCTGGACCGCCTGCTCCCCGGGACCATAGAGAAAGTAAGTGCTATTGCGGCTGGTGCGCCGCCCCCGCCGCGCGGACCCCCGGGAACGGAGCGCACCCCCGGGGCCTGGCCGCTGCGCGCCGCCTGCGGGGTCGGCGCACAAAGCTCGCCGCCCGGGGTCCCCGGCCGCCGCGGCCCGGGATGGCACAGGAGTGCCCGGCCGTGGGGACCGCCTCGCGCCTTGGCACCTGGTGACCCGCGCGGCGGTCCCCGCCTTTTTCCAGCGCCCCGCAGAGAATGGAGCGCTCCGGGTGGAAGCCTACGCACTTTCCTTTGTGCGCGGACCCCCTGGAAGGCCGGTTGGCGCCGGGCAGGAGCGTGCGCTTCTCCCCGCGCACAGCGCTCCGCGCCAGGCAGCCGAGCCCGTGCTGCGGGGAGCTCGGAGGGCGCCATTGTGTGGAGTGGGGAAGGGGCGGCGGGCCGGGGGCGCGGGGCCGCGGGCGGGGGGCCGCCCGCTTTAAAGGCGCAGCATCCGGAGGGACGTGCCGCCTCTGCGGCTTCTCGCGGTCCGGTGTGGACCGGAGAAGGAGTTCTCGCACATGATCGGAAATAGGATTTCTGTACCGCCCTGACAGTAACTTGCTCCGCGGATGTTGTGAGGTCTGCGTAGCTGCTTTCCAGCGACCTGATCAGAGAACCCGTGTTCCAGTACCATGTACAGTTTTCTCCGATGGCTTTGTTTGAACAAGTCTTTTTTTTTTTTTTGGTATTTCATCCTTTCTCTGTTTAATTGACCAGTCCCTATGCATTTTTTAAAAGATGCGTTCATCAGTAGCTGAAGGCTGGGTTGTGGAACGGTTTACTACTTTACCAGCGAAAAATTTCCTCCTGTGTGCCAAGGCAAGAGGCTTACAGGCACCTGGGTTAAAAAAAAAAGCCCTGGCTTTCTTCAAGACTTGTGTAAAATTCTAGATTTCGTTTTCACAGTCATACCTGATTCTGAACAGAATCGATAGTCCTAAAAGACCCTGCTTCTCGTTACTCTTGACTGGTGGTTTCCCCGTGGCTGCAGAGTGAACTTTGACCTGCCTTTCTGTAGGTGATTAAAGCTTGTTTTCATCGCGCACGAGCTGACGAAGCATGGGTGAGGGGATATGACAGCTTTGAAGAACGATATAGCCTATGTTTTAATGTATTACAGTTTTTTCCGAAGTATTTTGCCAAGAGAGAATGTTAGGATCAACACTTATTTAAATGGTGTTAAATATTGGGATTAGAGTGAACCATAATTAGGAAAAACAATTTCATTTTTTAATGGGGCACGTTGGCCCTTCCATATAGTGGCGACGTATTTGTTAATGATGAAATATTTTACTCGAAAAAGTAAAATATTTAATCTTACTCATAACTTTCAACACGTTCTGGCACCACATTTTAAATGTCAGAAAATCTTTAATATGAATTCTGCGTACATATTAGCTTTAGGTATCTCTCTTACTTGGAACATATTTATGACAACAATCTGTATTTTAGCGTTAATAATTGCCTGCCTGTCCATGCAATAAAAGTGTTGCTTGTAAATGAACCAGATGTCACAAAATTATGATTTCAGATGAGAATAAGGGGCAGAATTTAACTTTGGAGGCACTCAGAATGCTTTGTTTATCTGGATATCACTACCTCTGGTAATAGAAGACAGATGTTGAAAAGCATTGAAAATGCATAAGTTTACCAAAGTAGATGTAAATATAACATCCTTCCAATCCTAAGAGCGAATCTCTAAGAAACTTAATCTGCTGTGTTGATAAGAACATGTCAATATCAATGCTTACATTATTTGTTCTGTTAACCACATTAATAGCCTTTGGTAGGCTCCAATAATTATTTTCTTTTAAAATCTGGAAAGGTTTTCTTGGAAAACTGATGCAATGCTTTCATCTCTAAAACAACAAAGAACTGTGAATAAAATGTTTAGCTTGCAGAAGCCAAGTTGAACCAACCCAACATGGTCTAAAACTATAACCACTGGGAAATTTCTTATATTGAAGCTACTTATTTTTTTACCTGAGCCCCAGAATAGTTTGTTTTAAACTGAATCTGTGACAGTGAAAGCTTAACATCAAAGTAGCAAATTTTAGAGCTGCGAATTCTCTGTGGTTCAAAGGTAGGTTTTCAGGGTAAAATATTAGCCAGGCTCTGCCTCCCCAAAACCCTTGGGTTTCAGAATCTTGAGCTTTTTCCATTTCCAGAGAAGAGTTATTTGCTCGAGCTTTGAGATGTTTGCACGCATACCGAATAAAATATGCCACAAAGCACACATGCTGAACAAGTTTTACTTAAATGTGGGAATGTGAACATGAGGACATTTTTCCTTAAAAAGAAACATTTGCAAACTTAACTGAATATTCACGTGGAACTGAGAGGATCTTAACTTTATGCCTTTTGACACAGGAACACGCTGACAACTAGTTAATGAAGTATGAGCAGCTTGTAACTGAACATTTGCAAATTCATAATTTAAAACTCACCATTAGACCAGGGATAAGGACAAAATTAAGAAAAGCTCTTGAGTTGGCACATATGTCTTTTATTAAGAAAAACCGTTTCCTAATATGTTTCTTTCATTATGTTCATTTATTCTATTTTAGACAAAAGAAAAGGAGACAGGGAACTGGGAGGACATCCGTTTAGGTTCAGATTGTTCTACTCGTTAAAAAAATTTTTCTCTGTTTCATTCAGGTTCCCCTTTATGGAGTGCTACTCTTTTGCTTAAGGTGGAAGGTAAGACAGTGAGAAGAGGGAACTCTAAATTTATGGGAGCAGTTCAGAAACGAGAGATCTTTCATTATTACCTACATTATGTTTTCTGATTGTGGCTGCAGGGGACAAGAAGATAAGGGTTAAAAAGTTTCCCAGTACACTTTTGATTTTTTTCCAGTAAAGGCCAGGAAGTTTCACTGATCTACCCACACTACTTTTCCCCCTCATTCCTCTTGTGATGGGAAACATACAAGGCTGTAAAACCTTCTGGGCAACCATCTTTGACTCCATCAGCACTATCCATATAAGGTAACTCTTTAAACATCCCTAGATTACTGTATTACTCGGAAGGAGTAAAATCAAGATATGGATAAATTAGAGGATGCAAAATTACCATAAGACTAATAAAGTACACGTTAAAATAGTGGGATTAATGAAATGCTATTTTAATTTTACTTGCATTGATCTTTACGTGCAGCAGATGAAGTTACTTAATTCACTATGTAAAACTCAAGTCTTTGAAGAGCTTACTTTCTTTCAACACATAGAACTTCCCTCATGAGAACCATGTAATATGCTCCATAGGAGATACTCAGTCAATATTTGTGGAATGTAATTGAAAGTCAGATGCTACCCTTCTGGTCTTGCTGCATGTCCTGTGTGTGTGCCATGTATTTAAACTGTTTTAAATTGTTGGGTTGAATAATAAATTTGAACCACATCAGTTTATTAAGTACCTACCTAATTGTTTGGTGCTATCAGGAGATAAAAAGGCCAAGTAACTGTTTCTTAGAGATTTAGTACAGGAGAAAGCAGAAATATAAAAATAAGAATACTATGAGGCAGAATGAAATCAGAAGTCAGAATGCCAGGTAGAGATGAAAGTAATAGAAATCCAAGAATTAAAGGAGACCTACGGTTCAGCTGTCATGGACTCTGATGAGATTTTTCTTAACCCATCAATCTTTACTAATCCTACACGTGGATTAGAATATGGCTTGTATTTCCTCAAACTATAATCTGGCAGCCCTATGTGATCTTTTGCAAGTTTGCAGAAAGTAAGCAAATTCGGATATATGTATAGCATAGGAAAAAGAAAATGCTTTTTCCTAACTCATTTTCTTTGACTTGCTTTCTGATCTGTCTTTGGATCCTGGGGCTGGTTAGGGAGTGGGTGGAAAGAGAAATGAAATGTCAGTACCCTTAGGGAGGAGTTATCAGTGCCTGCTGCTGGAAGTCTGTCTTTTTACAGGTCCTTTTGCCTTTAAGAAGAATATGCTCATCGATGACAATGTGGTAATGGTGGTTATATGCTGACTCAGAATGAATTGGATTAGGGAAGGCCATTCCCTGGAGCTATTCAATAAATACTTGTTGATTGGCTGATAAATCACTCATAGAGAAATGTTACAAAAGAGGTTATAGCTAGTCTATGTTTTTAAGGAGAGTTCTTTAAACCTGGCACACCGAATTATTGGTTATATCAAGTTGCTTCTAATTACTAGTACCAGTTGCCACCGAGTTGATTCCACCTTATGGAGACCCTAAGGTCTTACTGCGTTAACTTCTCAGAATAGTTAATTTTGCAATAATAAACACTGCTTTTGAGGCATGTGACTTTAAAGTACTATCTGACCTTGAACCACTGTGTTCTTGTTTTGGATTTTAGACCTAGAGAAGTGAAGTGGGTAGCTGTAACTGCATTTGCTGGCTCATCCCAAATAAAGCAAACAAACACGTTCAGTTTGAATCAGAAACACCTAAAGCAGTGTCCTAAGAGCCAAACTAGAACGGTATAGCCTTTATGTTGGTATCACACACGTATAGGCACACACACGCACAGGCACACATGCACAGGCGCACACACACACACACACACACACACACACAGACACACACACACACACCACACACACCACACTCTCACCAACGCTGGAGACAGTCTCTGAGAGTTCACAAAGGCAGAGAAACCTTTTGGCTGCCCTTAATTCCACTTTGAGCCCTTGTGTGTGAGAGTGTGGTGTGTGTGTTTTTTTTTAAATTTTTTTTACGATTTTGGAGAAAATTTACATAGCAAATTAGGTTCACATTTAACAATTTCTGTATGTATTATTCAGTCACGTGGTTACACTTTTCACAATGTATCCGCATTCTCATTATTTCCATTCTGGTTGTTCTGTTTCCGTTAATCTAGCTTCCCTGTCCCCCCTTATCTTCTCATCTTTGGTCTAGGATAAATGTTGACCATTAGGTCTCATTTAGATGATTGTTTAGAGGAGCACAATACTCACGGGTGATATTATTTATTTTATGAGCCACTCTGCCTTTTGGCTGATAGCTGACCTCTGGGAGTGGTTTGAGTTCCAAGTTTAAAGGGTATGCCAGGGCAATAGTCTTGGGGATTCCTCTGGTCTCTACTGAGCCAGTAAATCTGGCCTTTTTTAGGAATTTGAGTTTTGTTCTACATTTTTTTTCCCCATTCTATCCAGGACCTTCTGTTGTGTCCCTGGTCGGAATGGCTGGGAGTGTTAGCCAGGCACCATCTAGTTCTTCTGGTCTCAAGGTAGGTAAGGCCACGGTTTGTGTGGGCTGTTAGTCCTGTGGACTAGTTTCTTCTTTGCATCTTTGGTTTCCTTCTTTCTCTTTCGCTCCAGACACATAGAGACCAATAGCTGTATCTTAGATGGCCACTCACAAGCTTTTAAGACCCCAGATGCTACTCACCAAACTAGGACATAGAACATTATCTTTATGAGCTGTTATGCCAATTGACTTGAGTTGCCCCTCAAGACTATGATCCTAAGCCCTCAAACCCATTAACCCAATCCTGCGAGGTGCTTGGTTATGTCTAGGAAGGCTCCATAACTCTGTCCCCTGTGTGCTTCATTTTATGTATGAATACATATGCAGTACACGCAAATGTGTACACATTTGCCTACACAAACACCTATACATTCACGCTGGTATATTCATATGTGCTTACCTGTACATATATAAGCATACATATCGTAACCCTACATATTTTTTGGTTGTTATTACTGTTGTTGCAAAATTGTATATGTTGTGGCTTTTACTGGAATCATCCCTTATTGCATATTTCTTAGCGTCATCTTTTACCTTGGTAAGGTTGTGCTGACTTCACCCTTATTCGGTATCACCTTCCCATCACCAAAACTAACACGTATCTACTGCCTAGAAAGTGATTCCCCCCCCCCTCCCTCCCATCCCTGGTACCCACCGAAGAATGTTGCTTTCTGTATTTATACCTATTCTTGTCTTTCTATGATAGCGGTCTCATACAGTATTTGTCGTTTTGCGATTATTGCACTCAGCATAATGTCCTCCAGACTCATCCATGTTATAGCATATTTTGAGAACTCATCGTTATTCTTTACTGGTGCAGAGTATTCCATTGTCTGCTATGTACCAATAAAGAGTAATGTCCCGTAGTTTGTTTATCCATTCATCTGTTGATGGGCACTAAGGTTGCTTCCATCTTTTTGCTGTTGTGAATAATGCTGCAGTGAACTCAGGTGTGCATATGTCTGTTCCTGTCAGTGGTTTTAGTTCTCTGGGGTGTACGCCTAGGAGTGAATTGCTGGATCCTGGGGTGTTTCTATTTCTAGCTTTTAGAGGATACGCGTGTCTGTTTTACAGAAAAACAATTGTGACCGCGCTTTCTCAGTTGCGGACACAGTGCCAAACTCCTTCACAAATTTCATTTAATCCCACAACTACCCTGTGAAGGAGGTAATATTAGCCCCATTTTACAGATGAGGAAGTTGAGGTCTAGCGGTTTGCCTTCCCCAGGTCACCCAGCTAGTAAGTGGAAGGGAAATAATTCAACCCAGATTTGTTTGCTGCCTTAGCTTTCTGACAGAACTGCTTTTTAGTTGAGTACATGCTGAGTGCTCCCATCTCTGCTAAGTTTAGGGGGAAATATGGCAGTTATGGACCCTTGGTGGCTAAGAGCTCGGCAGCTAACCAAAAGGTCTGCAGTTGGAATCCACCAGCCACTCCTTGGAAACCCTATGGGGCAGTTCTCCTCTGTCCTGTAGGGTTGCTATGAGCCGGGATCGACTCACTGGCCATGGGTTGGCTGGTTGATTATGACAGTCACTGCATTCAGTAGTTTACGTCAGATTAGGGAACAAGACAATGACAAACCGCATAAGCGAGGGCAAGCAGAATGGACTCGAGTATTCCATTACGTGGTACACACGACCTTTGACCAGGGTGCAAAAGACGGGGAAGGTGCAGGGCTGATCAGAAGGCACTCTGGGGGATACAGTTCTTTCCTGGGAGTGTACCTGACTCAGAGATACCTGAAGAAGGATGGCATTGCATTCAGGAGGTGTGCCTCCCCCAGAAAGCTCGTTTTGTGGCAGGTCTGTGTCCTCCTCAGTGACCTGTTCACATCTCCCTTTGCAGGACACACAGGTAACTTCGGACGTCCTCCAGCAAAACAGCAGTTAATCTCTCTCTGGCATCTAGTAACTCTTACTGGGCTTCCTGACTCTGTCATCATTTTACTAGGTTTCCATTTAAACCAATATTTTAAAATTTTATGAATTATATCTGTATAAAACACCCACTGCTGTCGAATCGATTCTGAGTCACAGTGACCCTATAGGACAGAGTAGAACTGCCCCATAGAGTTTCCAAGGCTGTAATCTTTATGGGAGCAGCCTGCCACATCTTTCTTTAGCGGAGCTGATTGGTTCAAACCGCTGACCTTTCGGTTAGCAGCCAAGCATTTAACCACTGTGCCACCAGGCCTCCATGTGGAGCAGTTATGAGCTTGGCTGTGGTTAAGAGCTTGGCTGCTAACCAAAAGGTCAGCAGTTTGAATCCACCAGCTGCTCCTTGGAAACCCTATGGGGCAGTTCTACTCTGTCCTGTAGGGTCGCTATAGGGTTGCTGTGAGTCAGAATTGACTGGATGGTAATGAAGTTTTTTTTTGTTTTAAATATCTATATCTACACACATATACATATATATACACATATATACATATATTAGGCAAATCTGCTGCAACTATATGCAGAATATATAGCTGTTAGCTGCCAGTGAGTTGGCCCCTGACTCCACGAAGCACTGCCTGCTCCTGCCCCATCCCCGTGATTGATTGCAGATTGCACCATTGTGATCCATAGGGTTTTCATTGGCTGAATTTTACAAGTAGATTGTCAGGCCTTTCTTCCTAGTCCCTCTTAGTCTGGAAGCTCCATTGAAACCTGTTCAGCATCATAGAAACACATAAGCTTCCCCTGACAGACGGGTGGTGGCTGCATGGGAGGTGCATTGGCTGGAGTCAGACCAGGGTCTCCTGTGTGGAAGGTGAGAATTGTACCACTGAACCACCAATGCTAGATGTATACAGACACGTACACACACACATACGTGTATGAATATATACATAGAGAGAGAGACAGTCTAAGGCCCTAGGTGGCACAAATGGTTAAGTGCTCAACTGCTAGCCAGAAGGTTGACGGTTTGGACCCACCCAGAGGCACCTCGGAAGACAGGCTTGGCCACCTGTTTTCGAGAAAACCCTATGGAGCCGTTCTCCTCTGCACACATGGGGTCGCCATGCGTCAGAATCAACTCGACAGCGACCAGCAGTGTTGGATTCTGACGCACGGAGACCCCATGTGTGCAGAGGAGAACTACCGCGTACTGTTTCCTAGGCTGTAATCTTTAGAGGAGCAAATCACCCGATCTTTCTCCCACGGAGCCACTGAGTGGGTTCAAACTGCCAACCTTTCAGCAGCCAAGTGCTTCACCATTGCGCCACCAGGATGCTCTGTCTCTATGTATATGTAAAAACCAAACCAAACCCACCGCTGTTGAGTCGATTCTGACTCATAGCGACCCTATAGGACAGAATAGAACTGCCCCGTAGGGTTTCCAAGGCTGTAAATCTTTTTGGAAGCAGACTGCAACGTCATTCTCCCTTGGGGCAACTGGTGGTTTCGAACTGCCGACTTTCCAGTTAGGAGCCGAGCGTTTTCCGGGGACAGATTACCCAGTACGCAAGGGTGAGTTATGGCACGCGCTTAGTTGTGCTGCTTACTTATCTGCCGTGCTCGATTTCACCTGGGTTTCACCACGTCGGTGATGTGACACCCAGGTGAAATTGTGCATTATGGATTAATAAGTAAGCACAGTTAAGCCCGTGCCTTGCTTACTGTAAGCCCCTGCATACTGTGCTTCCTGGTTAATCCGCCCCTGGCTTTAACCACTGCACCACCAGGGCTCCTTATATATCTGTATACACACACATATATATATGCAGACATGTATGTAATAAACTTTAAAAATGAATAGCATATATAATGAAAATTTTCTCCCTTCAGAGACAACTGCTCCGTGTAAAATACGGCAAGTGGAGGAGACGGGCTTCAGGAGTGGCGGTGGGCAGACTCGTTTGGTGGAAGGATGTTATTAGCCTTCTGGATTAGAATTGTGCGTCAGCTGGGGCTTTGCTCGTCTGCCTGTCACTGTAGATGGAAGGGCAGCAAATGTCCATCACTCCTCCGTGCAGACAACTTGGCCACATGCAACACCCAGGGCTGGGAGGTGGAGTGATGTCCAGCAGCCTCTGGCCTCTGTCAGCGGTTCTGAGTGGTTATGAGCGTGTGCTCCAGAGTCAGGCCAGCCTGCCTTCCAAGACCACACCCATTTGCAGTGACCTCAGACAAGCTATTAACGTGTCCGAGTCTCCATTTCCTCGTCTTAGAGATGGGGTTAATGGCTCCTATGTGATAGGAGTGACCTTTTGGGATAATAGGGTCACTATGAGTACAAATGAGTACCTAGGAAGGGTTGTGTGCGGGGTCGCCATGAGTCGGGGCTGACTTGTTGGCAGGTAACGACAAATTGTTGTGCTAGGAAATTGACAGGAACTTTCCCAGGCTGTGCCCAGGGAAAAGTGCAAACTGAGATTTGAATCTCAAAATGCAGGAATACTGTTTTATTGTCACAACAAGGCAGACTCTGGCAAATGTATGGGGTTTGCGTTCCGCCCCACCCTGACAGACCACCGTAGTCTGGGTTGCTGGAACCACCCAGTGGAGCCTTCCAGGGCCTTCTGTTCAGCGTCAGGCGAAGGGCAAGCTCCCCGTCCGGGCGCAGCTGCTGAGCGCAGGCAGCTGCTGGCTCAGAGGGCCAGAGGGCAGAGCTGCTGCAGACTCAGGTTTCTCTTATATAAAATTTCAAGCCTGAGAAAGGCCAGGAGTCACAGATGGTCAGTGAGGGCCTGGTCAGTCTCTCAGCTCCCCAGCCCGCCTGTGTCTGCAGGGAAGGGGCTTTGGGGGCTGGCCATCCCTGGGCCTGGAGCTTCCGTGTGTTGGACTCTGTCTTTCCCCCTCTTTCGCCAGTTCTATAAAGTTAGGTTTGGAGAATTTCTCTCTTTTTGTTTTTATATTTCTGACTTTAGCTCTGGATTTTTAAGGTTGTTATATGAAGCAGACTAGTAGTTCTTGACCTGACTTTTGTGGGATGGCGCTATGTCTACCCTTCTCCAAAAAGACCAGGGAGAAGAGGTGGGAATGTTTCAGTGGAATGTGTGGAAAATTAATTTCAAACAAATTAATTTCAATTCATTTAAATTTACCCCTTATATTTATCCGGTACCTACTATGCACATCTAATGTTCTGCATTATATACACACATACCTACGCACATACCAAAATGTGTTCTGTACCACCTTTGTCGGCAGGTGGGAAGAGAGACAATAGTGTCGCAAGTGTAAAGCATTTGTGACACCTCAGTGTGAAGGAACACAGAGATCATTCAGATGAAACTCCTCGTTTACACGTTAGCTCAGGGCAGTCATGGATGGCTTTGCAGGTTGTGCCCTGCACAGCTTGGCAGAACCATTCGCATAGTGACCCTACAGGACAGGGTAGAACTGCTGCACAGGGTTTCCTACGGATGGGGCTGGTGAGTTTGAACCTCCGGCCTTTCGGTTAGCAGCAGAGAGCTTAACCGCTGTGCCACCAGGGCTGCTGTTCCCATCGTAGTCTGCACAAATCATGCCTCTTGCCGGCGCTGTGAGTCGGCCCTGGGTTAGTGATGCAGTCCGCAGAGATTAGCCTCCTGAGTCACAAAGCGGAGTGGAACAGGGTTGTAGGAGATAGTGGAAATGGTCCCAGTTTCCTCACCCCTTCTCTCTAGCTTGGCTGCTAACCAAAAGGTTGGCAGTTGGAATCCACCAGCTGCTCCTTGGAAACCCTATGGGCAGTTCTGCTCTTGTCCTGTAGGGGCGTTATGAGTCAGAATCGGCTGGACGGCCATGGGTTTTCCCTCCCGTCAGCCTTTTGCAAAGTGATATTACAGCTTCTCCCACGGAGACAAGGAGTCTATTCCTGACTTCTTGAAGCTGTGCCCGCGGCCGTGACTTGTTTTGGCTAGCAGAATGTGGTGTGCCAGTTCCAAGCCTAGGCCTCAAGAGTCCTGGCATGCTTCCACGCTCTCTCCTTTGCCATGAGGACAAGCTCACGGCCTGGTTGCTGGAGGATGTGAGACCACGTGGAAAAGAACTCAGTTGTCCCAGCCGAGGCAGTCCCTGGGTGGTGCAAATGGTCAACACGCTTGGCTGTGAACCGAAAGGTTGGCAGTTTGAGTCCACTCAGAGACGCCTTGAAGAAAGCCCTGGAGATCTACTTCTAAAAAATCAGCCATTGAAAACTCTCTGGAGCACACTTCTCCTCTGACACACGTGGGGCTGCCGTGAGTCAGCATTGACTCAATGACAACAGTTTTTTTTTCAGGCCCTTCAAGACCCACCTATAGCTAAAAACACCAAACCCATAGCCGTGGAGTGTAGCCTCATGAACAAAACAAATGCTTACTGTTGTATGCCGCTGAGGTTTTGTGATTATGCGGCATTATTTTAGCAACAAGTAACTGATACAAGGCTGGAGAATGGATTTGGGGCATATGTAGGGTAATCAGAGAACAAGAAGTACACAGTTCACGGTTCTTAGTCATATAGATCTTTTTTGGAGGGGAGAGGTTATCTAACAAATTAAATAAACTCTATAAAAGCTGTAAATTCTACTGCAAACCACCTCTGATTTGCCATTATAATTTTTTCTTACAGTGTTGTCTGTGGCCAACGGTATTCCTTTGTGACATTGTTTATATAGACACCATTCTTGAGAACATATTCATGCACATAAATAAACACAATCCAAAACCATTGCTTACAGTTCGACTTAAAATATCCTCTGCATCCTTCATTTCTGGGAAAAAAGTGTGTTGTTTCTTTGATAATTTCCTCCCCAATGTTTTCTCTCTTTTCTTTGTTTAGAAATTGTTCCATGACATTGGTTGCAGTCCCTGCAATGTGTCAGCATTCTCCCCATTTCTGCCTTGGGTTCCCTGTTTCCATTCATCTGGTTTCCCTGGCCCTTCCTGTCTTGTCATCTTTGCTTTTGGGCATAATGTTGCCCATTCGGTCTCATAGTGGATTGTTCTAAGAAGCACATTCTTCACGGGCGTTATTGTTTATTTTATAGGACTATCTATTTTTTGACTGAAAGGTGGCCTCCGGGAATGGCTTCAGATACATGTTAGAAGGGTGTCTTAGGGTTATAGTCTTGGTGGTTCTTCTGGTCTCCATTAGACTAGTAAGTCTGGTCTTTTTTATGAATTTGAATTTTGTTCTACGTTTTTCTCCCACTCTAACTGGGACCCTTTATTGTGTTCCTGGTCAGAGCAGTCAGTAGTGATGGCCGGGCATGATCTAGTTCTTCTGGTCTCAGTTCAGTGGAGGCTGTGGTTCATGTGGGCCGTTAGTTCTTTGACTAATTGCTTCCTTGAGTTTTTGGTTTTCTTCACTCTCCTTTGTACCAGAAGGGACAGTTCCACCATTTTGACGTGTATAATTCAGTGACATTGTGATTATATTCATCATGTTGTGCAACTGTTTCTACTAGGCTTTTCCAAACTATTCCACCACCGTTAACAGAAGCTCAGGGCCCCCTAAGCAGTGACTACCCCGTACACCTGGCAACCACTCACAAGCTTTGGTCTTTATACATTTCCCTATTTCGTGGAAGTGGGATCATACAGTATTTCTCTTTCTGTGACTGTCTTATTTCACTCAGCATAATGTCTTCAGTGTTCATCCGTGTTGTAGCATGTAACAGGATTTCATTTCTCTTTATGGCTGTACCATATTTTGTGTATCCATTCATTCGTTGATGGACATTTTGATTGTTTCCAACTTCTAGCTGTTCTGAATGGCGCTGCAATGAACATCGGTGTACAGGTTTATTTTGACCTTTTTTTTTGCTATTACTTTTAAATTTTCAGAGCTCTTTTTTTCTAGTTCTCTGATTCCTTTCTCCCTTCCTTCTTATTTCTTGCCTTCCCTCCCTTTCTTTTTTCATTTGTTTTTTTCTAGTAAATACCATCCTGTCCTTGTTTCTGGGATGGGTCTCTTCTCTTACAGTGGGAATCCATTATAATTTCCTTGAAGTATTTTTTTTCTTCCCTGCTGCTTTGTCTCTCTTCCTCTGAGTCCTCTTTCGGAATTGCTTTGCAGGTTGGAGACGTTGTACACGTCTGGTGCTCATTAAAGAGGAAGGCGCACTTGGAGATTCTCAGTGCCTGGTGGGGCTTATAGACGGATGGGTTTTATAGTGAGGCAGTCGGATGACCCCCCAAAGCCTGGGTCTGTTGGTCTTTTCTCTTGTGCCTGTCAGTTCCTCCAGAGAGGAACCCTCCCGTCTGCTGCCTGGGTGGAGCAGCTGGGCGGCCCACCTGCTCAGAGGACCAGATGTGCATGCAAGCCACCTGTTGTCCATACTGCACCTCACCTCTACTCTCGTTAGACCTGCCATGCCCAAGTTCT
The DNA here is from genome assembly GCF_000243295.1 of Trichechus manatus latirostris. NCBI lineage: Eukaryota > Metazoa > Chordata > Mammalia > Sirenia > Trichechidae > Trichechus > Trichechus manatus. The sequence continues at coordinate 7,838,561 of NW_004444038.1, forward strand.
AGACCTCTGTGGTTCACTTTTTCCCAAAGAATAAGCCTCAGACTCCTGCGAGAATGGCAGTAAGGACGGCCAGGTGTGGTGGGGCTGGGGACCTGAGAGACGGCATCTTCTACGGAGTCAGAGTCTGCTTGTTCCAGCCTCTGCTGCATTCCCACCAAGTGGGGTACCTGATGGTTGTAACCGCCATCCCCCTTGCAAGTAGCTTCCTGCTCTCTGCTAAAGCAATTCTCTGCCTCCACCTGCTTTCTGACTTTGCAGTGGTGGCTTGAGGTTTTAGAGATCTTCTAGTTTTACTAAAGGTGATGGTTGTGTTTTGTGTTCTCCTGGCTGTTTTGGAGTGATTTTTCAAGACAAGCAAGGCTGAGATAATTGTATTCCACTGTCTTGAAACTAGTAGTTAAGAGCTACAGCTGCTAACTAAAAGGTTGGCAGTTTGAATCCACCAGCTGCTCCTTAGAAACCATATGGGGTGGTTCTACTCTGTCCTACAGGGTCGCTATGAGTTGGAATCGACTCGACGGCAACGGGTTTAACAAAACTGGAATCTCTGCATCATTAAAAAAGAAAAAGAAGAATGGAAACCCTACTTCCTTGTACTTATTGCTTTTTTTTCTGTGTGAGTACTTTAATGTTGCAGATATTTAGAATGTTCTCTTTCCTGTTGCTTGGTATTTTGTGCAAAGCTTTAATAATTATTATACTTGGAGCAGTTTTTTTTTAAGAGGCCCACAATAATCCTATCTTTTCTCCAAAGAAGCTATATGTAATTCAGAACAACAAAAACTGAATATAAAAGCAATTTAAGCTCTCTTCTAGTTTATATTAAATTGATTTCATCAAAATGGAAATTCACAGTCCTAAGTTTATTTTGAATTTGCATAGTTTCTCGCAGTGAAGTCTTGTTCTGACGTGTGATTTTTGTTAGCAACACCTTCTTTAAAACAGTCTAGTTTTGGATTGTTTGTAAGTGCCCTGGCTTGTGATGGTTTTTCTCCCTAAATTCTGTACGTCTCACAACCTAATTTCTATGCCAAGAAACTTTTCCACCTATTTCCTGTCCTTAACGTTTAAGTTCACAAGAGACTTTTTTTTGTGCTTTAAGTGAAAGTTTACAGTTGAAGTTAGTTTCTCATACAAAAATTTATACACACATTCTTATGTGACCCTAGCTGCTGTCCCTATACTTTGACAGCACACTCCTTTCTACCATGGATTTCCCATGTCCATTCAACCAGCTCCTGTCCCTTTCTGCCTTCTCATCTTGCCTCCGGGCAGGAGCTGCCTATTTAGTCTCATGTACCTACTTGAGCTAAGAAACACACTCTTCACGAGTATCATTTTATGTCCCATAGTCCAGTCTAATCTTTGTCTGAAGAGTTGGCTTCGGGAATGGTTTTAGTTTTGGGCTAACAGAGAGTCTGGTGGCCGTGTCTTCTGGGATCCCACTAGTCTCAGTCAGACCATTAAGTCTGGTCTTTTTACTAGAATTTGAGTTCTGCATCCCACTTTTCTCCTGCTCCGTCAGGGACTCTCTGTTGTGTTCCTTGTCAGGGTGGTCATTGGTGGTAGCCGGGCACCATCTAGTTCTTCTGGTCTCAGGCTGATGGAGTCTCTGGTTTATGTGGCTCTTTCTGTCTCTTGGGCTGATATTTTCTTTGTGGCTTTGGTTCTTCATTCTTCTTTGCTCCACATAGGTTGGGACCAATTGATACATCTTAGATGGCTGCTCGCTAGCTTTTAAGACCCCAGGCGCCACTCACCAAAGTGGGATGCAGAACGTTTTCTTAAACTTTGTTATGCCAGTTGACCTAGATGTCCCCTGAAACCATGGTCCCCAGACCCCTGCCCCTGCCACTCTGTCCCTCGAAGTGTTTCACAAGAGACTTTTAAGTATCCGTCTGAAGTTAGCAAATTTATTCAGAAATCTTTTGTCAGGAACACAGATTTTCTGAAAAAGCTTATCACTTTCTGAATACATGCCAAAAGATTATGACTTTGTCATTCCTTTTAAGGAAGAATGTTATAGTGATTTTGACAGAAAATTGGGAGTTTCAGAGGAATTTTTCTGGTTCTTGTTGCCTCTAGTTTCCAAGAATAAGAGTTCCACCTGAACATACAGAATTTTAGTCTAGCCTTTATTTTTCTTGAGTAATCTCAACGTGGTTCTTTCCATGGTGCTAAGGAGGTTGCCTTGTTTAATACCATGTTTGTACAATTAGCCAAATACAACATTGATGCTGGTAACAGATTTTTTTTTAAAAGGAACCCTGAACTTTCTGGTCATAGTTGCTCCAATTTGTTAGTGTATTTTTGTTTTTCTTGAAAATAAGACTCTATTAATACAGTATGGTCAAATTTTTGACAGCCTTGTGGCAAAGGTTAAACTTCCAGAAAGTACCAAGAAGCCATATTTTTAAGTGGCAAGAGACTGGAATTGAGTGTCTTTCAGACTTCATCAGTCAATGACCAGAGGAGAACAGTTCAGTTATTGTACCCCTTGACAAAAGCACATTTGCTGAGATTTAATCTGAATGATTGCTAGGTCAGCGATCTAAGATTGGTTCTTCAAACAGATAACTGCACCTATATTTTGTTCTGTGCATGTCTTAAGCACACTGTTTATGAATTGTTAAAAGTAATATTCTGAGCATGTTATAAGACTGTACTTACCCTACACATAATTAAGTCTTTTGTTGTCTTTAATGGAGCTTTAATTCGGCTTCCACCTTAAGAAGCTAGAAAAACAGGGCAAATTAAATCCAAAGTTAATCAAAGGAAATGTTTAATAAAAATTGGAATGGAAATCAGTGTAATAGAAAACAAAAAATTGGAGAAAGTCAATGAAACCAAAAGCTTTTTTTTTTTTTTTTTTGAGAAAAGCCATAAAGTTGATAAACTTCTTGCCAGGCTGATCAGGACAAAAGGAGAGAAGAAAGAAATTACCAATATCAGGAATCACTATAGCTTCTACAGATATTAAAAGGATAATAAGGGAATGTTTTGAACATTTTTATGCCAGTAAATTATACAACTTCGATGAAATGGGCAACTTCCTTGGAAAACACAAACTATCAAAGCTCACTCAAGAAGAAATAGATAACCTGAATAGCCCTACATCACACAAATTAAGTTTGCATGTAAAAAAATCTCATAAAGAAAATTCTAGGCCAGATGGATTCACTGGTGAGTTCTACTAGGCATTTAAGGAAAAATAATACCAATTTTAACCAACTCTCCTAGAAAATTGAGAATGAGGAATACTTCTCAACGCATTCTATGAGGCCAGCATTATCGTGACACCAAAACCTGACAAAAACATTATAAGAAAGCTGTAGACCAGTATTCCTCAGGAATATAAATGCAAAACTTCTAAACAAAAATTTAGCAATTCATGCCCTACAATACATGAAAAGGGTAATATATTACAACCAAGAAGAGCTTATCCTAGGAAATCAGTATAAAATCAATCAATGTAATTCACCATATTAATAAACTAAAAAATAAAATACCTATCGGATTATCTCAATAGATGCAGAAAAAACATTTGACTAAATCCAACATCCTGATAAAAACTCCCAGCAAAGTAGGAATAGAAGGAAACTTCCTTAACCTGATACGGGGCATCTGTGAGAAACCTATGCTAACATACTACCTAATGGCAAAAGGTTGAATGCTTTCCTCTCAGACGAAGAGTAAGAAAAGGATGTCTGTTCTCACCACTCCTAGGAAGCACTGTGCTGGAGATTTGAGGCAGTGCAGTCAGGTAAGAAAGAGAAATCAAAGGCATCCAGATGGAAGAGAAGAAGTAAAATTGTATTTGCAGACTACACGATTGTCTATGTAGAAAATCTGGTGGGATCTACAAAACAGCTACTACAACCAGTAAGTTTAGCAGGATTGCAAGATATATGACAAATATACAGAAGTCAATTGTATTTCTATATATTAGCAATGAACAATAGAAATTGGAATAAAAAATACCATTTACAGTAGCAAAAATGAGAAAGAAAAATACTTAGGGATAAATCTGAAAAAGACACGAAAGACTTGTACACTGAAAAGAATTAACACTATTGTTAAGATGTTAATTCTTATCCTACTGATTATAGATTCAACACAATCACAATCAAAGTTCCAGCAGGTTTTTTTTTTGTAGAAATTGACAAACTGATTCTAAAATTCTTGTATAAATGTAGAGGACTTAGAATAGCAGAAACAAAATTGAAAAAGAAGAACAAAGTTGGAGGACTAACACTGATTTGAAAGCTTATTATAAAGCTACACTAATTGAAGCAGTGTGGTATTGATGTAAAGATAGACAAATAGCTCAATAGGACAGATTAGAAAGTCCAGAAATAGATCCATAAATATCTAGCCAACTGATTTTTCAACAAAGGTACAAAGGCAATTCAGTGTAGACAGGGTACTATCTTCAACAATTGATGTTGGAATAATGAGATATCCATATTTTAAAAAATACACTTTGATCTATACAGTTTACAGAAATTAACTCAAAAACAAATCACAGATGTAAAAACCTAACACTGTTAAACTTCTAGAAGAAAACATATGAGAAAACATTTGTGGCCTTGGGTTGGGCAAAGATTTTTTAGATATGACATCAAAAGCATGATTCATAAAAGAGTGGATAACTTGGACTTAATCAAAATGTAAAACTTCTGTTGCTTGAAAGACACTGTTAAGAGAATTAAAATATTTGGAAATAATATTTCTGATAAAATATTTGCAAATAATATATCCAGTGTCTGTAAAGAGCTCTCAAATCTCAAGAACAAGCAACCTAATTAACGGAACGATTGAATGGCTTGAATAGACACTTCACCAAAGAAGATATATGGATGGCCAATAAGCACATGAAAAGATGATCAATATTATTAGTCATTAGGGAATTGCAGATTAAAATCCCAGTGAAGTACCACCATACATCTATTAGAATGGCTAAAACATGAGAAACTGACCATACCAAGTGTTGACAAATATGGGAAAGAATGGAACTCTAATACACTTCTGGTAGGAAGGTAAAATTGTACAACTGCTTTGGAGAAGTTGATCAGTTCCTTAAAAATTTAACATATACCTACCAAATAATTCAACCATTTCACTCCTAGGTGGAAAATTGAAACCGTATGTCCATACCAAGTCTTGTACACAAATGTTCATAGCAGCTTTATTTTTGATAGCCACAAATTGGAAACAACCCAGATATTTTTCAACTGGTGATAGGTTAAACAGGTTGTGGTATAGCCATACAATGGAATACTGTACAACATGGATGAACTTCAGAATTATACCGTGTGAAAGATGCCAAGCAAAAAAAGTACATAATGTATGATTCAATTTATATAAAAATCTGGAAAATGCAATCTAACCTACAGTGGCAGAAAGCAGATCAATGGTTGCCTGGGGACACGGGGAGGGAGGGATTGTGAAGTGGTATGAAGAGACTTTAGGGGGTCGAGTGTTCATTATCTTTATTGTGGTGATGTTTTCACAGGCGTATACACGTGTCGAAACTTGCCAAGTGTACACTTTAAAAACGAGCAGTTTATTGTATGTCTGTTATACGTCAGTAAAGCTGTTAAAGAATATTCTGGGTGTGTCATGACAGTATTCACTCTGCAAATAATTAAGTTTTTGTTGTCTGTAAGTGAACTTTGAAGCCCTGGTGGTACAGTGGTTAAGAGCTCGGCTGCTAAGCAAAAGATTAGCAGTTTGAATCCACCAACTGCTCCTTGGAAGCCCTATGGGGCAGTTATACCCTGTCCTATAGGGTTGCTATGAGTCGGAATCGACTTGAAAGCAACAGGTTTGGTTTGGTTTGGTTAAGGGAACTTTAATTAATTTTACTGGCAGTTCCCTACTTTTGAATCTAATTGTGAACCTATAAAACACGTATAGCATTTTAATGTACAAAGGAAAATAGTACATTTACATTTTATGGGGAAGGGATGTACTGCCAGAGAGCCTCATTTATTTATTTGTTTGTTTATTCATTCATCAAATCTTTGTTGGGTGTCTGCTGTGTTTCAAGAACTGTTCTAGGCACTCACTGGAGATGTAATGATGAGCAGAAATAGACTAGCATGCTTTCTACTGGGGGAGAATACCATAAAAAAATACATTACTAGTCATCAGAGTCCATATCTCAGTTTTTTGTATTGCAAGTGAAGATATGGGCTCTGAAGGCAAAGGACAGATTTTAAACATGTTCAGCAAAGGGCTCTGATTTGCATTTGATAGGTGGGGATGGGTGGTGTCTTAGGGGTGGCTCTCGTCAAGAAGAGGTGTTTGACCTGAGCTCTGATAGATGAGTGGGATGTAATTAGAGGAAGGGGCGTGCGTTCTGTGAGAGGAGGGTGGTACCTTGGAAGGAAGAAGACAAAGGCCTGGATGGCTAGAGAGTGGAAAACGCAGGAGAGAGAGCTTCAAGGTGACTGTAGAGATGGGCTCGGCCAGTCAATACAGGATTGTGTGGAACATTTTCAAGGTTTTAATGTTTTTCAGGGTTTTTCAGGGGAGGATGACGTGATCGATTGAGTGTTTTGAAAACAGTACTCTGACCTCGGTGTGGAAAACAGATTAGATGGAGTCCAAAATGATGAGGAAAAGATAGCTATTAAGCTGTTGCAGTAGTCTATGTGAGCTGTTGGGAGCTTGGGTTAGTATGCAAGCAGTGTTGACAGAGAGATGAAGCTGGACTGGAGAGCATTTCAAGAAGGAAAATGACGGTGTTTAATGGTGGGTTGATATAGAAGAAAGGTGATAAGAATAATCCCTACGTTCCTGGCTGCACAACTGAATAGATGGGATGCCACTTCTGAGAGAGGAAATCCTGGATGAGGACTAGGTTTGGTACAAGAAGATCATGAATGGATTCAGTGTTGAGTATGCTGAATTGGAGGTGTCTTTGAGTGGAGCTGTTGAAGCTTAGAGAGGACATCTGGACGGGAATATAAATATAGGAGTCATGGTATAGAGATTTAAGTGTGCTGAGATTTCTTATGGACAAACTATATAGAGTGAGAACATGAGAAAGCCTAGGACTCAGCCTTGGGGGAATACAAGAGATGGCCAATGAGTCTGAAGGGACTAAGAAAGTGTGGTCAAAGAGGTACAGTTAAGTCAGGAGCAAGAATGGTGATGTGGAAGTCAATGGAAGAGAATGTTCAATATGCTGTTGAGAAGTCAAATAAGATGAGATTTGAGAAACTTCTATTAGTTTTGGCAACATGGTTGGAAGGAAAGATGGCACTGTTAATAATTGCTCTAGGACAATATGCATATACTGAGACTGTCCTCAGCAAATCTGGATATGTGGTTACCCTAGTCATTGGTATCCTTAGCCTGGACCCATTTGTTGGAGCCATGAGGACGGAGGCCCATTTGGGGTGGATTAAGGACAGGAGGGAGAGGATGGAGAACTTTTTTTTTAAATGGGAGAGACTTGAGCATGGATGATTTGAGGAGAGCAGAAAATGTTTGAAAGGGAGTTGTGGAGAGTGAGAGAGTGGGCTGATGAACTCAGCCTAGTTGAACTCATCAGCATATGAATGGGTAAGCACAGGGTGGCACATATTATACATACAATGGAATACTAGTCAGCCAGTAGGAGAAGTGAAGTCTTTGTACATGCTAGAATATGGATGGAGCTTGAAGACGTTACGCTGAGTGAAATAAGTCAATCACAAAAAGACTAATATTATATGACCTCACTTATATAAAAAGACAAGCAAAGGCAAATGTATAGAGTCCTAAGTTTATTAGTGGTTACCAGGTGCGGGAGGGAGGGGGAAAGAGGGAGTTATTGTTTATGGAGTACTGAGTTTCGGTTTGTGGTGATGGAAAAATCACATTGATAAAGGGTAGGGTTGCACAGCTGATTATTGTAAGTGCTGTCAATCAGTTGAACACCTGTAAAAAGTAGAATTGGTAAAAATTGTGTGGTAGATATATTTACAACAATGACAAAAAAAAAAAAGAGTAGCTCCTGAGGCAGGTTATGTACAACCAAACACCGCATGGGATTTTGTTCCTAGGTTTGGAGGTTTAGGGTCATGGTTTCATGGAACATCCCAGATAATTGGCATAGCATTGTGTTTGGAGCTTCTGTTTACCTCCAGTTCATTGTGTAGTGCTTGCAAGCAGTCATCCAAGGCACAACAATTGGTGTCTATTCACCTGGAGCAACGGAGGAAGAAGAAGAGTCAGGAATAGGAAGAGGATATGCAGTGTGTGGCTAATTGCCTCCGTGAACAACTGCCTCTTTTGCCGTGAGACCAGAAGAACTGGATGGTGCCTAGCTGCCATTACTGAACATTTTAATAAAATATTCTGTAGCAAAATCCTGATCAAAAGGGGGAAAATACAGAACAGAATTTAAAATTCTCATGGACTTCAGACTTTCTGGAACCATGGAGGCTGGATGAACCCCTGAAACTTTTGCCCCGAGATCATCATTAACCCTTAAACCAAAAATATCCCCTGAAGTCTTCTGTCTTAGTTATCTAGTGCTGCTATAACAGAAGTACCACAAGTAGATGGTTTTAACAAACAGAAATTTATTCTCTCACAGTCTAGGAGGCTAGAAGTCTGAATTCAAGGTGCCAGCTCCAGGGGAAGGCTCTTTCTCTCTGTCAGCCCAGGGGGAAGGTCCTTGTCATCAATCTTCCCCTGGTCTAGGAGCTTCTCAGCACAGGGACCCCAGGTCCAAAGGATACGCTCCACTCCCAGCTCTTCTTGCTTGGTGGTATGAGATACCCCTCCTCTCTGCTCAATTTTCTCTTTTATATCTCAAAAGAGATTGTCTCAAGATACAACTGAATCTTGCAGATTGAGTCCTATCCTGCCTCATTAACATAACTGCCTCTAATCCTGCCTCATTAACATCGTAGAGGTTAAGATTTACATCACACAGGATAATCACATGAGATCACAAAATGGAGGACGACCACACAATACTGGGGATCATGGGCTAACCAAGTTGACACACATTTTTGGAGGACATAATTCAATCCATTAACATCATCTTAAAGCCCAGCAGTGGTTTAGCTTAACTAGTACAGAACATCTGCCTTGAGCATTATACTCTTTGAAGATCTATCTGTATGAGATCGGATTGGCAACATCAACTCAAAAGATTAGCGAGGAACCTTAGGGGGCAGTGAGTTTATGTTAATGAGAGAGGAACAACTCAGAAAAGGAGGGTAGAATGGTTGTACAACTGAAGAATGTAATCAGTGTCACATTTAGGAATAGAAACTGTTGATTGGTATATGTTTCGCTGTGTACATTATCAAGAACAACATAATAAAGTAAACTATTAAAAAGAAAGTATATAAAGAGTTGTGAATATAATTAATAAAAAAAGTAATTGGACAGCTGGGCAGTATTGAAAGCCCTTTGGATGTTGGGGTTTATGGATTTATATGATTTTTCAGGGGACTGAGCAGAGATTGTGATGCTTATTGACTTTTTTCAAAAATTTAAGAGGAAGTTGCACTTTAGCCATGTTTTCTTGATAAGAAACTGTATCCTTTTCTGTAGCTCCAGGGCATGTCTATGATGTATATTTTTCTTTCGTTTCTATGTGTTTTAAAATGTGTTCTTTTCCTTTAGGATGGATGAATCAGTTGGATTAAATGCAATGAGTGTTGTATTGAGGCTAAACTGTTGCCATTCTTTATCTTGCATGTAGTGATGATGTCAGCTTTAAACATCTTCCCCTTTTCATCTCTTTTACAACGAATAGCTTTAAGATCAAAATGGCAACACTGATATCTTGGTTATCTGTTGTTGTTAGGTGCTGTTGAGTCGGTTCTGCCTCACGGTAACCCTGTGTGCAACAGAGCGAAACACTGCCCGGTCCTGTGCCATCCTCACAACCGTTGTTATGCTTGAGCCTATCGTTGGAGCCCCTGTGTCTATCCATCACCTCGGGGCTCTTAGTTATCTAGTGCTGCTATAACAGAAATACCACAAACGAGTGGCTTTAACAAACAGAAATTTATTTTCTCACAGTTTAGGAGGCTAGAAGTCCACATTGAGGGCGCCAGCTCTAGGGGAAGGCTTTCTGTCTCTGTTGGCTCTGGGGGAAGGTCCTTGTCTCTTCTGACCTTCTGCTCCTGGGCGATCTTCAGGTGGCTTGGCATCTCTCTCCCCCCATCTCTGCTTGCCCCTCTATCCTAATCTGCTCCTTTTATATCTCAAAGATGATTGGCTTAAAACACACCCCACACCGATATGACCTCTTTAACATACCAGAGAAAATCCATTCCCAAGTGGGATTATAACCACAGGTATAGGGATTAGGATTTACAACGCATATTTTTGGGGGACATAATTAAATCTGTAACCACTGCCCCAGACTAACTGCTGTCTGCCGTATCTCTGTTTTGCAGTTGAAAGTCCAGAAGTAACATAGTTAAGGCATGTTGGGGTGTCAGTGCTTAGTAGAGGGTCAGCGAAAAAGAGGAAGACCCTCAACGAGATGGATTGACACAGTGGCTGCAACAGTGGGCTCAGACATAACAACGATTGTGAGGATGGCTCAGGACCGGGCAGTGTTTCGTTCTGTTGTACACGGGGTCGCTACGAGTCGGAACCGACTCCATGGCACCTAACAAGGACGTAACAACAACAAAGGGGTGTCGATGTATCATGTTTGGAAAGTTCAGGTTCAGGTGGAAGGCTACCTGTACTGTAATTTTATGAATAGACAGATGCCTCCCCTAGGATTTGCCTTCTCGTTCTCATCAAGAAAATGCTCACAATTTGTTACATATCGTGAGAAATGAAGGGAGATAAAAATAAATCAAGTAGTGTTTCTTGGGAATATTGTTTATAAATAACTGCAATAATATAAGTGATGTTTAGCTTTTGGCTATTATTTTTCCAGTTCAAAGTATGAAAACACTCACTGTTCAATTCTGGCCCTATATGTGGAGAAGTAAGCAAACCAGTAGGCTCTCCCCCCTCCCCCCAATTCTTCTTTCTTTGAGGGGATGGTTGGGAAAGAGTGTTATTCAGAGTAACCTGTTGCTGTTGAGTCGATTCTGATTTATGGCCACCCCACATGTTACAGAGTAAAACGGCTCCATAGGGTTTTCTGGGCTGTAATCTTTATGAGAGCAGATTGCCAGGCCTTTCTTTCCCAGTGCCACTGGGTGGGTTCAAACCACCAACCTTTGGGCTAGCAGTTGAGTGGAAACTGCTTGAGCCACACTGGGACCATATTACTGGGAATAAGGGTAGGGAGACAGTGTGATAGTGTGAGACACACACA
>NW_004444038.1:7850021-7868271 GCF_000243295.1 Trichechus manatus latirostris
GTTTGATTTTCCTTTCCCTTATGGCCAACTGCCAAACATTAATTTTTTTCATTTGCATATAAACATGTTAGTGACATTTCGGACCTAAAAATAAGCAATACATGCATTTTAAGTTGTTTTTCAGGTAACAGTTATCTTTCCATTGTTCTTTGCCTCTGGTTTAAGTGCTCAGATGGTTCTCCAGTTTGCGTGTGCATCCGAATCCCCTGGAGGGCTTGTTAAAATACAGATGCTGGGCCCCACCCTCAGAGTTTCTGATTCATTAGATCTGCGGCTGGGGGCAAGGTTTGCCTTTCTAACAAGTTCTCAGGTGATGCTGATGCTTCTGCTCCAAGGGACCACCTTTGAGAACCACTGATTTAGCCCACTGAGCTAGTCAACCAGTAGTACCATAATCTGGGTGCAGCCAACTTGTCCTCGTGGCACTTTAAGAAGACAGGAAACTGAGGTGTGGTCTAATTACTGGGGGCTTTTCCACAGGAGAGCACACGCTGCCCTGCCTTCTGTGGTGTGTTCCCACTCATGCTCGAGAAGTTACAAAACTAGGGCCTTCTTGGTTCCCAGATACAGCAGACACCAAACGCTGCTTCCTCATTGGCTTTTGCTGCATTGAATGTGGAGGTAGAAAGATTCATAAGAAATTCTGCCATGGGTTGTGTCTAGAGAAGCAAAACCAGTAAAGCGTATAAAAATATATATATAGAGAGAGAGATTTATATCAAGGAAACAGCTCATGCAATTGTAGAGGCTAGAATGTCTCAAGTCCATGGATCAGGTTAGAGGCCTCTCCAATTTATGCAGCCGCAGAACCTGGCGAGCCCAAGGTCGGAAAGCAGGGCTCCCGCTCACAGGCTGTGAAGGTTGATGAAGTCTGAGATCGGCAGGAAAGACCACAAGGTTTCTCCTGATTCATGTAGCTGCAGGGGCTGGCGAACCGAAGATCGGCAAGTCAGAGAGCAGGGCTCTGTTCACAGGCCGTGAAGATCGACAAATCCCAGGCTCGGCAGATAAGCTGACTGTTCAAGTCAGAAGAACCAGAGGTGAGATGACAGGAGGCAGCCGCAGGATCTAGAGTGAGCAAAAAAGCCAGAACGTCTGCTTATATTGAGATGCAGGCCACACCCCCAAGGAAACTCCCTTGCATCTGATTGGCTACTCAAAGTGTATTCAGTCATGGGAGTGATCACACATAAACACTGAGAATCATGGCCCAGCCAAGTTGACACAAAATCTTAACCGTCACAAGTTGGGAGGGGGACTCAGAATTTATCTGAAAAATAGGATCCTCCGTCTGTTTTGTTTGTTTGTTTTTAAAACATATAAACGTGTACGTTATATGCTTAGGTCCCTCGATTTAAGTAATAACAAAACCTGTTGCTGTCAAGTTGATTCCAATTCGTAACGACCTTGTAGGACAGAGTAGGACTGCCCCCATAGGGTTTCCAAGGCTGTAATCTTCATGGAAACAGGCTGCACATCTTTCTCCTGCAGAGGGGCTGGTGTGTTTGAACCACTGACCTTTCAGTTAGCAGCAGAGTTCTTAACCAATGTGCCACTATTAATCTTTTTTTTTTTTAAATTTGTTTTGTTGTTGAGAATATGCACAGCAAAACATACAGCAATTCAAGAGTTTCTACATGTAGAATTCAGTGACATTGATTACATTCTTTGAGTTGTTCTGAGTTGTTTCTCCCCATTAACATAAACTCACTGCTCCCTAAGGTTCCTGTCTAATCTTTTGAGTTGCTGTTGTCACTTGATCCTATATAGATAGTTCTTAAAAGAGCATAATGCTCAAGGCAGACAACAGATAGACAATTATTTGGTTTTAAGAAGACTTCAGGGGGTATTTTTTGTTTAAGTTTTCAAGATTATCTTAGGGCAATAGTTTCAGGGATTCATCCAGCCTCCATGGCTCCAGAAAGTTTGGAGTCCATGAGAATTTTAAATTCTGTCCTGCATTTCCCCCCTTTTGATCACGATTCTTCTATAGATCTTTGATGAAAATGTTTGGTAATAGTAGCCGGGCACCATCCAGTTCTTGTGGTCTCATGGCAAAGGAGGCAGTTGTTCATGCAGGCAATTAGCCAAACATTCCATATCCTTCTCCTATTCCCAACTCTCCTTCCTCTGTTGCTCCAGGCAAATAGAGGCCAATTGTTGTGCCTTGGATGGCCACTTGCAAGCTTTTAAAGACCCTAGGCATTACGCAACGAACTAGGAGGTTGAACAGAAGCACTAAATATGTTATTAGACCAATCTTATATAAAACTAATAAATAAGAGCCCTGGTTGCACAATGGTTAAGTGCTCGGCTGCTAACCGGAAGGTTGGGAGTTACAACCTACCAGTGGCTCTGTGGGAAAAAAGACCTGGTGATCTGCTCCCGTAAAGATTACAGCCTAGAAAACCCGATGGGGCAGTTCTACTCTGTCCTATAGGGTCGCTGTGAGTTGGAATCTACTGGATGGCATACGACAACAACAACCAAACATGTAAATAAGGAGAGATCCTTGAATTATTTGAATTATGGTTGGGAGGAATTGTGGCTAAATAAGATTATGAGTTGCTAAAAGCTACCAAAACATAAAGTACAGACACTGTTCTAGGTAAAGATTCTCTTTACTACGAAGGCTTTTAAGCTAAGGGTAAATTTGACCATATTTGGTCTTGGGCGTTGGAGAGTAGCCTCAAGGGAAGAGAGTCTGGGATATGCCCGATCAAAAATTATAACAGTGCAAACTGCTGCTCTTTAATGAAAACTTTCATCCTCTGGTGTTCAGCTGAGGTATAACTCGTAGCACTGTTTCTGAGGGATGGTGGTGTACTTTGTAGTCTTTAAGTTGGGGCTCCCCTTGTTCTCTAAAGAGCTCTGGTGGCCCAGTGGTTAAAGCACTGAGCTGCTAACTGAAAGGTCAGTGGTTCAAATCCACCGGCTGCTCCGCGGGAGAAAGATGTGGCAGTCCGCTTCTGTAAAGTTTCACAGCCTTGGAAACCCTATGGGGCAGTTCTGCTCTGTCCTGTAGGGTTGCTGTGAGTCAGAATTGACTCGACAATAGTGGGTTGTTCTCTAACAAGGTCTGAAGGAGTCTGTATGCTGTACACAGGTCTCCCACCAACACTGTAGACGCATTGCTGGATTTCACCCTGATTTATGCTTTTCAATTCAGTAGTCAATTTAGAAGTCCTTTTTTTAACTGAATAGAAAGAAAACTGTAATAATTTTTGAAACCTCCCCTGCCCTCCCAAAGCCTGATCTCAGAGGAAATCGTCAAGTCTGGTCACACGATGAAACACCAGATTTGGTACAGAGAGGAACTGGGTTCTGGTCAGGAGAGTTGGTCAAGCCCTGAAGTGAAAAAGGTCTTCGTGGAAGCTCCTTTTCTAGGTGAGTCCTTACTGAGATGTCATAGCTGAGGCAAACGTTGGGGCCGCTTCTTCCAGTGAATAATGTGGGAATTATCTAATAGGAGTTTCAAAGCTCATCTAAAAAGCTCTTCTATGAGCAATTACCAGTTGCCTTCAAGCTGAGTCTTACTCATGGCAGCCCCACATGTGCCAGAGTAGAACTGTGTTCCATAGGGTTTTCAGTGGCTGATTTTTCAGAAGTAGATCGCCAGGCCCTTCTTCCAAGATACCCTGGGTTGACTCGAACCTCCAACCTTTTGGTTAGCAGCTGAGCACCTTTACTGTTTGTACCACCCAGGGACTCCACAGGCAATTACAGATTCTTTCTAAAGAAATGGGAAAAAAAAAAAAAAAAAAAAATCTCAGCAAAGAAATAGAATTTATAAAAAAGAAACAAATGGAAATTATATAACTGAAAAATACAATGACAAGAAAAAATAAACAACTGTGGGATGGGCTCAAAAGTAGAGCGGAAGTGACAGAGGCCAGAATCAGCGCCCACCCCCGTCTGTCCGTTTGTCACACTGTCATGGCTTGTGTGTTGCTGTGATGCTGGAAGCTATGTCACTGGTATTTCACACACCAGCAGGCTCACCCGTGGTGGACAGGTTTCAGCGGAGCTGCCAGACTAAGACAGACTAGGAAGAAAGGCCTGGTGATCTACTTCTGGAAATTAGCCAATGAAAACCCTATGGGTCACAACAGAATATTGTCCAACATAGAGGTGGAAGATGAGCCCCGAGGGTGGAAGGCACTCAAAATATGCAGTGGCCACAATGGTGGACTTGAGCAGACCAGCGATGGTGACAGTGGCACGGAACCATTTTATTCTGCTGTGCGCGGGCGGAGTCACCACGAGTCGGAGTGGACTTGACGGCAGCTAGCAACAGAATCAGGGAGTTTGAGGACAAATCAATAGAATTCACTCAATCTCAACAACGGAGGAAACAGGTTGCAAAAGAAAGGAATAAATTACTGAGAGCTGTTAGAAACACTCTCCCCGAAACCGTTATGCAGTAAAATTGGCAACATGTCAACAAGAAAATAATTGTCAAGTTTTGAGAGTATCCTTCACTCACTCTTCTCTTGTCTTCCCTTTTCTCTCTCGTCTCTGACCTCACACGAGGTCTTCGTCAGCCTGTTTCATCCCTTTGTGACGTTGGGGAACTCGTAACCAGCCCTATTTAACACGCACGTTTTACGGAGTGCTGTACGAATAGCAGTGAGGTCCCGGCCGTCGGGAGCAGGCCAGCTGGTTAGGGAGAAACCCAGCTTGGAGCCAGCGATTGTCTTTAGTGATAGAGAAATGAGAGCTGCAACCAGATGCCCTGAGAGACACATGAAGAGAAAACTGAGCCCTGGACACCTGGGCAGCCCTCGGCCGGAGCCTGGCAGCAGGTGGACGGCCAGCCTCAGGAAGAGCCAGCGGTGACAGGATGTGTCAGTCACGACAGAAGGGGTTAAAGCTTTAAGGCAAAACCCAAGAGAGTCTTTCATTTTCTCTGCATCATTTTGCCTACAGTGATTTTATTTCCA
The DNA here is from genome assembly GCF_000243295.1 of Trichechus manatus latirostris. NCBI lineage: Eukaryota > Metazoa > Chordata > Mammalia > Sirenia > Trichechidae > Trichechus > Trichechus manatus. The sequence continues at coordinate 7,854,965 of NW_004444038.1, forward strand.
AGTTTGTTCAGCCCAGCATCTGTCTCCAATATTCTAATCTCGTGTTAGACCAGTTCTATTCGTTTTTGCTTCTAGGTGCTGCATCAGCTCAACTGAATGACATCACTTTCAGCAGCTATAATCGAGTGATTCAAACCCCAAAAAAACCCCATCGCCGTGGAGTCAATTCCGACTCATAGCAACCCTATCGGACAGAGTAGAACTGCCTCATAAGTCTACTATGGTGGATTCAAACTGCTGACCTTTTGATTAGCAGCCGAGCTGTTAAACACTGCACCACCAGGGCGCCAATAAAATGATTAATGGTACTTAATTAGAGTGTCATAGGCGCAGACCCTTAATAAATTCACTGGTTAACTGAATAATTAAGATATTAAGTGCCTGTGTATGCCGGACATTGAGATAGAGCAATAATTCAAACACGGAATACTCGGTGCTGATTGTAGTGTGGAGAGAGATTTATAAACAGGTTGTTGCTGTTAGGTGCTGTCAAGTCTGTTCCAACTCATAGTGACCCCGTGTTTAACCGAACAAGATGTTGCCGGGTCCTGTGCCATCCTCACAATGGTAAGTATGCCGAGCCCATCGTTGACAGCCACTGTGTCAGTCCATCTCATTGAGGGTCTTCTTCTTTTTTGCTGACCTTCCACTTTACAAGCATGATATCTTTCTCCAGGGACTGGTCCCTCCTGATAAGATGTCCAAAGTATGTGAGATGAAGTCTCACCATCTTGGCTTCTGATGAGCATTCTGGCTGTACTTCCTCTAAGACAGATTTGTTCGTTCTTTTGGCAGTCCGTGGTATATTCAATACTCTTTGCCAATACCGTGACTCAAATGTGTCAATTCTTATAAACATAGTACATAAGTAAATTATATAGTATGTTATAAACCAAAAAAACCAAAGTCTTTGCCGTCGAGTCAATTCCAACTCATAGCAACCGTATAGGACAGAATAGAACTGCCCCACAGGGTTTCCAAGGAGCGGCTGGTAGATTCGAACTGCCCACCTTTTGGTTAGCAGACTGAGCTCTTAACTACCACACCACCAGGGCACCATATGGTATGTTAGACAGTAATAGGTGCTGTGGAGAAAAACAGCAGGACATGGGGTTGGGGAGGGCCATCGATGGGGGTGTTGCAGTTTTACCTCAGGTAGTCAAGGTAGGCATTGCTGAGGAGGTGACATTTGAATAAAGACTTGGTGGATATGAGCAAAAGAGTGATGGAATATCTGGAAAAAGGATTTTAGACAGCGGGCACAGCCAGGGCAAAGGCCCTGAGGTAGGTGACCTGCCTGGCAAGTTTGAGGAGCAGAGAGGCCAGTGTGGGTTGAGGGGAGAGTATTGGTTACCTGAGGAGGGAACGGGGAGCCGATGGTGCAGTGCCTGATTGGCCATAGCTAAGATGCTGGCTTTTACTGTGAGGGAAACGGGGAGCTCCTGATGGTTTGAAGCTCAGGAGAGACTTGACAAATTATAAATAAGCAATAAGTTATTTCAGATATAGTAACATGAAAAAAAAAAAAAAAAAGAATTCCTGAGGGTACATTGGCTGCCTTATTTTAACTAATGAGGGTCAGTTTTTCTATGTGATTGAAAAAAAAATGTATATATGTATACACACACATAGTCCCCAGCTACAGACTGCTGTACATCCCCTTCACGTCTATGAACCTGTGTATTTCAGCCCAACTCGGCTAATACTTAAGATTTTCAGCGATAATGATCTTTTTGTCACCTTTTTATTACTCATATTAAATATGAAGGTCTCAACTGGTTGTTTCACAAAAGAGGCTTTTTGCAGCCTGCGAGTATTCGGAGCTATTGTTGCTTCTCTGTCCTGTCTTTGTCCTCCTTGCCTTTCCCTCTGGGGAAGGTCTCAGCTGCTATTTATAGAGAGACGCACGTAGCTCACAGTGGATGTCCTCAGCTGTTGCCAGTCTCCTTATTCAAGTTTCTGCCTCTTGAGTGAATGGCTCCTTTTCACTCGCTATCTCCTCTCCAAGATCAGCCAGCCCTCCTTACACACCTTCAAACCTCCCACAAGCTAAAAGGCAGATTGAAGTAGACGCTTTCTCCCCGCTAGGTGGTCATCTCCAGTCTCCTTTAATATGGCTCTGAGGCTTTAACTTGCCATAAATGCAGTGTCTTGGACAGTTTACAAAACAAAGACAGATCCTCTAGCCAAGAGGATGGGAATGAAGCCAGCACGCTACTCCTGGAACTCCCACTAAAACCCGTCGCCGGCCAGTCGATGCCGACTCATGGCGACCCTAGAGGACAGAGTAGAACTGCCCCAAAGGGTTTCCAAGGCTTTAACTTTACTGAAGCAGACTGCCACATCTTTCCACTACTGTCCTTTAAATTTCGCTGTGGATAGTTAAGAGCTCAGCTGCTAACCAATAGATCGGCAGTTTGAATCCACCAGCTGCTCCTTGAAAACCCTATGGGGCAGTTCTACTCTGTCCTATAGGGTCGCTATGACTCAGAATCGACTCAAGGGCAATGGGTATATATGGAAGTATGCAGAAGGATACTTCAGAAGCAAATATGAGTAGCTGAGGTGAAACAAATGTAGACGGGGCAGAATAAAAATGAAAAAACTTAGACTTCTGAGAACACAGATGTAAACAATGGAATATCATCAGTGCGTACAGGGACAGAAATTGGCATTCTGGCCTGAGGTGTCTTGACTGAAGGAAAGACGTTGTGTTGTCTGTGAGGTGAAGAGCAGACATGTAAGACCACTGCCTGAGTCCCAGGCAAAGGACAGACAGCACGTGCTGACAGGTGGACGTAACCCTCCTTACTTAGAAGGTTCTGAGCCCTCCTTCTTGCACTATTACTGCTGTCAGCAGGGTGCTCAGAGCAAGTCCACTCTTTGGATTTACTTAGCACCCTTCCATCTGAGACCACAAGACTTCTTCCATAGCATCTTATACAACAGACAATAACACATCACCAGCTATTCTAAAATAGGGATCCCTGGTGGCGAAGTGGTTAAGAGCTTGCCTGTTAACTAAAAGGTTGGCGGTTCGAATCCACTGGCTGCTCATTGGAAGCCCTATGGGACAGTTCTACTCTGTCCTATAGGGTCACCATGAGTCAGAATTGACTCCACGGCAACGGGTTTGGTTTGGTTTATTCGTCCAAGGAGCCCTGGTGGCGCAATGGTTAAGTACTGTACTCGGCTGCTACCAGAAAGATTGCTGGTTCAAACCCACCCAGCAGCTCAGCAGGGGAAAGTCCTGGCAGTCGGCTCCCATAAAGATTACAGCCTAGAAAACCCTGTGGGGTGGTTTTGCTTTGTCACATGGTGTCGTTATGAGTGGAAATCGACTTGACAGCACCTAACAACAACGATTCTAAAACATGTTCCGTGGAAGGAGAGGGAACTGATGCAGAGGACCAGAGGCAAAGTAGAAGTGGATCTTAAGAAGGAAGTAAGCAGTGGTTCCTGTTTACGCAATACTGGGCAGTGATTCATGGGCTGTTTTCATTAGGTAACAGGCAGGACAATGAGAGAAAAAGATGATTATTCCTTATGAGTAGCTGAAAACTTTAGAAAAAGAAAAATCTGTGACCCCAAAGCTCTATTCGAGTAGTTGTGTGAATTGTATGTTTCTAAGTTTTTCTGTATTATGGTTCTTCAAAGCCATAAGAAATGGCATCTGTTTAAGGAATTTAATAACACTTTAACAACTGGCTAATCCTAGCTGCATGTCTGCTTCCTGGTGTTTAGAGCAGAGATTGTGGCTCTGACAAGGTAGTTTATACCTTCCTAAAGTTACTGTGGAGCTTTGGTGGCACAGTGGTTAAGAGCTCGGCTGCTACCAGAAGGTCAACAGTTTGAATCCACCAGCCGCTCCTTGGAAGCCCTATGGGGCAGTTCTACTCCATCCTCTAGGGTCAGTATGAGTCGGAATAGACTCAATGACAATGAGTTTTTAATGTTCCTGTGGAACAAAATATGACTCGCTGGGGAAATTTATTATAGTTTATCTGATAAATATTGTTTTATCCTTAAATACTTTTATCCATTTTTGGCATTGATGTGAATTTGGGATGGTTGCCACCATCTCTGAAGGACTTAAAATGTGCTTTTGGAGTTTGTGGGAACCAAGCCTCAGGGGATCCATGAGTTAACTTCAGCAATGTGGTCTTGGTGACCCTCCCTTGATACTTCGACGTCTCTTGGACATCTGAATTTAGTTTGTGCGCTGGAGACCTCGTACAGTGCTGTTTATTATTATCCTTTATAAGTTGGCCAGTTCCATGCTAATGGAAAATATTTTATTTTTCCCCAGACGATTCTATCATTCCCTAGAGGAGGTGGGTTTTTGGGATATGTTGGAGGAGGAAAGCAAAACAAAAATATTGTTTATTAAAGGGTTTAAATTTCTTTCAGTAAAGTACTTGTGAGTCTAGGCTACACATTTTGGTGGGATAGTTTACTTACCTGGTATTTAGCAACCAAATCGTAGAAATTTCTGCCGTTTGCTTCCTTTGTTTCCCAGTGAATTTGGAGGAAGAGTTGTTCAGTTGACTGGTAGAACCCCAGTGAAATTCACGGGTCTACGTTCTCACTCCATTTAGTTTCATTGACCGTAGAATGAGCACAGAGTGGTCCAAAAGAGCGTAATCCCTGACCGGAGATAGCTGCCGTCTCGTTAGAAGAAATCAATAGCTACCACGTAATGAAAAAATAAGATGAGTCATTAAATGCTAATAAGATTTTCAGAAGGTGAACTCAGGATTTCAAACATTGCGTTGCATCTTGTCATGGAGTGGTAGAGATTTGCCCTAAAAGACCCCAACATACTAACAGCCAGGTTCTCTGAGGGATGTTTTGTATGAGGGCGGTACCTTGGCCGGATGGGAAGAACACTAGATTTGAAGTGTTCTTCTTCTTTTAAAAATGTGTTTATTTAATAATACTTGCACAAGATTAAAAAAAAAAAAAACCCAGTGAAAAGAAAGTTTGCCTTTCCCCCAACCCCTCCAGGCCCCATTTCCTTTCACTGGAGGCAGCCCCTGTTAAAAGTATCTGGCGTAACCAGGCCTGCTGGTCTGACAGAGACTGGAGGCACCCCCGAGAGTATGGCGCCCGGACACCCTTTAACTCAGTGCTGAAGTCACTCCTGAGGTTCACCCTTCAGCCAAAGGTTAGACATGTCTATAGGGCCACAGTAACACATGCGAGGGACATACTTCATAGTTCAATCATATTCATGAGACTAATGGGCACACCAGCCCAACAGCAAAGACGAGAAGGCAGGAAGGGACAGAAAACTGTACGAATGGAAACAGGGAACCTGGGGTGGAGAAAGGGAGAGTGTTGACTCATTGCGGGGTTGGCAACCAATGCACTAAACAATTTGTGTATCAGCTGTTTAATGAGAAACTACTTTGCTCTGTAAACTTTCACCTAAATTGTATGTGTAAAATATATATCTGGCATATACTTTTAGAGATATTCTATGCATTTCTAAATACCTACATATATATTCTTCTTGCTTTTTTTTTTAACCCAGAAAATGTAGCATACTGTACTCACTGTTCTGAATATTCCTTTCTACCCCCAGTTAATGTAACTTGGATTGACGCAGTGGCGGCAACAATGGTTTCAAGCATAATGATTGTGAGGATGGCGCAGGACCGGGCAATGTTTTGTTCTGTTGTGTGTAGGCTCGTTGTGAGTCGGAACTGACCCGACCGCACCTAACAACAACAACAATGTAACCTGGAGATTATAACATATCGGTAATATAAAGCTGCCTCTTTTTTAAAGGCTGTGTGGTGGTGTTGTGTTTTGTGGAAGTGCTGTATTAATCTGTTCTCTAACTTGTTTCCGATCTCTTGCTATTCCGGTGGGTTGTAGTTCTAACCGCGCCACCGCAGACTCTCTGGGTTAGGGTCCCAAAAGGAAACAGATGGCTCACTCAAAAGCAATGGTTAAAGAGTTGTAAGGGGAGCGCACGGGTCGGGGGATCCCAGAAGAGATGTAGACATACCCTGGGAAACCACTACTACTGGTAGGCCTGAAGGGAGAAGGGGCCTGGGGACAGCAGTGTTCCCGGAGCTGGTGAGAGCTGACGCTGCGGGAGAGGGCTCCCTCCGCTGGTCTTCGGTAGCGGTAGCGCTATGTCGCTAGTGGTGTGTTGGGGTGTGTTTAACAGCTGGCTCTCTGCAGTGGGGGGCCCTGGTGGGTACTGTTTTCTGATTACCCTTTGCTGTCAAGTTGATTCCGACTCATAGCAACCCTACAGGACAGAGTAGAACTGCCCCAAAGGGTTTCCAAGGAGCAGCTGGTGGATTAGAATTGCTGACCTTTTGGTTAACAGCCTGAGCTCTTAGCCACCGCGCCAAATGTAGTGTAAATGCTGGCAGCATGGTTGGTTTCAAGCTACCAATGTGATATCACTAAATACAGAGATGGGAAGAGACGCAGACAGGCAGCTCCTGTGAGCCGGCGTGAGCGACCTCCAGCACCCACTGCAGACCGAGAGCAGGGGAGCCTGGGGGGTGCAGTCCTCAGAGCTCAGCCTGGCAGAGCACAGAGCAGGGTGGTGACTTTCCAGCTCATACCCTGGTTTTGGGCGGGTCATTTGACCTCTGAGTCCCCTGTCTCCTCTTCTGCAATAGAACAGAGCTGCCTCAGATGCGCCCTAGGGCCCCCCCCCCCACCGCCCCCGCCCCCCACCGAGGTTCTCGTGCTCCTCGGTGACCAGTGAATCCAGGGACCCAAGCAGGTTTGCTGACTATTTTAACTGTTAACCTGTGAGATGCCTGTGGGTCCCTGCACTTGGGGACCTTGTCTCTAACGGGGGAGATAAGATGTGCCCAAGCAGGTCCAGCCATGCGTGCTGCAAACCGATCCAGGGTGTTCAGAAGAGGAAGTGGCCTTTTCTGGCGTCGGTGATAAGGTTGTCAATGGCAGAGACCTGGAGAGAACTTTGTTCTGGGGCTGGGAGTTTTGAGTTCTCCCGGTGTGGGAGAAGTAACGGCTCAGTCTATACATACAACCAGTTCTCCAAGTGAGGCCCTGGCACCAGCAGCTTTGGCATTGCCTGGGAACTTGTTAGAAACCCAAGTTCTTGAGCTCCAGCCCAGACCTACTGAATCAAGCTCTGTGGCAGGGCCTAGCAATCTGTGTTACTTCAGGGGACTCTGATGCATGCGTGTGTTTGAGAAATACTGAGCTATAGCGTTACGGTGGTTCCCAAGCCTGGCTGAAAATCAGAATCAGATGGGGAATTTCAAGCACACATACGTGTACACACACACACACACACACTCTCTCTCTCTCTCTGTCTGTCTGTCTGTCTGTCTGTCTGTCTCTCTCTCCTGGGCTGTACTTCAGATCTACCTCAGTCAGAATCTCCAGCAGCTGGGATCAATGTTGAGTTAAATGTTTCCCAGATATTATAAGCTGTGGCAGTTTCCTACTATTTATTTTAATCGTTGAGGTCACACTGAACCTGTGTAATGATTTGCTTTGTTGTTATCTGCCGAGTGTTGCTTCCCATGCAGCTTGCAAACTTGAAACACTTTCCAAGTCTGAGAGGAGGCACTTTGCTGTGACTGAGGGTAGAGGTGACTGTACAGCCTCGAGGAGCGGGTGGTGGAGAAGAGCTGAGAAGGAGGAGATTGGCCAGCTTCGAGTCCTCTGAAGTCTGTTGACCTTAACGTCGTTTTGTGACTTGGTCTGTAGCAAATTCCCAGAATATCAGACACACCCTTTATCAAATATTAAGTATAAAAGCCATATTTTAAAGGAAAATTGCAATGGTTTCGGGACTGTCTATACATGTGCCTGATTACAGTTCTTGATGGGAAACGTGTAAAGTTCATTATTGTAGAGAAATTGGGACGGGATTTCTGGGAAGTGAGCTGGGCAGAACTGTTGACTAGACTGAGACCTGAGTTCTTTTCTGAACACTTCAGGAGCGTGCATGAAGGAGAACCCTCCTTGAGTTGTGAAGGCTTTAGCGATTACAAACAAAGCTGGTACGATCATTCATGCACAAGGCTTTTTATGGACATATATTTTCATCTCTCTTATGTAAATACATAGGAGTGGAATTGTTGGGTCTCAGGACTGATGTATGTTTAACTTTGTTTTCCAAATGTACCATTTTACACTCCCACCAATTGTGTGGGAGTTCCAGTTGCTTTCCATCCCTGCCAACACTTGATATTGTCAGCCTTTTTATTTTATCCATTCTGGTGGGTGTGAAGTGTTATCTGTGGTTTCAGTTTGCATTTCTCTGGTGACTAATGATGTTGAATGCTTTTTCTTTCATGTGCTCATTGACCATTCATATAACCTTTGTGGAAGGCAAAAGGGGAGTTAAGCATCTTCCTTTGTATCATAATATCTCAATAATGTTTTTCTCCACTGACGTTTCACCCATGATCTCGGTTGAACTTAGTCATCATCCTTGAAAACTCTATGGACTTTTAAAATGTCACATCATTGAATATGCGGTTCCATCTGTCTCATCACCCTTCTAGGCCCAACTCAGCTGTCACCTTTTGTGTTGGTGATGCTTCTGACCCTGCCTAATGTCTATAGAACTTGTTCCCCTCCTTTATGGACCTGCCCCTTTGTGTTCTGAGGGCAGGAACTTTGTCTTGCTTTTCTTTGCATCCACAGTGCTTATCACATGGTCCACCATGGAGTCAGGCCCAGTAAATATTGTTGAATTAATTTATTATCCATTTGATAATGGGAGCCAACAGCTCTGTGAGAAAGGCTGAGTGCCTTAAATCAGAGGTTTAAGAGCCTAGCCCAGAGGGGTCCAGTGACTTGTCCAGAGTAACACAGCGTGTTTGTCGGACAGACACGCTGCTTACTATCATGTTTTGGCTCTTTTACATTATATTTTTCCTAACAGCTATGTTGTTTTAGGTACAGGGGCCTTTGAACTAGCTACATGTGCCCCTGTACATGTACAGGAAGACTTTCAAGGGATACACAGGCATGGGGTAGTTTTTTTTTTTTTCCTAGCGCATTTTTTTTATAGTACTTTACATGGTTTTCAGAACAAATAGTTTCTCTTTAAACAGTTAGTACACATACTGTTCTATGATATTGGTTAACAACCCCACAACATGTCAACACTGTCCCTTCTCGACCTTGGGTTCCCTATTACCAGCTTTCCTGTCCCCTCCTGCCTTCTAGTCCTTGTCCCTGGGCTGGTGTGCCCCTTTAGTCTCCTTTTGTTTTATGGGCCTGTCTAATCTTTGGCTGAAGGGTGACCCTCAGGAGTGACTTCATTACTGAGCTAAAAGGGTGTCCGGGGGCCATACTCTTGGGGTTTCTCCAGTCTCTGTCAGGCCAGTAAGTCTGGTCTTTTTTTGTGAGTTAGAATTTTGTTCTACATTTTTCTCCAGCTCTGTCCAGGACCCTCTGTTGTGATCGGCATGGGGTAGTTTTAAGGGAATCTATTTTAAGATCCTCAGCTTGCATACGTACTCACCTCGAATGGACTAGCCTGAGAAGAAGGTTAAGGAGGGCGCTGAGCCAGCTCTGCTGTCCAGCACTCTCTTTAACTAGGTCTCTTCTCCCCCTTCACAGAAAGGCAGACCTTTCACCCGTTTCCTGTCTTCTCAAGGGACACTGCCTCAAGGCGGAAACTTTACAGAGCGGGAAACAAAGGCACAATTAGAAATATCCATGGGCTGAGAAAGCAAATGACCTGTTGGCTGGAATTTTGCCACTGAGGGGTTATTGCCACTTTTTAACTTTCACAGAGACTGAAGGAGAGCCGAATGAAGTTGTTAACTGATGATGTATGATCATATCTGAATTTTTGCTATAACTCAGGTTTCGAAGAATTAAGTTACATCATAACAAAATTCTTTCCATTCCCATGTATTTTTGTGAAGGCAGTTTCTCAGCATTTGCATCACAAAACAAAACAAAGCCCAAGATAGGCGTGGAATTGATGCTGCACGTATCTCATTCCGACACTAAGTTACAGTTATCCATGGGTAAGTGAATTAATTACAAAAAAAGACTATAGGTCTCATTAAAACAGACATTTCCAAATAAAATTGTACTTTTTATGTAATACTTACTTACAAAAAACTATAATATATTGTTTCCATTTGTGTGCTCATAATGCTGGTATTAATTCAATTCAGAAAAAAATTCGAACACTGAAATTTATAATTTAATAATCTGAAGTGTATATGTTTAGGTTTTTTTTGCAAAACGGTATGATCAGCTTTTCTAGCATAAAAATGTATTACATTAGGATACAACTCTGGGGCGGGGTATGTGGAGTGGAAACAAGTTGAAAGAGGAAAGAATGAATATGAAACTTTTGATTGTTAACGAACAAATTTTTGAGATGGAGGATGGGTATTAAATTTCTTTGGCATTTTGATTCCATTGGAGATACACACACCCACACCTTTTCTCTGCCTTTTGATTTTTGCTTTCTTTTTTTTCTTTTGATTTATTATTCCTAAAACCTTTATTGTTTTATTTCATTTCTGACTCTGTGCTTGTGCCTGCATACTTTCACACCATTTTCTGCTCAATGAGGAAATCATGCCTGATCCTGTCATGGACACATTTGTCACATGGAACCACCGTATGCCCTGCTGACAGGTGTTTGTTTGTATGTTTTGGGTGTCCTCATAAGAACTTCAGGTCTCCTAACACAAACCCCTAAAAGTCAACCCGGGCATGCGCCACATGTGGATGTGGGTGCCTTTCCAGCCTTTTTTGGTATAAAGGCAAACAATTCTATTACCAGGGGTGTGGAATAGTCTAGTTTTGTTAGCGGCTGTATTGTAGGATAGTCTAGGAGAATATCTCAGACAATGGATCATTTTGAATGCCTCTAGGCAGTCAGAAACTTGGATCCACAATCAACCCCTGTGGAAGCAGCGGTCAAGGTCAAGAAATCAAATGATGTATAGCATTGTGCAACTCTTCTGCAAAAGACCTCTTTAAAGTGTCAAAAAAGCAAAGATGTCCCTTTGAGGACTAAGGTGTGCCTGACCCAAGCCATGGTATTTTCAATTGCCTCATATGCATGTGAATGCTAGATAATGAATAAGGAAGACCGAAGAAGAAGAATTCACACCTTTGAATTACGGTGTTAGTGAAGAATATTGAATATACCATGGACTGCCAGAAGAATGAACAGATTTGTGTTGGAAGAAGTACAACCAGAATACTCCTTAAAAGCAAGGATGGCGAGATTTCGTCTCACATACTTTGGACATGTTTATCAGGAGAGACCAGTCCCTGGAGAAGAACATCATGCTTGGTAAAGCAGAAGGTCAGCGAAAAAAAGGAAGACCCTCAATGAGATGGATTGACACAGCGGCTGCAACAATGGGATCAACATAGCAACGATTGGGAAGATGGCGCAGGATCGGGAGGACCGGGCATTGTTTCCGTTCTGTTGTATGTAGGGTCGCTATGAGTCAGAACTGACTCAACAGCACCTAACAGTAACAACAATCATCCCCAGAAGAGCTGAATATATATATTTTTAAAAAGGATGTAACACTATGATTTTAAAATGCCATTATTAGTACGTTAGAAATAACATCCTTTGCAACTGTTTAAAATTATGAAGAAACAGTTTTAATGTTAACTACATCTATGTGAATGGTACCTAATTTTTTGGAACTCTTTCAGGCAGGAGAGAAGCAAAAAAGTGCAAAGAATAACTGGATTAGGAGGCAGCTCTGGTTTTGCTGTTTCATTGAAAAAAACGAACCTGTTCCATTTGGAGAGATACATGTCAGGACTTTCTCGTAAGAATCTTTCAACTGTAGGAAAAAAATAATGCCCCATCTGGTCGCTCTCCACATCTCTTGACACCTGGTTTTGATTTGTAATTTTAAAAGACCGGAACACTTAGCAATGAAACCGCAGCCTTCCTGAGAGTGGCCTGATGGAATACTGTTGATTTCCCCCAGAGAACTGGACAAAAACGCCTTGAATGTCCTCAAATGCTAGAATTTTGGACGATGCTTTAGTGTAACTGCCAACACAGTGTCTTCCTATGCAGTTCAGAACATAAATTTTCTTCATAAAGTCTTCCTTAGATAAAAAATTAGCTTTTGTCTCAGGTTTCTCCCTCAATTACTCTTCATAATTTGGTACTGGCGTGATTTCCTTATTTCTTGCCATGTGTAACCTGTGGCCCTCACAATTCCAGACTTGGAAGGAACCCCATAAATGCAGTAGGTGGTCTACAACACACCATCCTCTCTGCTCTTGTCTCTCAGGAAGCTCCATAAGTCAAAATTTCTCCCCAGCTGACTTATTCGCTGATGTGTAACTGGCTATTTTGGTTAATTATTCATGAATCACGTGGGCCTATATTCCAGAAAACATTGCACTTTAATCACAGCATGCCAAGTTTATGCTGCTAACTGTTTTCAGTCATAGCACTGGAATAATAGCCCCCTATCCCTGATGCATTGCATTGGGCAAATTTGCTGCAAAAGACCTCTTTACAGTGTTAAAAAGCAAAGATGTCACCTTGAAGACTAAGGTGCGCCTGACCCAAGCCTTGGTGTTTTCAATGGCCTCATATGTATGGGGAAGGTGGACAATGAATAAGAAAGACCAAAGAGGAATCGATGCATTTGAATGATGATGGTGAAGAATATTGAATATACCATGGGCTGCCAGAAGAATGAACAAATCTCTCTTGGGAGAAGTACAACCAGAGTGCTCCTTAGAAGGCAGGATGGTGAGATTTCGTCTCACCTACTTGGGACATGTTATCAGGAGGGATCAGTCCCTGGAGAAGGACCTCATGCTTGATAGAGGAGAGGGTCAGCAAAAAAGAGGAAGAGCCTCAACGAGATGGACTGACACAGTGGCTGCAGCAATGGGCTCAAACATAACAGTGATTGTGAGGCTGGTGCAGGACCGGGCAGTGTTCCGTTCTGCGGTACACAGGGTCGTTAGGCGTCGGAACCGACTGGAGGACACGTAACCACAGCGGCATCCTCAAGCAGGCCTGGGAGGGGACAACAGAAGAAACCCTGTATCCTCTGCCGGCGCCCACAGTTGTGCGAGCCGCTTTGGGCCGCCCGGGCAGCGCGGCGCCCCGGGAGCCTGGGGCGAGAGCGAGGGCGCGCGGGCCGCAGAGGGCCGGGCGGGGCGCTGCCTGAGTGCGTCACTTCCGGCGCCAGGTCTACTTCGCGGTGAGGGAAGGGAGGGAGAAAGGGATTGGTGCAGGCCGAGAGGAAGGAAAAAGGTGAGACACGGCGGAGCTCGGCCCGCGCCGGGGCGGCCGGGGCGGAGGTGGGCCGCGG
>NW_004444038.1:7868371-7872223 GCF_000243295.1 Trichechus manatus latirostris
GTGCGCGGCCTCCGCTCAGCGCCTGTGCTCTGTGTTGCAGGTCTACCCGGAGCCCCGGAGCGAGAGCGAGTGTCTCAGCAACATCCGCGAGTTCCTGCGAGGCTGCGGGGCCTCCCTGCGCCTGGAGGTGAGCTCGGCGGGCGGCGGGACGCGCGGCCAGGGACGCTGTGGTCCTTCCCCGAGGGCCGGGGGCGGAGCCGGCGGCGGGCGGGGACCCGCGTGGACGCCCGGGCTGTGGAGCGGGGCGTCGCGGGTCGGGGTGCCGGCTGGGCTCCCAGGGCGGGGAGGCGCCGGGGGAGTGCAGACCCAGACTTTGCCCTGGCGCTTGGGGTGGGGTCGTGGGTGTCGGGAGTGGGCGCCGATCTCTTGGCACCTGCCTCGTCTTTGGCCCTGGTTTTAGGAATTGTCTTAGGACCCGCACGCAGGTCCGGGTCAGTCAGAATCCTCAGCCCTTGACTGGACAAAGCGGAGCAGAAATAAAATGGACCAAATCCCCTCCCATATCACTCCTTTCTCTGCTTTTTCTCCCGCAGACCAGATACATTGGTTTTACTGGATCGCTAGCACTTAGTGTTTAGATCAAAGGGTCGCTGTTAACGTGTGTCTGGGATTTGTAAAATAGATGATGGCGGGCGGCATACCTGGTGGGCTGCCCTTTCACGTTGTGTACTATTTTCTGGGTGTATTGTCTTTTCAGTCTTGCAGTGCCGGACCTTTCAATGCCAGCTCTCTGGGTTTTTCTCTTTCGTCTTGTTTTACCGTACGTGGTTTTTCTTATTCTTAGGGTAGTACTTTATATTAGAAATCTAGCTGTTCTTGGGAATTGCAGGCTGATGTGGATGCAGTCAATTCTGTATTTAAATCCTGCCTTTTTACCTGCTGTTTCACCACTCCTAGCTTTAATTTCTTTGTCTGAGAATTGAGACCAGTAATAGCGAGCTCTTAGATAACAGAACCTGTTAGGTAAGATGACGCAATGTGTAGGTTGACCTTTCCTTTCTTTTTTTTTTTTTAATGATTATTTTTATTGTATTTCAGGTGAAGGCTTACAGAACAAAATAGTTTCTCATTTAACAGTTACTACAAATATTGCCCTATGACAATGGTTAACAATCTCACAACACATCAACAATATCCTTACTCAACCTTGGGTTCCCTATCACCAGCTTCCTTGTCCCCTTCTGCCTTCTGGCCCTTGTCACTGGACTCCTGTACCTCGTTAGTCTCATTTGGTTTTACAGGGCTGTCCACTCCCAGCCTGAACGGTGAACCTCGGAGATAACTTCACCACTGGGCTAAAAGGGTGTCTGGGGGCCGTATTCTCGGGGTTTCTGCAGTCTCCTTTAGGCCAGTAAATCTGGTATTTTTTTTGTGAGTTAGAATTATGTTCTACATCCTTGTCCAGTTCTGTCCAGAACCCTCTGTTGGGATCCCGGTCAGAGCAGGGTTGCCTTTTCCTTTCTGAGAGTGCTATCTCTTACTCTAGGTTTCCGGAGAAGTCATCAGATGTGAGGGAAGGTTATGTGGCGAGCTCACTGTTAATTGAAATTAGACATGTAGGAACTGATAGAAATTAAAGTGCTGGTTTTGTTAATGATCGTAAACAGTGACATATTTGTTGTTGGTAGTATTTGACATTGGTGAGGAAGTCATTACAGCGAAGTGAAAGTGCTTAATGAAGATTCTAGTTGCTGTTCAGTTGATTCCAACTCACGGCCACCCCCCAGGTAGAACTGCATTCCATAGGGTTTTCAAGGCCTGTGACTTTTCGGAAGCAGATGGCCGCGGTTTTCTTCTGAGGAGCCTCTGGATGGGTTTGAACCTCCGACCTTTTGACTGCATCACCCAGGGATTCTTCCAAAGACCATGTTGTTGTTGGGTGCCATCGAGTCCATTCTGACTCACGGTGACCCTAGAGGACACAGTAGAACTGCCCCATAGGGTTTCCAAGGAGTGGCTGGTGGATTTGAACTGCCGACCCTTTGGTTAGCAGCTGATCTCTTAACTGTTGTACCACCAGGGTCCTGAAATGCGCTCTAGGCTTTACATATTTCATTTTCACAAAATTCCGAAAGATGAGAGCCTGCAAAGAAAATTTTGAAATTATAAACACGAAAGCTTAAGTTTTAGGTGAGCTTGGTTTTCTCTAATTATAAATGTCAAGGTACTTTTTTTCCCAGGGTTTAGTTCAGACTGAATTGTTTGTTAGCAGACTGTTTTGGTATAGGTATTTTATTATTTACTGCCATTTTAAACTACCCTAAGGTTTTTTAAAGGAAAAGAGGAGCTGAACTTTATAGCTACTAGATCAGTTATTTTAATGCATACATGTCTTAATTAGCTGTAGAAAAAAGATATTATTCGCTGCTGAATTGTTCTGATTATGAAAGGTGTTTTATAAATTAATTTTGGAGGAATATTGTGCTGTTTGCATTTATTGTTAAACTTTGAAAAGTAATTTACGTTTTAAGGTGGAAAATTTTTTAAAGAGGAAGCTAGCACATGCAAATTAGATATTCTTTTCATTGTTATTATTGAAACTTTTTCTTTGCTACCTACTATGCATCTTATTTTAATTTTTCTTTTGTTTCTTTAAAAAGTATGCAATTTGATAAGAATTTAGTCCCCCACCCCAATTTCTAATGGTGTCAGGTAAGATCTTATGTGGGAGCCCTGGCACAGTGGTTAAGCACTCGGCTGCTAACCAGAAGGTTGGTGGTTTGAACCCACTAGCCACTCCTTGGAAGGAAGATGTGGCAGTCTGCTTCCGTAAAGATTAAAGACTTGGAAACCCAATAGGGCGGTTCTGCTCTGTCCTGTAGGGTCACTGTGAGTCAGAATTCACTCGTTGGCAGTGGGTTTCATTTGAGTTTGGTTTAAGATCTTATGAGACATGAATCTCTTGTTGTTGTTGTTAGGTGCTATTGAGTTGGCTCTGACTCAGAGTGGACTTTACGTGTAACAGAACCAATTGTTGCCCGCTCCTGCGTCATCCTCACAGCCGTTGTTGTTTGAGCCCATTGTTGCAGCCGTTGTGTTAATCCATCTCGTTGAGGGTCTCCCTCTTTTTTCGGTGACCTTCTACTTCACCCAGCATGATGTCCTTCTCCAGCAGTTGGTCCCTCCTGATGACGTGTCCAAAGTAAGCAAGACAAAGTTTTGCCATCCTCGCTTCGAATATGTGTCTGTAGTTGCTGCTTTTGTTAAGTCCTGTGGAGTCAATTTTGATGCATAGTGACACCATAGGACAGATTACAGCCTGGAAAACCCTGTTCTGTAGGGTTTTTCTAGGCTAGAATCTTTATGGAAGCAGATCGCCAGGTCTTGCTCCTGAGGAGCCACTGGCTGGTTTTGAACCACCAGCCTTTGGTTAGCCAACCCACGCTTAACTGTTGTGCCACCAGGGCTCCTTAATATATGTCTGTGTCATTGCATTTGGTACTAGCCTTGAAAAGTTTACTGATGAAAGTAGCACTATGATTCTTTATGACTACTGTTAAGAATGTTATACAGTCGTGCTTCGCTTACTATCCACGTTACATTCTATGAAATAGGAGGTAAGGTGATCTGGATGTTGTGCAAACACCATATTATAGATGAAGGTCCTTTCAGGCATTTGCCTCCAGAATAAGGAGGTTTGTCTGTATTAAAAATTTGCTGGGGCAGATAACTTCCCTGCACTGTTAGTTTAAGGTTTCAACAAGTTTGCTGGGGCAAATAACTTCCCCGCACTGTTAGTTGAAGGTTTCAACAAATTTGCTGGGGCAGATAACTTCCCCGCACTGTTAGTTTAAGGTTTCAGCAAATTTGCTGGGGCAGATAACTTCCCCGCACTGTTAGTTGAAGGTTTCA